>NW_026057584.1:80101404-80210680 GCF_023721935.1 Panthera uncia
GGGGGGGGGGGGGGGGGGGGGGGGGGGGGGGGGAGTATCACTGCTACTTATTTAGTCTCCAGGGAAGAAATTCCTTCTTCCAGGGTTCCTGTCCATGTACCCGGTTCACTTGATTTTTTACAAAGCTGGCTCACTCACCTCATAGTTTAGTCAAAACTTAATATTTGGGTTCAAAATGAAGTTCAGTATATTCATGTGGTTTATGAGACTCTCAGTTCCTGATGAAGATAGAATCTTTAGGATCTCTTTTTAAAAATGTATTTTAAAAGAATGATAGGCGCACCTGGGTGGCTCAGTGGGTTAAGCACCCAGCTCGGTTTTGGCTCAGGTCATGATCTCATGGTTTGTGAGTTCAAGTTCCACATCAGGCTCTGTGCTGGCAGTATGGAATCTGCTTGGGATTCTCTCCCTTGCTCTCTGACCCTCCCCCACTTACACTCTGTCTCTCTCAAAATAAATAAATAAACTTAAAAAAAAAAAAGAATGATAGATTTGTCCTTGAAATGTCAGCAGTGGTATCTCTGAGTGCTAGAATAATGGATGATTTTTTTTTGTCTTCTTGCTTATACTTTACTGTATTTTCTAAAGGACATATAATACTAATCAGGGGGAAAAATTAAATATGTTAACTCCCAACACACAATACTCTTCAGGCATCGTAAGAGCTAAAATATTAAATCCTCCTTCTACTTTACCCTTCACACTTTATCAATCACTAAGTCCCACAAATTCTGTCTCCTAGAATAGTCCAGTTCAGAACTGTCCTGTTCAGCCTCTCTACTGCCACAGTAGCACCCTTGTCGTCTCTTGCCAGGTTTCAGCAACAGCCTTCACTCCTCTACCATCCAGTCAGTAGCCACGCTGCCTTCTCTCCTGTCACAGAACAGCGTAAAATCCAGCAGTCCCCCAAACTCCATTGCTATGAAGTTCAAACCCAGCCTGGTTGGCAAGGCCTTTGCCTCCCAGCCTGAGCCCAGCCTTCCATGTTGACCCCATCTCCTGCCCTGACACTTGTTTCTCCACGCAGGATGATCCTGCCTCCCTGCAACTTTCCATCCTTCCCTCTTGTGTCATGTGACTTCACATGCCCATGGCTAAGGCTATACAGTGCTGGAATGCCGCTCTGCTCTCCTTCCCTTCACCCTCCCCTGCCCCCAAGCAGCAGGTTCCTATCTCTGCTTCAACACTCAGTGTAGGGGCCCCTGGGTGGCTCACTCGATTGAGCATCTGACTCTTGATTTTGGCTCAGGTCACGATCTCACAGTTCATGAGTTCGAGCTCCTCGTTGGGCCTACTTAGTATTCTCTTTCTCTCCTCTCTCTCTCTCTGCCCCTCCCTTGCTTGCCGTCTCTCTCAAAATATATAAATAAGCTTAAAAAAAAACATTTTAAAAGACTCATTTCAAATATTACCTTTTTTACGAAGTCTTCAAAACTGACAGAGCACAGGCAGCAACTCCTCCTCTCTGTACCTCAATGGCACATACTCTATTTATCTAACAACTATTTATGTAGCTCCTATTATGTGCCAGCCACAATGAAACAAACATACATCACATTTATACTCCTGAAACACACCCTGAGAGAAACAAACATTAAACCAAGTCACACGAATAAATGACTGTAAACTGAGATAAGTGTGATGAAACCACTACATGCACAAAAAAAAAAAACAAAACACTGCATGGTTTACTTTGAACATATGCCAACCATAACTCTTACCACATTGTGTTATAATCTGTTGATTTGTTTGTGCAAAGTTCTATCTCCCATCATATTCGCCTGTGTAATCCCATGTAGTATGCTCATAGCATATGCTTAGTAAAATTCTTTAAATAAATGGATAAATAAATGAATGAATATTAAAACCCTATAAAGCATTTTATTTCATGTATTTACATGTTATTATTGTATAAAATCTAAAAGACTTTGGTTCTGAGTTTTCTTTTTTTTCTTTTTTTTTTTTTTAATATTTTTATTTATTTTTGAGACAGAGAAAGACAGAGCATGAGCAGGGGAGGGGCAGAGAGAGAGGAAGACACAGAATCCGAAGCAGGGTCCAGACACTGAGCTGTCAGCACAGAGCCTGATGCGGGGCTTGAACTCACAGACTGTGAGATCATGACCTGAGCTGAAGTTGGATGCTTAACTGACTGAGCCATCCAGGTGCCCCTGGTTCTGAGTTTTCAAAATTCTTATCATTAAGCCCTTGTCTCATCTTTCTAATTTGGTTTCCCCAACATAAATTATCTCATTTCTTCTCATTTGATGTCACATTTAGAAGATATATCTAATGTACTATTTGTAGACAATTTATTGTTGCCAGAAGAAATTTATTCTTTTGTTTTTTATAAATTTGGCTTTTAACATATAAAAATCCAATTTTAAGATCCAAAGCTAAAAGACACAAAGCACCATCCATAAAAGAATAAATATATTGGACTTGGTCAAAATAAAAAACGTTTGCTTTGCAAACAACACTATTGAGAGAATGAAAAGAGAGACTGGGAGAAAATATTTGCAAATCACATATCTGACACAGGACTTGTAACCAGTATGTTTAAAGAGTTCTCAAAACTCAACAACAATAAAACAACCAACCAAACTGTCCAAAAGATTTAAACAGACATTTTCCCAAAGAAGATATACAAATGGCAAATAGCAGCTGAAAAGATGTTCAATATCGCTAGTCATTAGCAAAATGCTAATTAACACCTCAGTGAGATGCTACTATACACTTATCAGAATGGCTTAAAACACACACGTGCACACACATGCACACACACACAACTGATAATACCAAATGCTGATGAGGATGCAGAGCAGTGGAACTCACGTCCATTGCTGATGTGAGTGCAAAATGGTACTTTAAAAAGTTGCACAACTTTCTCTGTCTCTCTGTGTCTCTAAAAAAATAAACAAACATTTAAAAAAATAAGGGGGGGTGGTGCCCAGGTGGCTCAGTCTGTCAAGCCTCAGACTTCAGCTCAGGTCATGCATGATCTCACAGTTCATGGGTTCGAACCCGTGTTGGGCTCTGTGCTGACATCTCAGAGCCTGGAGCCTGCTTCCGATTCTGTGTCTCCCTCTCTCTCTTTGTCCCTCCTCCACTTGCACTCTATCTCTATCTTTCTCAAAAAATAAATAAATGTTCAAAAAAAGTTTAAGTGTCACAGCTGTTCTAAAGCTCAATATATACTTAGCTATGTGACCCAATACTCCTACACCTAGATATTTACCCAAGTGAAATGAAAGGCCTATGTTTGTACAAAAACTTGTTGACAAATATTTATAGCAATTTTATTATTAAAACCTTGAAACAATCCCAAAGTCCCTCAACTGGGGAATAAATAAAACTATAGTACATCCAGAGAAGAGAATACTACTCAGTAATAGAAGGTACAGACTATTGGTACAAACATTATCTACCTCAACACATCATGCTAAGTGAAGGGAAATACTCACGAAGCTTAAATGCACACGCTGGTGGGAATGGCAGAGCCATGAGATAAAAGAACTCCAGGTTTCTCGTGACAATGGAACCATGGTATGAGGTCTGGATGATCTGTTTTTACATGAAGGCAGTTGTTTAAACCATGGTTATTCCACATTTCCTGTCACACAGAGCTAAACCTCATTTCACCTAATATAACGAGGGCGGGAATTAATTAATGAAAATTTCACTAAACTGTAGTCTTCGTGCAAGAAACTGTGACTCTCTTATTCACTGAAATATCACCGATGCCCCACACAATGCCAGTACACAGAGTGGATACTCTGTAAATATTAGTTAGGTAAACAAACAGAAAAGGATAAAGTTGGGATTTTACAGGAATGTAACAAAATTTTCCATTCAAAAGAGTGTTTTCCCCACTCAAAGTAGCTACTTTGGTGCATTACATTTTTCATTCCGGTGACGCTGCTCCTATTTCAAAATATATTCACTTTCCCCCTTCTGTTTATTAAAATATTGCCCTTTCTTTAAGTAAAATTGTTTCCTTTAAATAAATTATTCACTCTCTTTCTTTCTCTCAATGAACAAACAATAAATTTAACATGTTTTCACATTTTACTCATTTTTCAATATCCCAATGTCCAATTTATCTTCTTTTCCTCTATCACAAATATCAGAAATTTATATAACAGGCACACAGTAAAAATAAAAACCCAGATTTTATGCAAAGCTTGAGAGATTTTTGGCTCAAAAAACCGTCATATTTCCAGATGTATCACTAAAAGTAATTTTCATTTATTGGACACTGATGGTTGACATTAAGCTCTTGAAATATCATTAAAATATTTCTGCTCTAACCAGTTTGCACAGTCAAGTGACTTTTAAAAAATCATTTACAGCTAAGCTGCTGTTATGGAATTTATTATAAGAACTCAATTTTCTCTACCAGTTTTTCTACCAGGAAACAGTAATCCTGGCTGCCAGTAGAGACCCCTCAGTTGCTTTAAAACATCAATCAGTTTTATCACTTGTTTCTATCAGGGAGCACTTTTTGCATAAACACGATACGATTCTATATGGAATTGATGCTGTAATTCTTCACATAAATAAGGTTTTCTCCTAACGACCATCTGACAATGAAAATACTAGAAGTTAAGGAGAGGAAGTCGAGGGAGATGGACAGATATATGTAAAATAAACAGGATATTGTAAAGAATGAAGCCAGAGAAGTCTAAAAGTTTCATTACTTTCATTTTTCCAAGTTTCTATCACTGTATCTGAGGTCAGATTATCCAGTACTGGTTGAATTTTTCCCTCTGCTCTTAATTCCACATTCAGGGTCAAGAAAAAATGAGATAGGTAAGATTTCAAGAGGTTGGGTTTCCATCATGTCATTAACTTCTTCCCTCATCCCCATTGCTGATACCTATACTTCCATAATGAGAGCAAATTTCTTAGCCAGATGGCAAAGAGGGTTTATCCTGCATTGAGTGCTAATCTGAACCACAGTAATGACTGCAGGAAACACTCTTGACAAGGATCATGAAGGCAATCTGATGAGTCCATTAGCAAACCTTTGGTGAAGGAGAGCAATTATAATTTCAATTTTAGCCATGTGCAGATTGAGGTGGTTGCAAACATCCAGATAAGGTTACCCAGTGGGTAGATGGATATGCAGGTCCAAAGCTCAATAGAGATACACATTTTTGAGAGTTGTGTATAAAATTTAAACTCTCACTTCTGTCCACCTGTGCCCACAGCAGACATTGTGAACCAGTCATGTGCTTGTTCCCTCCAAGCCCACACATGGCATCTCTACCCTTCTGAGTTCACTACTCTTCATAGCTATCACAACAGATAGCTGTTGGAACAAGATATGAAAAACAATTTCATCACAAAGTATAGGATTAATCCAGGTTTAGCACTGTGTGGGTAATACAATACTGTGTGGGTAGCTAAAGAAGTTGTCTATGCTAACAAGTCACTGACCATGTTGTCTAGGTTGGATGAAGAAAGAAAAAAAAATCAAGGATGGATTTACAAATGAATTCTTTTCTTCTCCCTTGTCAGTCCCAAGAAGTGAAGCCAACACAACTCTCTGTCTGTGTGCTAACCAATTCTTGGACTAGGCATACTTTTCTCCCCATATGTTAAACATTACTGAGACCAAACAAAAATAGCCTAACTATTTGCTACAGGGAATACCCGCTCCTAGAAAATAAGACAGTGAGCCTATTAAACTGCTTCAATTTCAAGGCTAACTTCTCATCAAGTGAGTACTTCAAGACTCTCCCTTCACTGTGCCTTCCAAAAGTATTATGTCATCAACTCTGCCCATTCCAACTAGTTCTTGCTTTTCAAGACTTGCCTTGAAATCCCAGCCAAGACTCAAAACTTCATAAATACCTGTAGAAATAAATGAAGGGAACCCACAGAACAGAGGCTGTTTATTCAGAGTTTGCTACAGCAAGAGAGTCAGCCACCATCACTTGTATTTGGCAGAGACTAAGCACTGACAGAGAAGTGGTAAAACTTTATAGTTAAAAAAAAAAAAGGAGGCAGGAGGCTTTGGGTATGTTCTGATTGGAAGTTGTTGTCATGGAGAAACTGGAGGCAGGCTTCTCCATGAAAAAAGCAGGGCACTCTATGTGACTGGTTTGAGAAGCGTATGTGGCTTTCTGTGGCTGGTCCTGAGTTGGGGCAGAGGGGGCAAAATTCAGGGAGCTTTTAGTCACTGACCAGTCCTGATCATTTTGGGCTAGTTGCTTCAGAGGTTGTGGGTTAGGTTTCTGTTGTTATATATGCTCTGACCATTGTCCCTTTGTATGTTCAGTCTCTCATCCATACCCTAATATTCCAATTTTGAATCTCTATTAAGACTGTTCAGGAGGTGTCCATATTGCCGTAGAGCTAATAAATTTAGCCATGCTTGATCTACAGGTGTTCCTGGCGGTCTTTTGAAGAGTCAATAGTGAACAGTTCATACACATAGTACTACATGTTGAATGTTGTCATAACCATCTATCTCCTGCTTTTTCCCAATGACATATTACTTCCAACAAGGAAACAGGATTTTCCAATAATATCGTAGAGTTCTCTAGCAGCCAGTCCTTCCTTTTCGGTGAAAAGGCATAAAGACACAGTCTTGCAAGTCTAACACAAAAGAGCTCCTTTGCTAACATTCTCCATGACAGATAGATTGGGTAAATGTAGAGACGTTCTAAGAGTGACACTGTGAAAGTACATAGAATAATCAAATCTTCAAGTGTTAAAGTTCCCTGGAATTCTGTGTTAAAAGAGTAGCAGTGGGTTTTGCTGACACAGTAAATTCATTCTTTTACTAAATATTGAACAAAAGGTACATACTAGAAGCTGAAAAGACAATGATGACCAAAACAACACATAGCTGATGCCATGTTTCGTTGAGCTTTCAGTCTCGTGAGGGACAAAGTCTTGATCAAATAATATAGCAAATAAATATGAAATATGAGCATGTTAACAGGAGAATCTGGGAGGTCTCAAGTCCCGAGGTCTCAGGAATCTCAAGGGATTCAACACCAAATTTATCATATAATGTGCCCGAGCAGAAAGTTTTCATACATAGACATTTAAAAACTCATCGAAAACAGGCTTAGTCGATCTCTGCTTCCAGCTAAGACAGAACAATGGGGATTGAATTTACCCTCCCACTGGAAGCAACCTAAAATTTGACAATATCTGTATGAAACAATGATTTGCAAGATACTGAACACCAGACGAGGAAGGACAGCAATCCCTGAGGGATGGGAAACATTATCTACAACATATTTACTTACTTGCCAGATTACTCTCTGTTGGGGATGGAAGTTATAAATCTGGAAAGATTAAAGAACAGAATGGACTCTGAAGTAACTGATTAAAATTTGAGGTGTTTATATAAACTCACTTTAAAATTTAGATAGGTAGATGAAACGTATGCATATATGTGGTTGCATGTTTGCTTTCAGAGATAGACATAGATACAGATATACATATCAATATAGATATAGTCTTTTCCCCTAGTTCTATTTGAAAGGGCCTAGAAGCAATCACTTGGATCACAAGCAGCACACATGTACGGCAGCACGCTCAGCATCCAAACTTGATTTTTAAATTCCATTCTGCACCAAAGCACCCAGGGCTCCTAAGAAAAATGGCTGATTCCTGAGCTAAGGTATGGAAAATATATGATGAACCAGGAATATCCTGCTGTGATAGAAAGTACAAAAAGGCTCAGAAAATAGGGGAAACATGTCAAAAGGACACAGGAGCCACCTTAAAGGGGCTGCCGCTGGCCTAATCTAGGACAATTTGAACATTAAAATAAGTAACAAAACATTATAGCTATAAAATAAGAATAAATGAGTAACAATATATAATTTATATTAATTATATATATATAATATATATTAATATATATATTAATTATATATAAATAATAAAATGGTCACAAAAACAGAGTCCAAGCCCCCAACTCCCCCACCTTGAACTTGGGCAAGTAATTTATCTTCTTCAATTCCTTCCTTCTTTAACTTCTTTAATTCCTTCCTTTAGAAAGTGGTGCTAATAACAATGCCTACACTGGAGAATAATTTAAGAATTAAATGAGATAATAGACGTGAGAAGTGCTTTGGGATCAAAGCACCCAAGCAGGCGTTTATATGTTATTCCCAGGACTTGCGTACAAGAAGAGTTTGCAGCAATGTGCTAAGCACACCAAGCTGAGAGTGGGTTGTTGCTAGAGTACCTCACCAGAGCCACGGCATGTGTATGCATGCGTGTGAGTGTGTATGTGTGTTTGTGTTCTTGTGTGTGTGTGTGTGTGTGTGTGTGTGTGTGCGCACGCGTGTGTTAATGGTGGGATTGGATTTTCATGCTCCAAAAGCAATAATCATGATGAAGAGCCCTGCAGTGAAGGTGGTGGCTCTGAAAGCTGAGTTAAGAGTTGATTAAGAACACACTCATTCGCCTGGGTGGCTTAGTCGGTTAAGCGTCTGACTGACTCAGGCCATGATCTCATGGTTTGTGAGTTCCAGCCTCCAGTCAGGCTCTCTACTGTCAGCACAGAGCCCGTTTCTGTCTCCCTCCCTCAACCCCTTCCCCATTAGCACTCTCTTTCTCTCAAAAGATAAATAAACATTAAAAAAAAAGAACATGCTCGTTCAGTAATTAGTATGCAAGACATGTTAACTATGGCTAATTCTATGAACCACATTTCCAACCCATCTAATGGTACTGAAGGAGAGGGAGTTAAGTTATCCTAAAGAGATGGGAGCTATCCTAAAGAGATGGCAGACCTTTTCCCTGCAAAGGCCAAACAAGGTAAATAGCTGTGAAGTATGTTCTCTGCAAACTAACCACTTCTGTCACCTTCCTCTCCAACCAATCACTTTAAAAGGATGACTTCTGTCTACAGTTAACATCATTTTCTTTTGCTATTAAGAAACATGAAGAAAATGTATGAGCAAAATCCCTTATACATATAACCTCTATACTAACATTTACTTAAATATTTTAAAAAGCAGAAAATAAAAGAGGAAAACCACATATACTCTCCCTGTAAAGAATCCCCAATAGAAAATGCCATCGATGCTTCCGTTCCCTGGAAGAGATAATAAAAGAGCGCCCTCGCCATTGTGTAGGGAGGGCTGGGACACTCTGCAGGCCTGGGTGCTGGGGGTGCCCTTCAGGGGTGCACAGGTGGCCTCAGAGACTGGGAAATGCTCATCAAATGCCCAGCGCTCCTACGTGGCAGGCAGGATGCCTTCCCCCTCTCATGTCCTGTCATTCTTCTATCTCAGCAATCTCTTTGCTGTCTCACTGGCCAAGTGCACTCCTTTCTTGTCTTGTTTCTTGCCCTTCCATCTCAAATACCTTTTTCTGTTCTTGCAATAAACCTTCTACCTCAATTTCACAGAACTTCATAAGGTTTGATGAAGTGAAGAAAATATTATTTGCCAAATTTTTAGTGGGACCTGCCAAGAGCTACCGCTATTCTGTGGAAGAGTCAGTAGAAGTGAAGGACTAGAGCCCGTTTTCCAGAAGGAAGGGTGACATGTGAGGCTTTTGCAAATGGGGGAGAGTGAAGAGCAGGGTCTATGAGACCATCAAAGACTGGGCTGTGTGTCATGTCATCTCTCCTTGTGCCACTTCCAAATCAAGGATTGCAGGTGTGACAGGTCACCTTGTCCTTACTAACTTTGATGACAATCAGGGCACTTAGTTTAAAGGTCTTCAGGGGGGGTGGTGGTGGCTTGGTTGATTAAGCATCCAACTCTTGACTTCGGCTCAGGTCATGATCTCATGGTTCTTGAGTTTGAGCCCCACGTGGGGTTCTGTGCTGGCAGTGTAGAGCCTGTTTGGAGTTCTCTCTCTCTCTCAAAAATAAGTAAATGTAGAATTGTCTTTTAGAAAGAGAAAGAGAGAGAGGGAAAAAGGGAGGAAGAAAGAAAGAGAGTGAGAGAGGAAGGAAGGAAGGAAGGAAGGAAGGAAGGAAGGAAGAAGGAAGGAAGGAAGGAAGGAAGGAAGGAAGGAAGGAAGGAGAAAGGAAGGAAGGAGAGTACTTGGAAGGAGGTGGGTCTTCTCTGTTACTGCCAGTTCATGGGTTTCTACACTGCTTAATGATAGCTAAACGTATCTCCAGCCACCAACATGGAGTGAGGGCAGGGCTTTCCCTCTCACCTTGTCTCATCTAAAGCCTCCACAATGTGTGTATGGGGAGGAGGGTAGAGAAGGAATAGGGCCAACACATAACTAGTAATCCCCAGAAAAGAAGCCACCTGCCTGGGTGGCTCAGTCGGTTAAGTGTCCAACTTCAGCTCAGGTCCTAATGTCAGGCCGGTGAGTTCCAGCCCTGCGTCAGGCTCTGTGCTGACAACTGAGCCTGGAGCCTGCTTCGAATTCTGTGTCGTCTCCTTCTCTCTCTGCCAGTCCCCCACTCACACTGTCTCTCTCTCTCAAAAATAAACATTAAAAAAAATTTTTTTTAATTCCCTACTAAAGAATTGGGTAGCTCACAAGTAAGTTCCTATGGGAAGTTGGAAATTTCACTTAATCAATCCCTGGTTCTACATATGGAAGTACTTTAAGACTTAGCCTTTTAAATAACAATGCCCCCTATGAATTTCTTTTTATCTCTTTAATACCACTCTTTCCCTGAACACCTTTAGAAGGGGGAGTTTCAGCTCATAAAATCTTTGTTGTACCCAACAAACTTGAGGGCCTTGACCTTCTGACGGCAGTTTATTGAGGCCTCTTTGGTTCAGCCATTGCTAGTTCTGCTAAAGTATAACTCTCACACGGTTAAAAAAACATGACTCTGATGCAAACATAAAATGGGTATGTGTCAAAGACTTATTCAACTCATTAGTTAATAAGGAAGAAATAAGATAGTAACCCAAAGAGCATTTAAGAAGTGGGAACATGTCCACGTGTGTATGTATACATGCACATTTTAATAAAGAAATACTAGGATAAGATTGCGAAGCACAAAACTGGCTTATAAACCACAGCCTTAAGGGTTATCTTTCCCTCTGGACAGAAATCATTCATATTTCTACCAGAAAAAAATCTACACGGTAACATGGGAACTTAATCAATAATAACGGCTGAGTGTAAGTAAGTACATTTCCCAAGATAATCTGAGGTTGGCTTTGCCCCTGTGTGGTGCTAAAAGGATGTGCTAGTCACATTTTCCTTATTTCTGTTTTACATAATTTTTGCGATATTTCTTTTTTTTTAACAAGAATTTTATTTTTTTAAGTTTACTTATTTTGAGAGAGAGAGAGACAGAGAAAGCACGGGGTGGGGGGAGAGGGAGGGGCAGCGAGAGAGAGGGAGAGAGAGAATCCCAAGCAGGCTTCACCTTGTCAGCACAGAGCCTGACACAGGGCTCGATCTCACAAAACCATGAGATCATGTCTTGAGCGGAAGTTCAGAGTCAGACACTTAACTGACTGAGCCACCCGTGTGTCCCATTTTGTGATATTTCTTAGGGGAAGGAGATATGCAACAGTCCTGTGAGTCATGGGAAAATGAGTGTTTTCATGCATTCCAGTCTTTTCGCCAGAGAGAGTTGCAGCTGGCTTCCTCAACCATACACCCAAGAAACTCACCACGGTGAGGTTATACTTTCACAGAAATAGCACATTCTTAGAACTAGGGTTTATACCATGGGTTTGCATAAATTTAAGGAGCGATAGGAGTTCAGACATTCATGGTTGAACATGTTTTAAAAGTTATAATTTGGGAGGGATATAAAGAAAAACAAAGTGGGCTTACTTCATCAATTTGCCCGAGTCATTCAAAGGGTTAAGCAAACAAAGTGTTATTTTTATAGATCCACATGAAAACCCTAATGACCTTAAAATGAAGCAACTTAAAGGAAAAAAAAAAGGAAATAATTCACATTCTAAGGAGATATTTAAAAATATTAAAATGACAGATGGATGAAAAAAAACATAATGACGCTTTGAAAAATCCAGAAATTAAAACATCAATTCCTGGAAAAATGGCAAGTTGACTAAGCTATATTAAAAGCTCTCCAAATAAGTCATTGTACAGGGACCCGAGACTAGTTCAGAGGCCAACAGAGTGCAATAGTGCATATTCCAGGCCTTTCTATGACATCATTCATTTTATTTTTCTGAACGGATGAAAACCCTTCTCACAGTGCTTCCTGTTCCACTCACTTTTTCTCTTACAAACTATGCAAAAATAAATTGAAAGTAGAGCAGGGCAAAGCAGTGACAGCTCATCTCTCATCCCCCTGGCACCAGCGGGGTGGCTGGAAGGAGGGCTGGCAGCTGGATACATCTGCTCACTCACACTTCCACTCAGTGGCCGCTGGCTTCCTCACAGCATGGTGGCCGGCTACCAAGGGTGGCAGTCCCAAGACAGAGCCAGACGGAAGCCCTTTGTGACATACTGCCTTCTGTAACTTAGCTTCAGGACTTATGCAATGTCACCTTTGCCAAAATTGTCCGGCTTGATGCAAATCACCAGATTCCACTATTTGACTGGAAGAGTGTTGAAGAATTTGAGAATGTGTTTTAAAACCACCGCCAACAATGCTGCCTTGCTAGTAATCTTTTTTTTTTTCATTTATTATACTATGTTTGGTAACAGTGGTGGGAGTGGTGAGGGCTCAAACTGGAAACTCATATTTTTGCAGTTTGGGGAAATTTTATTGATTTGAAATTTTCCTATCCTCTATTTTGTATGTTATTTCCTTATGTAATGTCTCTTAGATTTTGAACCTTTTAAATCCACCTCCTAATTTTCATATCTCTTCTCTCCGATTTTCCATCTACTATGTCACTCCTTGTTCTAGATTCAGGGAAATTCCTTCAATATTACCTTCCAATCTTTTTAGCATATTTTGAAACTTCTGCTAATCTACTTTTCATTTCTAAGAGCTCTTTTTAGTGCCCTGTTCTGATTTTATGGTAGCCTGTTTTTGTTACACAGATATAATCTTTCTCATTTCTCTAAAGATATTTACTAATTTAGCTTTTGATTATAAAATATTCATATATATGCAAACTTAGAATAATACAGTGAATGCCCCCCCCCATGTGCTCATCACCTTACTTCTCTGAGGAGCTAAAAGGGAAGCAAGAGCAAAGGCTGTCGTGCTGAAAACAAGGGGTTAAATGAACATCTGTATCCTAAAGCTAGATCTCAGACCTTCTTCCTGTTCAGTTATCAGAAGCCTACCCCCCATATTGGTTTCCTAGGGCTTTCATAGCAAAGTACCACAAATTGGGTGGCTTAAAATAACAGAAACTTGTACTCTCATAGTTCTGGAGGGTAGAAATCCAAAGCCAAGGCATCCTTCTGGAGGGCTCTGAAGGAGAGTCTGCTCTGTGCCTCTCTCCCGGTTTCTGGTGGCTGCCAGCAATGCTTGCCACTCCTTGGCTTGTTGTGTCACTCCAATCTCTGCCTCCCCTGCCACACAGAAATCTCCCTATGTGTCTTCCATCTCCTCTATTTTCTCTTCCATAGAAAAACAGGACACCAGTCATTGGATGAAGTCCCGCCCTAATCCGGTATGGCCTCATCGCAACTAATGACAAAAACCCTGTTTCCAAATAAGACTACATTCTGGGGTTCCCGGGGTCAGGACTTCAACATCTCTCTCTCTCTCTCTCTCTCTCTCTCTTTCCTGGATAAAATTCAACCTATAACACTCCCCTTTGTAGGAGATCAAGTAGTGAACTCTTCCAAACCCTGTGATTTTCCCAAGTCAAGCAGCACTGGCCCCCTGTCTTTCAGGCCTTCCCCTCTTAGAATCCAAATCTTCTGGCAAACATATTCAACAATACTCTTTTCTATAACTACTCTCACATATGTCAATGTATTTCACCCTTGAGTACTCACTTGGAAAAAAAAAAAAAAAAAGAAGAAAAAACTTTAAAGCATTTCCCAGTGTCCCAACCCTAACTCACACGTGTCTCTAAAATCTGCCAGTCAATTTTAAGTCCATTTTACAGCAATGTAGGAATTTGGTAACTTTCTACTTTGTCTTGATAAGCCTGAGCTGAAACTTGAAAGAAAACCTAGAGTATAGGATAACCTTTCAATTACTTAGCAAATTACGTTTTTGTTAAGTATTCCTCATTTTTTTCACACAGGCACATGGATACACATGTCTTATCGTGGATTTCTGTAATTATAGCCTGTATTTCTAAGCCAGGAATGGCATATGTGTGCCTGAGTGTGTGGTGGCTTCACACAGATTTCACATCCCTCTCCCCATTTTATAATTAAAATGCAGATACCATCGGGTGGGTAGAATCCTGAGTAATAGCCTTTTGAACAGGAGCCAAATTTCTACTATTGTTCTGTGAGCAGCCCAGTGTCTACTGGTAAGTACTGAGTGGCTAAACGGCTTGACTATATTTCTTCTGCAGATGTCACACCTTGTCACCAGCCACCCCCACCTCAGTAAGAACACCCTGCAGGCATTTGTTCCCTTTGAGTAAATGCCACTCTCCACAGAGCCCTTCTACAGGATAAAACATGCTTTGCACAAAGTCCATTCCTGATTCAATAAGGGGAGCATAAAAAGCATTCTTCTCAGAGGTAAATAGATGATCTAAAGTGTAGAGGATACAAAGTTTTGCATTTTTTTCCACTGACTGCATCTTATCAAAGTGAAGATTCTTAATGCCAAATCATTAGCAACTAATGGTGTGCATTAGTTAATTTACTGGACTGAAAAGAAAAAAAAGAGGGGGGGAACTAATAAGTGTTTTGGTCGACAGACATAGGAGTCTTTCTATGCAATGAATGGAGTAAAAAAGCCTAGAAAGAGGTGTAATTTTCTGTATTTCTTCACTCTTTGCCTGGGGCAACATAGCCCCTGTCTTTGAACAAGGTCAGGTGCATTGTGCATGCCCAGGGTTTGAAGAGCATTGAAAGATTCCTGGAGGGGGTGTATCCCAGTAACAAATGGCTCTGTGGGGGAGGAAAAGGGACCCCACACAGGCTGCCTCTTTATTCCCCAAAAGAAGAGGCCTTGCAGGCTCTTAACTAGCTGGGGTGGGTTAACACCTGCTCTGAGAAAGAATGTACTCTCTCTCTGGTCACAGGTAGCTGACTTCTTGATGGGCAGGGCTGGAGGCTCTTTACATGGGGAGTTTTTCTCCTTAGATATCACTGGAAAATGGATAGTAGACAACTCTGCAATGTTTTCCAAGTTGAAAGTCAGTAGGCACTAACTCTCAAAGCATGTAGCAAAAAAAAGAGAAAAACCTAACAATGTCAAATATATACATATTTGTATATTGCATACATATAGTGTATATTGAATACAGCTGCCCATTTTTATATTTCAACATTACATTTGAGTATATAAATATTTTTTAAACGTCATGGTGCACTTGTTAGAGTAATTAAAGAAATCTGAGATGGGTGGAGCAAATCAATCTGGGTTGAGACATATTGAGGCTCTCTGTGTATGGCTACCAAAAAATGTGTCATTTGGGGAATATTTTAATGATAAGTCATATTCCCTGCCTTTAAGCAGTTAGAATATTATCTTGGAGAACGGGACAAGCACACCCATAACATTTCTAACAAATCACTAACTATTTGGGTTAACTAACCCAAATAGTTAGTGATTTGTTAGTTAACTAACAAAATAAGTACCAACTTATACAATGTGCCACAAGTATTAATAGAAGACATAAATGCTCAGGCTCTGCCAAGTGGAGGAATAAATAAAAGTCAATCATGGTAGAGGATGTGGATCTTACTCCAGAGACTTGGGGTTGGAAGCAATGTCATTTATTTACCATTCTGAAATGAATTAATTCAGACTTTCATAATGATGAAAAGGCAGTGAGTTCACCTTTCTTCTCTGAACACAGAGCAATGACAGATGAAATATTTAAAAGACAGGAAGAAAGAGAGAGAGAGAAATAGAAAGAAAGGAAGGAAACCAGGAAGACCCAACCACACCTTGGTATCAGATAAAATCTCCATGGGCCAGACACAAAAGGAAAATATAAGTTGTGTACTGGCTGAGCCTTAGGAGTAGGCAATGGTGACTGGGGGCTCCGTTCCTATTGGACAAGGAGTTCTAAATGTGAATGAGGTGACTTGGAGCAGAGCCAGGCTTCCTGTTTGATGCCAGAGGCAGACAGGGCTCCTTCTCTACTGGGACTATGGCTTCAGATGAAGCTGTGAGCAGCCAGGAGACAAAGGGCAAAGACAAAGTGTTAACTCCCAGGAACTAAGCCAACTTCCTACATTTTATAAATAGATCTGCTATATCCCTCAATGACCCCTAGGAGACCCTAGGGGCTGTACCTCCCAAGTTCAATTATAAAGGCTGGTTCTGGTTTAGGGGAAGGAGGGCTGGGCTAGGTAGAAACAACCACCAAACTGTCAAGGAAGGAAAAGTTTGGAGGGGATATTTGAAATGAGCTTGCAAACCAAAATTCCAAAACACAGGAAGAAGGACTAATTTCTCAAAGGACAGCCAATAAACAAAAGACTTGGAAAGAATAATTCACTCCAACTGAAATTCAGTTTAGAGACTAGTCTGATGTCAACATAAATTTCTTGAGGATGTTCAAAGAGATACATAAAGGCATTTATGATCAAAGAAATAAATTATGGAACAGAAGTAGGCAGAAATGAAATGAAAATGAAACAAACTAAATCACATCCTGAGTTCCTACATTGCTAGAAGGAATGGAAGTCAGTCCAACCTCGGTCATAATCAGACGTCATCCACAACTTAGGAAGCAGCGATACATCTCTGAGGCTTCTACAACATAAATGGAGGGTCTCTACCATTAGTCATCTTGGTCATTGCCAATATTGCTATTGTCCAGGCCCGAGAGCCCCCATGATGACTTAACTACTGAAGTACAAAGGGAAAGAGATCTCACTGAAGCTGAGGGCCTCCTAAGGCAAGCCTTTCTAGCCTGCATGCCCTCAGAACTGATGTCATTGACTTGACTTGAACACCACCAAGGATGAGGACACGGATCCTACCACTCTAAAACACCTATCACTTCAGTGTTTAAAATGCATATGTTCTCAGGCTCTACCCAGAAACTGTGATTCCCTATATTTGGCTCAGGGCTTAGAAATTAGTGTTTCTAACAAGCTCCCTTGGGATTCAAATGCCGTAGGCACAGAATTTGGTAAACCCTGATATTGTTTACAGTCCTCATTTTTCAAGTGATGAAACCAGACAGGACCAGGGGGAACAATGCCCTGGTCACACAGTTAATTTATAACAGAATAAAACCTAACTCTTTCTCTGTTTAATTTGGGTTTAATTCCCTCTTCCTTTTCTAGTATCTTAGAAACTAAAGTTGTTGATTTGAGACCTTTCTTTTCTAATATAAGGGTTTGCTGCTATAAATATCTTCTCAAGCCCTGCTTTCGTGTAATCTCACAAATTCTAATAGTTGTGTTTTCATTTTCATTCAGGATAAAATACTTTCTAATTTCCCTTTGGAATTCTTCTTTGACCTAGGGTAATATAGAAGCATGTTATTTATTTTCCAAATATTTGGAGATTGCCCAGATATCATTCTATTATTGATTTCTATTTTGATTCCCTTGTGGTCAGAGAACACACTGTATATGACTTGAATCCTTTTTAATTTATTGAGATTTGTTTTATAGCCCAGAATGTGGTCTCTCTTAGCAAATGTTCTCTGTGCCCTTGAGAAGACGGTATTCTGTTGTAGATGAACAGAATGTTCTAATAAATGTCAGTCAACTCAAGTGGGTTGGGAATGGGTTCAAGTTTCCTTGCTGATTTTCTGCCCACTTAATCTATTAATTATTGAGAAAATGGTAGTGAAATCTGCAACCATAACTGTGCCTTTGTCTATTTCTTCTTGTAGTTCTATCAGTTTTGGCTTCCTAGATTTTGAAGCCCTGTTATTAGGTGTATAAATGTTTAGGATTGATATCTTCTCTTGTTGAATTGATCCTTTTATCATTTTGAAATGGACTTTTTTGAGTACTTGGCAATATTCTTTGTTGTGATATCTACTTTGTCTATTATTTATACAGACAGTCCAGCTTTCTTTTACTTCATATTAATATGCCATATCCTTTTTCACCTTTTTACTTTTAACCTATTTGTGTTTTTATATAAAGCTGTTTTCTTACAGACAGCCTATAGTTGGGTCTTGCTTGTTTTACCTGTTCTTATTATTTCTACATTTTAATTGAAATGTTTAGCTTATTTTAAGGTGATGATTTTGATAAAGTTTAGGTTTAAAATCTGTTATCTTCCTACTTGTTTTCTATTGTCCCTTTTCCCTCTTATTCTGCCTTCTTTTGTATTACTTTTTATGATCCCCCTTTGTCTCCCATGTTCACTTATTTAGATACATCTCATTTTTTAAGAAGTTTCTTTGCGGTCTACAGTTTATGTCTTTAACTTGTCAAAGTCTACCTCAAATTGCTATAATACCATTTCACAGATGAGAACCTTAAAAACAGCATAGTTTCAATTCTTCTCCCTCCAGGCTTTGTGCTATTGCTGTCAGACATTGTGCTTCTGTCTGTATTTAAAAACCCACATGAGATTATTATTATTCTATTTAAATAATCAATTATTTATTAGAGGTATAAAATAACAAGAAAAATGCTATATCCTAACCCATGTAGTAACGATTTCTGGTGCTCATCATTCCTTTGTGTAGATCTATATTTCTGCCTATCATTTTCCTTCTATCAAAATGGCTTCTTTTAATATTTTTTGTAGCATGCAACTACTGGGGGTCCACTACTGAATCCTTTCCACCTGTGTATGTCCACCTTTATTTCTGAAAGAGGTTTTTGTCACGTATAGAATTCTAGGTGAACAGTTTTTGCTCTTAGTACTTTAAGGATACTTCTCCACTGTCTTCTCACCTCCACTGTTTCCTATGAGAAATCCGTTGTCACCCTCATTCCTGTCTCTTGGTGTGTAATGTGTCTCTATTCCCTGGCTGTCTCTAAGATTTTTATCACTGGTTTTGTGCATTTTGATTATTCCATGCCTTACATCTATTTCTGTTTCTTGCACCTTTGATTCTTTGAGCTCCTTGCATCTGTGGCTTTATAGTTTTCATGAAATTTGTAAAATGTTCAGCCATTATCCCTTCAAATATGTTTTCTGTCTGTCTCCTTCTCTGTCCTTCGGGGACTACAATTAAACACATATTAGACTGCTTAAAGTTTTCCCATAACCCACTGAA
Organism: Panthera uncia; assembly: GCF_023721935.1. Taxonomy (NCBI): domain Eukaryota; kingdom Metazoa; phylum Chordata; class Mammalia; order Carnivora; family Felidae; genus Panthera; species Panthera uncia. Next base: position 80,120,598 of record NW_026057584.1, read on the forward strand.
GCTCTGTTCATTAATTACTGAAGCTCTGTTTGTTACTTTAATTCCTTTGTTTCCCCACCCTCTATGTTTCATTTAGGATTGATTCTACTTCTGTCTTCAGGTTTGTTTGTCTTTCTTTCCACAATGTCCAATCTGCCATTAATCCTACCCCGTGTATATTTTTACCTCAAACATTGTAGTTTTCATCTCTGGGAGTTCAAATTGCATCTTTTTCATATATTTCACTTGTCTACTAACAATCTTTAGTCATTTCTCTAGCACTTTGAACATATGGAATATAGTTATAATAACTGATTCAATGTCCTGGTCTGTAAATTCTATAATGTGTCAGTTCTGGGTTGGTTTTAATTGATTTTTTCCCCCTTCTCATTATACTTCTTTGCATACCTGGTAATTTTTGATTGGGTACCAGAAATTAGAATTTTGCTTTGTTTGGTGTTTGGTATACATATCATATATATATATATATATATATATACACACACACACACACACACACACATATATATATATATGGTACATAATATTTTTGAATTTTGTTCTGGGATGCAGAAACAGTCTGATCCTATCAGGTTTTGCTTTTAAGCTTTAAGTGAGACCTGAGCAGAGTTAGTCCAGGGCTAACTTACCCCACTATTGAAGCAATACCCACCTGACTACCTGATGCTCAGTGACTGATGAGGTCTGTGTGGTGAGAATAGATGCAAGTCCTTGCCCTTTATGTTCCCTCTAATACTTTCAGATGGTTCTTTCCCCAGCCTTACAAGCATGCACTGATCAGTACTCAGTTGAGAAGCAAACCTTCAGATCTCTAGAATTTGCCCTCTCTAGCTATTTCCTGGCCTCCCTGACTCCCAGCTCTATTTCCTCAACTTAAGGAGATTTCTAGGGTCTGTTGGGATTCCCCTCCCTGCACCACATCTGAAAACAAACAAAGCAAACCCTACAATTGCCCCCAGCTTATTGCTTATAAATATCTGGAAACTCTTTCTGAGAGTTTAGAAGCTGGGTCAACTGTAGGATTCACTGCATTTTTTTCCTCTCTCTCAGGTATCACTGGTCTTTGTTACCCTATATCCTACATCTTGAAAATGCTTGCTTCATATATCTTGTTCGTGTACTTAGTTGTTTTGGGTGGGAGGTAAACCTGCCCTCTGTTATTTAATTTTTACCAGAAGCGGAAGTCTCCTCAAATACATTTTTAGTGTAAAGAATGGAATTTATATAAATGAGTATTATGAAATTATTGGCCTGATGTCACATGAATGTGGCAAAAACCACGAAAAACTTTGTAAATGACTGAAGTTTACAAAATACCCGTGTATGCCAAATTATTTACTACACAGGGAAGTAACTGAGGCCTCCGTGAGGCAAGAGATGTGAAGTTCACATACCTTCTTAGTGGGAGGAGTAAAACCAAATTAATTTTTCCTCAAATATGTGCAGTATTCTTGCTAACAGTTTGCTGTTTCAAACTACCCCAAACGTGCCTATTAAAAAGGAGAGATATCATACTCTTATAAAATAAAAATATACCTGATGAAATCAGAATGTCTTTGCATTCAGAAGCCATAAAAAAATGACCACTGTTTCAATCTATTTGAACCATTATAAAAACTTTTTTAACCTCCTTACAGACACTTCAGGAACAAAATTATTCACATTCTTTCCACTGAAATAAAATACTTTTGCAGTTCATCTGGAAAGGAAAGGATCGTGTCATGTTAAGTGATCGAATCTGATACCAGCCTAAGTCCCCTCCTGTTGCGAACTGTTTTCATGAGGGACAGGAAGACAAGTCAGCTGCCTCAGAAAGCACATGCTTGGCCATTAGCTCTCCAGCTGGGCAGGTCCTTTAATCTGGTACGATCATAGGTACAATCTCCTGAAACTTTCAAGGTTTCCAAGGGCCCGTGGAAATATTTGAGATGTGGAAAAAGAATTGATTGCTTCCAAATGTAAAAAAGAAAATCACCAAATTAAAACTAATGCTTTTATTCCACTAATGCCACAGTGGAACGTGTGGATACAGCTCAACTCTTATGTTTCTGTCTGCATTTAATTCAATGTGGGTTGTCCGTTCATTTTAATTTGCTTGATATTGATGTGAGTGGGAAGTCCACAACAATGCTTAGGGCCAAAAGGGCTAAAAATCTTTAAAATGCCCTAAATTCAGTTACTGAAATTCCAGAGAAGTATTCAGTGTTCCTAGTTAAAAATAGTGATAAATGCCACTAAATACAAGTTTAGTTAGGGTTTTTTGGTTTTCATTTTATCAAATGGGAACGCGGCTTAGGTGATTCCAAATTGGTTTGCACTTTTGTTAACTTTATCTGTTAAGCCAGTTCTCAAACGGGATTAGAGAAATCCACATCCCAGCAAAAGTAGGTCTTTTTAAAAAGATCTTCTGTTAAAGACTTATAACAGATCTGAATTTCCCCCACAGCTTCTGAAGTATAATAGCATTTATATTTCTGAATATGTCTAAATAAAATTAAGTCTGTTTCCTACATGCCTTCACCACAGTTAATGAGAAGTTTGGTTATCAGGGCTTCATCGGCACTGTTATATCTTAGAAGAATCCCAGGTTTATGTCATCCAGAAGTATGGAGGACAACCCAGTTGGGGGTGGAAGCTTTCCTTAATTTCACAGACCTTTAAGGATATAAAACAAACAAACAAACAAACAAACAAAAAACTAGTACTGTTTGCAGTCTCTCTAGTAATCCTTCACATCCTCACCAAGCTCAACTAAGGGAACCCTAGTTGGGACCCCCACCTCTATGCTGATTGACTCCTTGTTCTGCAGGTACAGTCATCCCCATCTGAGGTTCTGCCTCTCCAGAATGTTGCATGGCAGCCACCTCATTCTTTTGCCCAGTTTCGGGGAAAAGGACCACACCCCAGGGTCAGGCTTCTTTCTTCTTCCACACACAGAGCACCAAGTCATGTCTGCTTTCACACAAGGCAGCCCATTCTATCAATGGGTCCAGAGCAGTGTTTCTTGTAATGTGACCCAAAGAACCCCGGCTGGTGCCAGGTAGCCACATGAAATAATCTGCACCAAATAACAGTTTCATGTGAAAAAGCACCTGAGCAACTTTGTTCCCTTCCAGTTCACAAGTTGGCAATGTAAGGGCGATTACGACTTTTACTGAAATCCCATGAGATCCTTTACAATAAGCCCAAGTTTACCAAGAAGCCCCTGATGAAATAAGTGCCAAAGGGAATGTGAAGAGACATAAACTAAGAAAAGACAAATGTAAGAGACAAGTCCTTGATGCTCTAGTCGGTAGCATTGAGCATTAACTAATGAGCCCTCTTCCAAAAGGCTGGAACAGCCTTCTCAAGCAATGTCACTCAGAATGCTCTGTTTTCTTCAGCTTTCCCGGTGAATAGGACGAAAACCAGCTGAAGAAGTCTCCTTGTTACTCACAGGGAAATGTGAACACACCTTTGAGCCAATGAGATGAAGAGCCCAGCTTTATGCCGCTAAAGTAGTAATGTGGTTGATGGTAAATGAAATCATGTGACGAAATCTACTCTTTAAAAAAGCCCCCTGTCACTAGTACTCATGAACATAGTTAGACATTTTAGGAAAAGCTAGGGAAATTTCTAAGAGAAAAGAATGAGCTTAGCAAGTAGGGCACGACCCTAAAATCCGGTAAAAGCTTAAATTAGTACCTCTTTTCTCATGCTAAACCTTCCCAGGAATGCTCAAACTCAGCCTAATACATTACAGTATTGGTTATTGGTACATTCTTTTTCTTCCAGAATTTAGGGTAAGTAATAGGATCTGATATCAAGAACCATGAACTATTCTCAGAGCAATGCAATACAACCAAGAACAAGATTTTTTAGATGCTTCCAAAGAGCCGCTTCCTCAGTAGCTCTTAACAAACTGGGTGCATGGTTGTCTCTCTGTGACTGTTTGGTCTCTTTATTCTATACTATGCAATTAACACCTCATTCTACCCAATTCTGTTCTCTATACTCGACCCTTTTACACTTTATTTTGTCAGTATAAAACATAGTTAATTATCACATTGTCTTCTCACTAATCACTATTTGAGATTGTTTTCCTCACTAAATGTTAAACTTCTGTAAACAAAAAATATTGAAACTCTTTGGCATACCATCATAACTAAAATAGGCCTAAGTACCTAAGAGTTACACAATTACACAATCAATAATTAATGGACTCTTAGGTTTAAACCACACATTTAAAAAAATGGACCAGAACTGCGCTATTTCTTAGTCCTGCCTCTATCCCCAAAATTAGATATAGCCTCAGAGATATTGCAAAATAACAGATCATCTGTTATAAAACATTTTTTCATTTTTTCAAGTTTATTTATTTTTGAGAGAGGCAGAGGGAAAGAATGCCAAGCAGGCTCCACACGATCAGTACAGAGCCCAACGTGGGGTCCGACTTACTAACTGTGAGATCATGACATGAGCCAAACTCAAGAGCTGGACATTTAACTGATTGAGCCACCCAGGCACCCCCTTTTTTTCTTTCACAAGTCCTTTTTGGGGGCACCTGGGTGGCTCAGTCAGTTAAGCGGCCGACTCTTGAGTTCGGCTCACGTCATGATCTTGCCGTCGTGAGTTTGAGCCCCACATCTGGCTCTGTACTCACAGTGCAGAGCCTGCTTTGGATCTTCTGTCTCCCTCTCTCTGCCTCTCTCTCTGTCTCTCTCTCTCTCAAAAATAAATAAACATTAAAAAAAATTTTTTTAAAAAAGATTCCTTTTTGGAAAACACTGGTCAGCAAAGTTCCATACCCCAGAGAGACAGTGACATCATATGAAAGTAAAGCTAAAATGGACTTTCTCACAGGAATGAAATCGTCTTAGTTCTAATTTGAGTCCTTAAATTGGACTGATTAGGTTCAGAAGGACAGAATCGTTTCTCAGGCCTATCTGGAAGAGTTCAATTTGGGGCAGGTAGGAGTCCAAAGATACAAAGAACATGGCCCTGGTCAAAGGTCCTCCCAAGACAGAGGCTTTATCACTCAGCCTGATGAAACTTTTAGTGTCTGTCACTACCTCCAGAGTCCCTGGTCCTATCTGCTCTGTGTTTCAGAGACAAGATCACTGAATTGCAGGCAGATGACCTCAGTCGCTGAGTGAATCTGTCGGGCTTACTTTTCATTGTCTTAGTATGCTTTTGTGAACCAGTTTCCCTCCTTCCCTTCCTGTCTGGTTTGCATCACTGACAAGTTCCACTTCTCCTCTTTTGAAAAAGACATTCTTCCTGAGCCCTGCCCATGCAGAAGAGGACATTCCACTTCGAGATGAGCTGGAATGCAGCCTTCATCATAAAACAATTGTAAGTGGTTGAGATAAAGCACCCAATAAAGCAGCTGGAAGTAGAAAAAGGCAGAAAGAATGTGTGCTTTCTTGTGGAGCAATACTCCCCATCCATCAGCTGAAAAGGAAAATCTGGGACATGGCTTAAAGTTTTCATTAAAATGCAGTAGGGCGTCAGGAAGTAGGATTTGGACCGACAACAATGAGATATTTTTCTTACAGTTCCTTTCCTCTGAACAGCCTTCCTGTGGGCTTCAAAGTTCTCTCTCTGACCAAATTCAGTGAAGTTGCTTTTTCCTCCTCTCTTTGATTGAACCGGAGCTTTGGGAAGGGCGGTGAAGTAAGCCAAAATGAAATTGCCAAACTTATGGTTCTCGAGTAAATGAGATTTTCTCTAATGCTTACCAACTGTCACCAGGTCAGATGGATTTTTCTGCTTGAGGTCCCCTGATGCATTAATTTCTCTGCTGTCTTATAGTATCCCTCTGAAAGCAACCCAGCCGCCATGAAAACATAAAAAGAAAATGCACGACATAACTGGTGGACAAAAGGACAGTAAGAAATAAAAAGTGAGGAGAGGGCATTAAGAAAGCTCTTTAGAGGAGCATGCCATTTGCTTGGTTTTCAATTCAGGGACAAGTCACATGTCACTCTGCTCGCACCCACCGGAAAATGGCATCATGTGCAAGGTCTAGGCCAGCAAAACCCAGAATTCCTAAATGGTAGCTGTGCCTTCTCTGTTCTTGATTCATCTAATGCGGTGATTTAAAACACAAACAAACAAATAAACAACAACAACAAAAAACCTTTAAAGTGGTGAGACCATAATCTGTAAAGCTGCTGATGGTGGAGCTGCGCTGGCTGAGTTACAGGGTCTCATCCATAGTGCTCCCTCTCCCCACAGTAGCCCAGACAAGCGTCCAAACAGATGTACCGTTGGAGGCACAACTGGAAGGTTTTAGTGACCCAAACAGTGGCAACACAGGATTCAATGTCTCTGAATACAGATGGCCCTCATCTAAGTCAGAGAGCAAGAAGACACTCTCTAAGGCATTCATGTATGGCTTCTTACTCTGGTTTCTTGAGCCAAAGGTCAGTATAGTTTTTCACAGATACCATAAGTCACCTCCCATCGCCTATCATCTAACCGCCCTCATCTTCCTTCTTCCAAAAAACATGTTAACCAATGCGTATTGCATGCCTCTCATATCCAAGGTACTGTCTGGTCATGAAAAATATATATAAGTAATAATAAGAACAGTAGTAGTAGTAATAGCAAACACTTATATAGCACTTACTAAGTGCCGGGCACTCCCCTAAACTCTGTATATGTATTATGTATTATGTATTAGGAAGTCATTCAAGGAAACAACACTCTGGGAAAGATATGATTATTATCTCCAATTTACAAAGAAACTGAGGTACATAGAGGTTAAATAATTTTCCCAAAGTCACATGTCCAGCAAATGGAAGAGCTGAGATTTGAACTCAGGCAGTCAGGCTCCTGAATTTGCACTTTTGGCATATTTGCTTCATGCGTCACATCTTTGTAGATAATAAGATGAATGAAAACATTCTCAGTCATCTCATTATCTATGCTGCAAAAGAGATGTTTTTGCTCCTAGAGCTCCAAACATCTTCTCCTATTTGGGACTTAAGAAGGAACTTACATAAGAAGACTGTATCTCTCTCAACCAAATTATTCATTGAACACCTATTCTTTGTCAGTCATTTTATATCATCAATATCGTTAATAAATCTTTCTGAGCAGATGTCTTTGCATTAAGACAAATTCTTTAGATCAGCTTTAGGTCACAGCAAAACTGAGGGGAAAGCACAGAGATTTCCCATATGCCCCGTACCCCACACAAGCAAAGCCCCTGGAGTACATCAATGAAAGAACTGAGGGTTACAGGAATTAATTTGCTCACTGATCTATAACTCACGAGGATCAGTTGTGACTCACACCCATCTCACTGTCAAGACCATGTCCTAACACTTTCCTATGCTGTAAGTCTTGCCTGGGAAGTGGTCAAAGTTGCTCATTAATGCCTCTGGTTAATGTTATGAATGCCATGAATCCCCTTCTCCAATTTCCTTCTCGCACTGTTTATGTCCCCAGGTAATCCATACACCTGTGTATATATTTTGAAACACACATCTACAGCCTTTCACTTAGGGGCCATTGGTCGTCTAAAGCTTGAGATGTGGAAGAAGGGCAGATGCTTCCCTCCCTACTTCAGATGTCATGAAGAAGACACATGGCAAGATCAGAGACTTGTGCACTCCAAGTCCTGCGGTTTCCCACTGCTTCCGCCTAACCCCTGAACTCTCACCTGCTCTCAGAGGCATCTGAATGTCTGAATGTTTACAAAATGCACCACAGAGTTCTGAGGACTTGACCGAAGCCAACAGGCCATGACAAGCCAGGTCACACCAGAAGGGTTGAGCCAGTTTTGAAACTGGACAAGAATAATGGCTCTGCCTCCATTTCAGTTGGTGTTCACTTCTCTTTCCCACGAAACCAGCAAACAAGAGGTACAAATAACAGACATGTGATTAAAAACAAAGTGAGGGGCACCTGGGTGACTCAGTTGGTTAAGCGTCCAACTTCGGCTCAGGTCATGATCTCACGGTTCATGGGTTCGAGCCCCGCGTCGGCTTTGTGCTGACAGCTCAGAGCCTAGAGCCTGCTTCTGATTCTGTGTCTCCCTTTCTCTCTGCCCTGCCCCTGCTCATGCTCTGTCTCTCTCTCTCTCTCTCTCTAATAAAATAAACACTAAAAAAATTTTTTTTAAAAACAAAGTGAGTAGTTCTTTCCGTGATAATCAATGGTCCAACTGGAGTCTGTCATGTTGGAGGACCTCGACCCACGGGCATATGGATTTATTATATAGCAGCGCCCTGGGCTGGGCCTGCTCCACATGTAAATGCCATCCTGTCACTATGTGAGAAATTTCTTACCCCAGTCCTACTTCTTGAGTTCTATCACTAACTGTGTCACTGGGCCTACAGCAGGCCTGGGCATGGCCTACTGTGCCAACAAAATCACTAAGGTTGCATGTGTAGGTTTAAAAAGCGCTGTCCCTTCCAGATGTCACTGAGTGTCTTGTCTGGGCTCGGGGTGAGACTCGGTAGACTGTCAGCTTAAACAACACTTCTCCCTAAAAATCTGGGTTTTAATTAACTGGGATTTTCCTGGACATAAAGCCTCCTGTCGTAGATGTTCAGTGACTTCCTTCATTACCCAAGAACTTGAAGATATTTACAACAGGTGCCCACTAATTTCCCTTGATTTTTATGGGACCCTGGAGACTCACGTCAAAGAACTTGAATCCTGTGTGCAACAGGCCTGAGACAATACAGACTCATTGGATGCGCTAGGCATCTTCAAAAAGAAGGAAGGTATAGGAAATGAAAGTTAAACCTTTAGAGAAAAATCCCCCTGAGGGATGAAGTCTACTGAGTGAGAAGGGTTGACACTTTGGTTCTGAGTGGGGGGTTCACGTCCTCACAAGCCCACCCAGGTACAACCCATCATGACCCCAGAATGCCTGAGATCTTTGTGAAGGAGAGGGATGGGGAAGAGAGAACTTTGTCCTTAGAGCCCCCACAGCTCTGAGGTAGGAAGCACTATTGAAAGAGCTGATCAGGCAAAGCGGAAAGTACTTCTGGAGTGAGTGGCGGGGAAGAGAAGCAATGGTGGTGGTTAGTTAGAGGGAGTCAAGAACTGTGTGAACAGGACCCATGGGCAGCCTGAAGGTCAGTGGTCTCTGGGGCAGGGTGTGCATGTTCAGTGGGCTTGTCCCAGCTCCCATGGTGACGTACATGCGGTCAGCCCCAAGGAGAACTGACAGCAGTATGGGCAGTGGCAAGGGCAGTGTCCAGGGGTCCAAGTGACAGCAGAAAGGCAAAGTGGTCGGGCTGCAAAGCTTCAGGTGGTGGCCCTGGTCGCCTGTGAGACAAACCCCAGGCTGGAACTTCTGGAGGAGGAGTCACTCTGTTCTGTACCCTTAAAGCCTAAGGAAGGAGTGAAGAGGGAACTAGGGACATTCAGGTGACACCTGTAATGCATTTAGAGATCCTCCACCACTAGGGGAGAGAGGATCATAGGAGAAGATCAGATATCTTGCCAGTTAGGCAGGCAGGGACTTTGGAGCACAGAGGTTCAAGCTATTACTAAAATATGACACACGTACAGCCATCACCGTGTGAAACCTGGGACTTACAAATTATGTACATGACATTTGAGTTTTAGTCCAAATAAATATGCTGTCTGTGTTATTTGGAAGGAGTGCTGGTAGAATCATATTTCAGCAGATAGGTCTCTGGAGGCCTCTGTAATTCATACTCTTCCTAATTTGGCAAACGTTGATTGTACATCGACTGTATGCCAGACAGTAGGCCAGGGGTCGAGAATACAATACTACATATACGAAAATCACTGTGGTAGAATGTCTGACCTCAGTAATCTCAGCTTAGTGGGGAACTGACCTATTAAAGCATAAACATGGTGATAAGTGAGAAGTGTCACAGGAGAGGGATGGCTGTGTATAGGTCGATTCAAAGGAAAGGCTTGGGGATAGAAAAAGGTGGCAGCATAATGGACGTGCTACACCGGTCTTTATAGGTGACTCTGAGTTTGCTCTGACAACAAACAGGAAGAAGGGCGTTGCAACTCTAGAAGCACATGGAGAATGTCCAGCATAATTTCTAGGGTCCTTTTCTCTGCTCTGTAGCCTGGAAGTTGAACTTCTTTTATTATTATTGTTATTATTATTTTTAATGTTTATTTTTGAGAGAGAGCATTTGTGAGCAGGGGAGGGGTAGAGAGAGTGGGAGACAGAGGACCCAAAGTGGGACCCACACTGACAGCAGAGAGTCCAAAGCAGGGCTCGAACTCATCAACCATGAAATCATGACCTGAGCTGAAGTCATACGCCCAACCACCTGAGCCACCCAGGCGCCCCCTGTGGAACTTCTATGTACTGCATCCTCCCTTGTTCTGTCTTAAGCTGGAGGTGAGAGGACAGCTCCCTCTGTGCCTGGCCAGGGTTTTGCAGAGCTGTGTTCCTCCATCTAAGACCGGGGCGCCTGGGTGGCTCAAGTGGGTAAGCAGCCGACCTTGGCGCAGATCATGATCTCACAGTTCGTGAGTTCGAGCCCCGCATCGGGCTCTGTGCTGACAGTTCAGAGCCTGGAGCCTGCTTTGGATACTGTGTCTCCCTCTCTCTCTCTCTGCACAACCTCCCCCCCCCCCCACCTTGCTTGTAATAAACATTTTAAAAAAATGTTAAATTAAAATAAGACCACAATGCCCTGGCAAGTTCTGGTGACAGAAGGGAACAGTTACCAAGAGGGGCAAGTTTAGCAGCTGCCTGCTGTTGCTGGCCATGGGCTAGTTGCCTTCCCTTACTGTCCATACCTTTATAAAGTACTCTTGAACTTTCATCACCTCTGTGGGTGCACAGCTGTTCCTCGTTGGGACCCTGCATGCTGCAGCCTTCTAAGCACAGCACAGCGGATAGTGTATGCAGAGGAGACGGGAAATGGCACAGCTCATTTCAAGAACTGCTACTAGTTCAAATGGCTGGAGGTGGAACTCAAGAAGCAGAGAGAGGGACTAAAGCTGGAGAGGCTCTGGGGGGCCAGGCTGCAGGGACCCTCCTGCTGGGAGAGGAGTAAGAGACCTTATCACACACTCGGCTAATACCAGTGGGGTTTATGTAGTTGGCTTTCTGGTGATTTCCTCGGAGTTCCTCAGAAACTCATATAATTCATGGCTTTGGATTAAAGGCATTGCCCTCCCACTGAAATACAGAATAAAGCTTTCAAATAACCTGCTTGAGAGGCAATAGAACTCCCTCTGTGTTATGCTGAGAAGCCCCATGATTTACTCTTAGGGTTGAAAACATAGGACTTAGTTGAAAGAAGTAGTTTTCCCCCTCTCAGTACAGAAAGTCTTTAAACAAATCATCTGCTGTGGATGCTCCAGAGTTGACTGCTTCCCTAGAATTAAAAATAGTCGTTATTCTTCATCTTTCCTCTAAACAACCACTGAATTAACCTGGGAACACGAGCCAGGTGAGAGTGATTCCAAGCTTGGAGAATAACAGGTATCCGTACATTCCACATTCCTTCTCGAACTCAGACCTTCGTGTTCTCTGAGACTAGGAGGAGAATCAAGTGGAAGCGCTGTTCTTTGCTATTGAACACAGTGTATTTCACATAATAGGATATTGTTGGTGGGCTAACTGCTCTAAAACAGATACTTAGATAAGCCCTCCAGCCAGCCCTGGATGAGGCAGATATTAAAGGTGGGCAGAGCCAACACCCATTCCCAACCCCTTTATCCTTTGTAAACTTCTGTCATGGAAGAGTAGGAGAGTTAAATATTCACTTTACACCCTTCCGTTACAGAAAGGATACGTGATGAGATTCTGGCTAATGCACTGTAAGTGGAAGTCTGCTGGGGGGTTTCTGTGAAAGCTTTTGGTTTTCTCATAAAAAGGGACGATTGCAGTTGACATCATCCCCTCCTCATTTCTTCCTAACTTGAACCGGGAAGGGCTGTTTGGAGCAGCAGCAGCCATTCTGTAATTCAGAGGTAATAACTCTGAGGACAAAAAGGATACAAAGAGACTGAAATGAAAATGGCATTGCTGAGCAGTTAAAAAAATAACCATAATTCTACCTCTACATTTCTTGTTATATTAGAAACGATGCAGGCTACCGTTTGTTGAGCAATCTGTTCTTACAGCTGAACACATTCCTAACAAATACACAGGAATCACGAAAACCCACAGCTATTCCATACCTCTCATTTCTCAGTTAGAATCAGTGCTTTTTTAAGATAGCATGTGCTCACATAATGAGCCAGTATTTTTTTCCAGAATTACCTTAACCTGTTTCTTCACAGAAATTAATGGTGTTACCTTAACTGGCCAGCTTGGAGTCCATGGTCATCATTACAATCAGTTTTGAAAAGACCTCCCCTCTCTAATACCTCTTCCCACTCTCATATTCAATTGGCAAAATCCCAACACTCTAGAAATCCAACTATCCCCCTTTTCCTTGCAGGCGGCCAAGCTGCCCAATGTTGTACAGTGGTTTTACATTAAGTTCATAGTTAGAAACTTCAAATGGGCCCACAGGGCTGCCCAAAAATCTAACCAGGGCTTGCTTTTCCTGATGGTTTTCATGCCATCTACTCTCCTCTCAAATTTCCTCTTCAGTGTTCTCTCTCACTCTCATAATTTACTCAGAAACTAGGAACTGTCAAGGAGCAATCCAGGTAGGCCTCTGGACCAGCAGCGTCAGCATCACCTGGGAATCTGTCAGAAATGCGGAGTCTCTGGGCGCCTGGGAGGCTCAGTGAGTTAAGCGGCCGACTTTGGCTCAGGTCACGATCTCAGGGTTCGTGGGTTGGCGCCCTGCGTCAGGGCTCTGAGCTGTCAGTGTGGAGCCTGCTTGGGATTCTCTCTCTCTCCCCTCAGTCTCTCTCTGCCCCTCCCCCACCGGTGCACACGTGCACACTCTCTCTCTCAAAAATAAATAAATAAAACTTAAAAAAAAAAATAAGGGCAGCCTTACCTTTTTGGAGATCTCAGTCCCACAGTGTGATGGTGGCTGTGGTGTTCATCTCACCCATGGTATCTTGTAATGGCTGTGGAGGCTTCTGTTAAAAAAAAATGCAGAGCCTCAGGCCCTTCCCCCCCCCCCCCCACCCTGCTGAGTCAGACTCCAGCATTTTACAACCCCTGCCCCCCGGGGTTTTACATGCATGCGGACACTAACGTTTGAAAAGCACTACTCTTGACTTTATCCCTTCTTAAGAACTTTGTTCCCTTTGTTATTCTCATTCTCCTGAGCCCTCATTTGCTTTTCCCTACCGATACAATCATAATCAATTCTGTCTAGTACTTCTGATCTGAGAGAATCAACACACCCCAGGGGCCTGTATTCCTTTGCAATGACTACTCCCTTCCCCTGTCTCCCTTTACCACCTCCCTGGGTTAGTCCTCCATGGACGCTGCTTCTGCTTCCTCCTCTCCCATTCACTCCCCGAGCCATTCTGATTTCTGTCTCTTCCATTCCACCAAAACGGCTGTTGTTGAGGTCATCCATCACCTCCATGCAGCAAAACCCAATGCTCACTTTTCTGATGGCTTCTCCCAGATCTCTCATGGCTGGGCGCTCCTGCCGCAGGGATTCTCACACTAGCCTTTTCCAACCTGCATTCTTCCACTTTTCCTCCTTCCTCCTCAGTGGTTCCGCCATAGTTGTGTTTTGGCCAATTCCTCTTCCTTTACCTCCCCACTAATTATTGGGATTCCTAGGGCTTCATCCTGGGCCTCTTCTCGACCACGTCCTCTGGTGATCTCATCATGACTTTAAATATTACCAAATACCGATGTTTGGTATTACCAAAATACCGATGTGTATCTGTAGGCTCTGAAATCCTGATTGGTTCATTGCTTATGTGACATCTACATGTGGAGATCTTATAAGTATCTCAATGCTGTCACGTTGAAAACTGAACTTTGGATTCTGAGCCCCTCCTCTCAAAAGCTTTTCATCCTTCATTCTTCTCTATCTCAGTGAATGGTACCACCCACATCCAGTGGTGTAAGTCAGAGACTTAGGAATCATTCTTGATGCCTCTTTCCCTCACTCTCTACAATCAATAAAACTGTCTCCTTTACCCCCCAAGTATATCTCAGATCAGTCTCCATCTGTCCATTTCACCACCTTAGCCAAGCCACCATCACCTTTCACTGGAATCACTACAAAATCCTCTTAAGTGGGCTCCCTTCTTTACAGTGTTGCTCCCTCTAACCTATTCTCCATACGGAAACCAAACTTGTCTTTTAAAAATATAAATCTTATTAAGTACCTGAGCTGTGTAGAACTCTTCAATAGCTTCTCACTGCATTTAGAGTAAAATTCAAATATCTATAAACTGTCCACATGATGTGATTCCTGCCTACCCCCCTGCCATTCTTCCTCTCTCCTTCTATACTTGGCTTCCCTTCACTTCCTTGAAAATGTTGTCTTCTGCACATCAAGGGACATATTGTTTTCTCTTCCTGACTGCTTTAATCCTCCAAGGACCAGCTTAAATATCTCCTCTTTAGAGAGCCCTCCCTTCCTTAACCACTATATTTAAATACTCCCCTACAGTCTCTTTATTGTCTCTTCATTGCATCCTGTTTATTTTATAGCATTCATATGTGCATATTTACTTACCTGTCTACCCACTATAAGCTAGACTATGAGCACAGAGATGATGCCTGCTTTATTTCCCAACATGAATCTGGTACCTCACAAGGTGCCAGGCACAGAGTGCCAGGTACAAGGTCACCTGTCAAACTATCTCCATCTTTCCAACAAAATAGGCCTGCTAAACATGTGTTTTCCCATGAATAACAATTTAAATGTAACAAAACACAGTGACCTAGCAAAGACTTTTGAAATTGGAATGGATACAAGTTGGGGAAAATGCCTTAAAAGTTGCAGGAATTGTTCTGTTTCTCAAGGGGTGGAAGAGTGCTTTAATCTTTGGAGGGGCAGCTTTCTTGATTTGAGAGAACTGATAGAAGTGAGCCCTTTGCTTTGACATTAAAAAAAAAAAAAAAAAAAAAAGCAAGTACCTACCAAGTTTTCCTTGGATAAACTTTGTTTTTTTTTTTTTAATTTTTTTTTTTTTAACATTTATTTATTTTTGAGACAGAGAGAGACAGAGCATGAACGGGGGAGGGTCAGAGAGAGGGAGACACAGAATCTGAAACAGGCTCCAGGCTCTGAGCTGCCAGCACAGAGACCGACGCGGGGCTCAAACTCAAGGACCGCGAGATCATGACCTGAGGTAAAGTCAGCCGCTTAACCAACTGAGCCACCCAGGTGCCCCTCCTTGGATAAACTTTGAAGTGATCATTACCTAAAGGCAGATGTTTTAGTCTGGACACCAAGCACTCCAGGTGAGCTGAATGACCGACTGTGATCACAGCCGAGCATGTGTTTGTATTATTGTTCCCCCTCGTTAATGGGTCAGGAAACTGTGTTACTGTGCAGACCCTATCTTGTGCTTTGCCTGCCGTTATCTCTCGTTCTTTAGAAGGCATGGTATATTGTGTGTAAAAGCTCACTGCGACATGAAGACAGTAGGAGTTAAAACAGCAGCAGCTGCCATTATCAAGAACCTACTCCAAGTGAGTCAGGCACTGGGCTGAGAGCCTGATATATACTACCCCTGTTCATCTTTCTTAGTCTCCATTTGACATTAGGAGAAAATGGGGCTCAGAGTGATTCAGTTATTTTTAAGATATAATGCAGCTACCTAGCAGCAGAGTCGGAATTGGAACCTAATTCTAGGCAGTGTTAAGGGGTGTGTCTTAACTAAGTAGCATGAAGTCTGTGTCGCACACTAAGCAGTGATCTTCACCTCTCCCGGGGGGACAAGCACTAGAGGAAGCAAGTCAACAGGACTGGACTGGACTGGTGTCCACCCACGCGAGATGTCACTGTAGGCTGAAAGCACGGGTGTTAGCCAATATGAGTTGGCTGAGTCATTCTCCTACTGGTGCCAGTGGGCAAGGCCTACTCTTGCGAGGGAAGCAGGCTTTCCCTACACAGAGAGTGCATTTCCACTGTCAACTATCTAGGAAATACGTTGCTTCTGGAACAGGAAATAAGGTTTGGAGAGGTGGCCCTTAGACTAAAGAAACTAGAAATTGTAACCCTTCCCTGGGCCTTGGCTCTGAAAGTTGGACATGCTTGGAGAGGTTGGAGCCGCCTGGCCTCTCCAGTGGGCCAGTGGCTGTGAGTATTGTTGTGTATAGCCAATCTAAACACAGCTGTTAAATTATTCTCTGCTCATAGTTGTGGCATCCAGATCAAGAAAAGACTCCTCTCTCAGATTTGAAGAGGAATGTGTTTTAAAAAAACAAAAAGGAGTCAACAGGCCCCATGTGAAGTTGTGCTAAGCCCTACCTCAGCAAACCAAAATTTAACAGCTAACTTAATTGCAGTTTTCAGCCCCTCCCAGAAATGTAACCTTCAACCAGTCAATCTGGAATTATCTGGTCAGCACTAATGAGGTAATCCACCCAACAGACCCCTTCTGTCCCCCATAGGAAGGAGACTTGCCCTGAAACAATGTGCTCTTTCCTTGCCCCTTCCCCGTTTCTGCCTATAAAAGCTTTCCAATTTGTACAGCTCCTTGGGGCTCCTCTCTATCTGCTACATGGGATGCTGCCCAATTCATGAATTGTTGAATAAGGCCAATTTTATTTTCAAATGTATTCACCAGAAATTTGTTTTTTTAACAAACGACCAAGGGAAGAGCGGCTACCCCCGCCCCCCTCACAAGGCCAGATCAATGTTTCATGCAGTGATCTGAGGGAGACAGAACCCTGGTGCTTTCAAAAGTGTCAGAAGCAGTGGTGTGGCAACATGAGAAAGAATAAAGAATGCTAGGGACCTCCTTCAGGGACCCGTTTCTGAGCACTGGCGAGAGAGCGCTGCAGGACCCAATATAATGGGACATTTTGTCTTCACCTCCTGGATGACAAGAATCTAGTCCCTCTCATTCATAATTTATTACTTAATATATGTGAAATTATATTTCTAGTCACAGGCTGGTGAGACCTTTTCCTGTTTAAGGTGGCATTCCTTGACTTACAACTGGCATTTTGTGTTTGTATTTCAGTCAGAAATCATTCAGGTGCCGTGACAGAAAACCCAGCTCAAACTACCTTATGCAGAAAAGGGAACTTGCTGGCCCATGTATCTGAAAAGAAGTGGCTAGGAGCCTGCAGGGCAAATATATCTAAGGACTCAGTGCAATCCTCTTTCTCTCTCTCTCCCGGCTTTGCTTTTCCCTGTGCTGTCTTCATTCTTATGTAGACTCCCCCCATGTTGTACCAAGACAATCCTCACCAGTCCTAAGTTTCACTCTCCTTACAGCCAGCAATCCCAAAGGAAGTATCAGAAAGGGTCACTTCTCCAAAAGTTTTCACAAATATACTGGAGTAGACTATGATTGGCTTGGCTTGGCTTGGCTTGGGCCACATGCTCACACCCGAACCAATCAGAGCTCAGCTAAAGGGATGGGCTATTTTGGCCAGCCAGAGTTGTGTACCCCAGAGGAAGTGAGGCCATGGGATTGAATAGCTGCACCACTTAGGGAAAGGCAGCTAGCTCTTGAAAGGAAGAGATGCTGAACTAACAAAATTCACTTATGTCCCTTTTGATGAAAAGTACATAATCAGCTAATAATTTAACCAAAGGCTTTTACTAGTAGGAAATGGAGATGCTACATGGATGTGTGGGCACAGGGAATATAGCAGAATGACTAGGAAGAAAGGAAAAATCCAAGGGATTATAAAAGGAAAGGGATGACAAAAATTAAAAAATAAGGATGAAAATCTGTTGATTTCAAGGCAGTTGAAAATACACTATAAACAGTATAGGTATACATGGTTTCCTAAAGGTACAGAAATGATTCCCAGAGGTGAAGCCCCGGAATATACAACCCAAGACAAAAATCATCCCTTCAGTCCTAAGGGAGAAATGAAGGCCATTCACAGACTGGAATTTAAGATACAAAGAGGAAAGGTGGCCATAAGAAATTCGCAGATTTTAGATTTGTTCTCTGTTACTTCCTGTAAATTAAATTTCTATGCAGGGGATCCATATTTTAAAATAATCACAGGAGTTCTGGGAAAGGGAAATAGGCCAACAGTGGCCACTTTCTTTGAAGCAGGCTACCAGTGGGATCTCTATATAATCAAACTGATATAGTGTTTTGCATGCAATACCTGGCATGGCCAAAGACAGAAAAATTCAATCTATGTGTTAGTGATGATCTTGAGACAGTCTGAAGAAGTCTTCCCAAAAGTTTTTGATCAGGTCCAACTGTTAAAGACAGCCTGGATGTGGAATCCTGTTACACAGATAAGTATCTGGAATCAGGGCAGATTTCATAAACCATAAACCATCTAGGAGCAAGCATATAAGTGTCTTTACTTCTGAATCCCTTTAAAATAAGCATGAACGTACAGAGAGTGAGGCGCCATACAGAGGAGAGAAAGATTTTAGAATATATTGCAACTGACATTTTATTTTTACAAAGAAACCTGCACAACATAACATAGCAACGTGTGTTTAATTCTGTACGGCACGTGGTAGCCATAAGACTGTGTTGGAACATAATCACGTGACAGAAGGGTGATCGCGATGGCTTTAGCTGAAGGAGCAAAAGAAAGACATATCTTATCTTCAACATTTCCACTCATCTTCTTTCCTCCACAATCCCTCTGTACCCTTATCTACAGTCATCTTCATCTTCAGCATCTACAATGCTGGGATTTTCCCTGGCCGATAGCTCTTTCAACTGCCATGACATCTAGTGATATGAAAAAGAACAGAAGTCTAGAATAGGTGAGGAAGATCCATGGGGCTATGTGAGTGACAGAAAGGAAAAAAAGGACACCATAGGTGTCTTCCTCTCACTCAGCCCCTCAAAGAACTAATCAGTTCCATTACAAGTCATCAAAATAATTATTTCATTGAAACTTAAACGCCAGCCATCATCCCTGTTACATCATTTTCTAGGTGCCACTCATCTCTCGACTTCAAGAGCTAGGATGTTATATCATGTGGTTCTGAAAATAAAATACTAATAAATACCACACCATGCAGATTCATTTTAATCAGCTCTGTCTTGAAATAGCTGTTTACCAATTTTGCATAATATAATTAAATGCCCAAACGCTATATTTAAGAAACATTAAGGGTATCACTTATCCTCCTGGGAGTTGGGAAATTCCAAATTTAGAATGTCTACAACCCCTGGAGTTGTGAAAATAAGATTCTCCATGAGGACAGCAAATTGGAACGGGAATTAGATAGTACAGCTCCCTTTCTATTAAATGCTGTGATACATAAAGAACACAAAAGGCAGGAGCTCAGGAAGGCTTAGAATCTGGTTCAACATTTCCTCCTCTGGTGAATCCAGTCCACAGAGACTGAATTTAATATTAGGTTTCAGAAGCTCCTAGCCATGAGGGTTTACAGAAAAAGGAAGAGGAGTGTGGTAAAGCAAACTAGTTATTTATTCTTCTTTCTAGACTATTCCTTCTCCACCATTTGTTGTCTCCGCACTCCCTCTAACACCAGGTAGGAAACTTTAAGGTCATCCTTGATTTCTCCCGCTTCCCTGATGCATAGCTTTGACAGTCTCACGTCTGACCATTCCTGTTCATTCCACACAGCATTTACCCTAGTGAGGTCTATGTCGTGTCTTCCCTTATCTAACATATTGCAAGGGTCATTTGATTGGTCTTCTACCCTCTAATATAATTTTATTCCAGTCCCTGCTCTTCATGCTACCTCATCTGCTCCTAAAATGGTATGTGTTTCGCTCCCTCTACTCAACTCCCACCAATATACCTCAAACTCTTATTGCAGGAATTCAAATTTCCAGGCCACGTTCCTGATATGTTTTGAATGCTCCTTGACTCAAACACCCTATTTCAATCGAATCAATCTACTTCTCCCCTAACAGAGTAGGTAAAAAAAAAAAAAAAAAAAAAAAAAAACCCGGCACAGTGCTTAGCACATATAAGGGAGGCTAGGAAATATTTAGTTTAACCTACTGGGAATAAAATAAAGCTATTCTACTCCTCGATTTGTGCCCACACCATTCCTCCTATTTAATGCTCTCCCTTCTCTTTGCCACTTACCAAAATCTGATTTTTCTTTTAGGAGGTCAAGTTTCAACCTCTTTCTTGAAGCCCTTTCTAACCAACCTGTTTTGGTCATTCCCTCTCTAAACTGCGGCAGTTGCCTGTTGAAAGAAATATTTGTTTTCCTTGCGAGAGAAAGCTGGAATATTTATCCACCAACCCCCATCTATCACTGCTTGAGATCTGCCTCCAGGAACATTGACTCTCTGGCATTTTGGCCTGCGCCATGCATGGGCCAAGAGTGTTTTCACTAAGGAAAACGCTCAGCAAAACCCAGCAGGTCTTGCAGTAGAAAACTTCAGAAGTTGAGTGCCTGGGGATATGGCAGGGGGCATCCTTTCATTGAGTCACAGTGCAGGGCAGCACTAAGGGCTTCCCCACTGAATACACCTCTTTCAGATACACCTCTCCTTGCCCTCCTGTTGTAGCAGTAACCCTATTCCCTCAACATGTCAGCGTCCATAACTGTAGTAGCTCCTATCCCTGATGGCCAGCCTACTGGCCTGAGGAGTCCAAAATAACTAGCGGCAGCAGTGGATTAGTATGATGTTCTGTGGAATATCAAGATAACTAAGATCCTTTTGGATTATAGCCTGTCAGAGAGCTGGACAGGTAACATAGCCCTGGGGATAGCTGCCATCCCAGGTGAAAGGAAACTACTTTTGAACCTACTTCCTGATGCGTTCTGAAGGGTGCATGTGCCAGATAGCCGTATACCAAGTTCAATAGGCCATGTTGATACGTTATGGTAAAGATACCACATCAGCAAAATTGCTGAGACTGAGGATACTACTCGATTAAGTTTATGGTGGTCCTCCATACTTTGCCACAATCCACCTGGATTCTTCAAGGGCTACACTGGTATATTATAGAAAGCAGTATAGGAAACACAGAATACCCTGTGTTTATACTGTGTCTGAAGCTTATCTACAGAATCTTTGGCATCTTAATGGAGGTCATAGGAATGAAAACCAAAGCTTCTTTCAACTGGCAAGAGTTGGAGACCTGAATCCATTTTTTGGCATTCTATCGTTTTGCTCTGGGAAAACCACCAGAATTGATTATTAATTCATGCAAATGATAGATAAGATTATCAGAAATAAGAGTTTTTGAGAGCCTCTGGCTATGTGTTGCTAAACTATTAAAAAGTTACCTCTGTTAGATAACACTGAAGAGATATGGGGCTGAGACCTCAAAATATGAAATGGGGGTGGGGCGAGCCTATATCCCATTTTCACCAGGAAGGAGGAATGGTGGTCACCTCTGGACCAGGCTGGATGAAGCTTTGACTGTTAATGTCTTATACATGATGTTAAGACTGAATACCTCATACTTTGGGGAATTTAGCTGTGGATTCTGATATTTCCTTGGTGAAGACAAAAACCCAGGACCAGGGCTTTCCTTGGGAGGAACTAGCTCTTTCTATTCTCAGTGGTCCTGGGAAGAGTCAGCTTCTAGGACAAGATAAAGACAAAAGAGACAGACTTTCAAGGAACTAATACTTTGAAAAGGAGATAAGCATATAAACAAATGATTACTAAAATGAACAATTAATAGTAAGAACGGGAGAACTGGGTTATCATTATTTTCGTTACAAGTTAGCTACCCAAACAGGTTTAGCCTGAAATCCTATGAATCAGTTTCACAAAAGGGAAACACACAACCCATATCAAGGACCCACCCAACTAGAAAGCATCTTATCCTGAAAAATAATTTCCAGGGTGATAGAAACTATGCCAGGAAGAAATGGGCTAAGGTCTAGGAAAAAGGAATGAGTAAAAGAGCTCAAAACAGAAGCAGTGTTCGTGTTGGGTTTATTCCTCTCAAAATCTTTGATAAGACTGATGAACTGTCACATACTTATATTGATGCTGCTTGAAGTTTCCTACAGTACTAAAAAACAAGTTACTCTCTAACCAGACTGGGCACGTGTTTGGAGGGACATGCCTATGACTGGTGCTCTCCTTGTCATAACCTTCTTCTACTGCTTATGAGACCCAGCGGGGACCCCTATAGTCCTTTCACCAGAATGGGAAGTTTTCTCTCCACACCTCTCAGGGAACCTTCTTTTGTAACATTTTTTGATTTGCTGTATCCCAGATCCCTCCATCTCCAAGGCAAATACACGTACTGAAGCTAGTTAGAAAACCAACACTTCATGCAGTGACATGTAGTCACCCCTACCTACAGAGCACGTGCTCTTAGACCCAAAAGACGCTTTTATTATTCTACTCCCACTGGACAGATCCTAACTATTGCCAAGTCTGTTATAATACAAAGTAAGTATATTGGTCCACTCTTCACATTGCATAAAAAGATACTAAACATCACACCTGGGAATTTGGTACCTTCTTTTCACAAATGTGTCCCTTTTTCCCTTTGCTCACAGTGCTGCTAAGTGTTATCCTTTAGTCTGAAGCTAATGGATAAAGCCTCCACTCCATCTACTCTCAGCAGCTGTGGCCATCATCCAAATGAATATATGAATTAAATTAATGTGCAGTGAGTGCCTACAGTGTCCCAAACTATATTAAAAATGAGGAGTGATGGCCCCAAGGAATAAGGTCCTATTTTCTTTGAAGCTCAGAATCTGTGTGAGGAATAGATTAAAACCACTGAGTACATAGTTCACATACCAGCTGTGAACTGGAAAGATGGATACTCATAAGAGTACTTTACTCTGGTTTGGGGATTTATTTTTGTACCAATCTGCACAGGTGTGGAAGAAATTCTGCGAATTTGTAAAACTTCAATCAAAATAACAAAACCACAGTGTGAAGCACTGGCTCTGCTAAGAAGGTGTTCAATTTCTTCTCGGCAGTCCATTCCAGCCTCAAGACATTGTCACTGTAGCAGTCAGGGGCTTGCAGAAAAGAGAAGGCATGCTCTGGGTGGATTCTGGAGAGGCTGTAGGGAAAGGACTCTTTACAGACCCTTGAGTGTGATTAAAGAAAACTATAGGCAAAGATGAGGATCCCAAGGGCAGCACCAGGGGAAGTCATTACCACCCTAAGACCTGATAGGAGGAGTGGGGGGGAGGGGAGAGGACATGGTATTGGAGGCTGGGTAAGCTAAAAGAATGAAAGGGGATCCACAGGGGGAGGAACAACTGTCATGGAGGGCCATAGCCCTGACACAACCACAGTGCCAAAGTAGAGGGAGGGGGGAAGAAATATTCTGACCTCCCCTTCCTCTTGCCCTTTGATCTCTTGCATTGCCTCACATTGGCCAAGTCCAACCAGAAACCAGAAGTGAATGGGGCCCAGATGGTGTAGCCTATAGGGTCAGGATAGAGGAGGGTGGAAAATGGATTTGGGGAAAGACAAATAGTGAATGACCAGCCAATCACCATTTAGAGCAAGACCAAAAACCAACCTCTATTGAACTGTCTTTTCTCAGTCTCAGAAAATATATCCCAAAATGTAGCGGAAGGAGGGAAGTTTGTGCACAAATTCATTTGGGAAACACTGGATTGATACATTTACACAGGCTTCACTACTCCAGGAATTTTCAAGTCTGCAATTTTCATGATGAAAAAATTCTTTTTTTTTTTTTTCAATAAATAATTGTTTAGAGCTAAGATGGGCCAGGCACTAGGCTGGGTGTTAGGGATATAATGGTGAACAAGACAGACACCTACATTTGCAATAGTTACAATCAAGTGGAAGGCAGACAATAAACAGTAAACAAAAAGCTAATTAACTACAAAGTGTATATAATGAAGTTCTCAGATAAGGATAAAATGTGCAGCATGTCTCAAACAAAAAAAGTATTTAGCTACAGAAATCTTTGTTTCTAGAATTTTTTTTTTTTTTTAGGGAGTGAAAGGCTCTCTTTTAGAGAGTCCACCCTAAGATTTCTTGACTATCAGCTACATATTTTGATCTGAAATTTATATAACTAAATGCCTAATACCTAGTTTTTGATGACATCTTTCACCTTGACAGTCCTGGACAGTCAATTGGAGAGTAAATCTGATACTTATGGAAAATGGGTAATGGGAGGATAACATGAAAAAGGAGAAGCAATATCTTAGTTGTCAAAACCATTTAAATCAACCTAGCATTTTTCTTGCAGCATAGACTTTTTCTTGGAATCTACCCTGTAAGGCAAGATGATACTGAAATGGCCATGGGTGGATGTGTTTGAGGAAGAGAAACATACACACCAGGTTTTCAGGCAAAGCCTACAGTGGTTGGACAAACATGAGACAAAAAGCAGAAAGTCACTTTTCAGGGAGAATTTGTTCACAACAGACATTTACTTGACTTTCTGTTAGAAAAAAGCTTTCCATAAGAAAATGTGGGGCCAGTTGTCCTGGATACTGCTTGGTGCTCCCCCCATCGATGCCTTTACTGGGCTGGTGCTTTCAGTGTTGATTGCCTACCATGGGCTCCCAGTGGCCCCTTCTCACGTGTCCCCAAACCCCATAACCGTGGAGTAATGGTTTCCACCAGAGACATGAGGCCAAGGCTCAACTCTACCAGAGACCACATCCTGGCTAACTTTCTGTGTTTCACTGCTTCCCTGGTAAATTTTTCCTACAGAGCACCTCAGCTAGCTATGACCCCCTGTCTTCACTCTTCATCAAGCTCCACAGGCAACTGGGAATCAGAAGGGGTTTAGAAGAAATCACACAGCAAGTTAATACAGAAAGAAAGACGTTATTAGCCTTTTTACTACTCTAAGGTACAATCTTAAGGAAATGTGGCCACATGATATTAACTATTGTTACTAATACTTGCCTTGCACATTATGGTTTATAATATGCTATCACAAAATATTTTGCCTTCACAGAAGTCCCGTGACCTGAGTAAAATATTGGGATCCCTGTTTTATAAACGAAGAAACTGAAGTTCAGGGATATTAAGAGACCTGCTCAGTGTCTAATAAGACCTGCTCAGTGTCTAATAGTTATTAAGTTGCATAGTGAAGATTTGACAGAGTTGGGGTTTTTTTATGAGCACATTTGGAGCCTTTCTACTTTATTGCCTGTTTTATCCACTTTATCATGTTTTGTCATTTCCTAAATTATTAGAGTTTATAACATCAGTTTATGGTTTAGTCATCATAAACCTCTGTAGTACTATTTGTATTTTAGAACACAAGACCTTCTAGAATTCCTACAAGTTACCAAAATAGGCTGCATAATTAAACATTTACCTAATTTCTATGTAGTTGAAGTGTCCAGATTTTTATTTCTCTCTACTTATTATAAATTTGACTTGTGGTTCTGCAAAATTAATGTCCATTGATTTCTCAGAAAGCTGTGCATTTGCTACATAAAGGGTTTGGTTTTGAGAAAAACCAAACAGTACATCATTATTGATTATGTATTGTCTTCCCTTAGGAGCTGTTGAGAATGTGAATACTCTTCTAAATGGGTGCCCAGACATAACATTTTATTTAACTCATTTCCCAAACCCAGCCTGTCTCCCAGCCAACTACAGCATAGTTTACTTTAGAAATATCAATATGTTTTTCTCAGCCAAAAAAAAAAAAAGTCAAACAAGAAAACATTGCCCCAAGGCTTAGCTTTTTTACTTGGAGCAAATATATGATTTCAGCTTAGTGAGAGAGAATTGAAGCCATCTCTTCTCTGTGGCTAAAAAGAATATACCCTCCATTTGCCTTATCTCCTTGAGTTTGTGCAGTTAAAAGTGACAATGGGAATATTGATGAGCCAGAGAGGGAACACAGAGCTATTGAGGGGCTCAGGCATATCTTGGAAATTATCATTCCAAATGCCTTGTGCATTTATTTCTAACTCTTGGCATGCATGAAAGAGTCAAGCAAATTTCATGTAATTGCCATGCTCTAAGGGTTCCAGAGGGAAATTACTGATCACAATTATTTACTTAAACACAAATGAGAAACTCAAGTAACCTCAGGGTCACACTGAAGCAGCTCCAGACTTGGGTTACAATTTCTAAATTAATGGGAAAGAGAAAGCAGTAAGGCCATCAGGGTGCATTGAGCAGTCTCACCATAATTAAAGATCCACTTGCAGCCAAATGACATTACCCCCTGCTCTGGGAAGGGAGAGGGTTTAGCCATTCCAGCAAATCTCTAAACATCAGGTGGTTGCATGTTCTCACCATACAATTCTATGCCTATAAGAAGGCAGGGTTCCTTCGGTGATGTTGATGAACTGATTGTCATGGGCTGTTGTTTTAATTACTTTTTGATCCTCAATAATCATGTTATCAAAGGATTTAAATAATACTCCATGCCTGGCATGGGTTTTAGGCACCACACACATAAGGTATCACTGTACAATTAACTCTAATGAGCATAGAGAGCTTCACTCTGCAAGCTTCAAACAAACATAATTTGCAAGTCGATCAAAAGTCACTCAGAGTTGGAGATCTGTTAGATTGTTGAAAGGTACAATCTCTTTGGAAGGTTATTACAATAACAAGATGAAGAAAGATTTAGAATGGAACAAGAAACACACATGGAGCCCCAGATGACGGAAATGTACTACTGCAAACTGGACACATTCACGCAATGATTTCGTCTGTGGATGGGCTGAGACCATAGTCGTCATCTGAGCATTTCATTTATCTGGGTTTGGGTTACTGTGTTGTTGGTCAAGGTCAAGTCTCTCCCCAGAGATGGGTCTTCAACACAGAAAACAGACAGCCCTGCTTGGCAGCCTCCATAAAACTCTACTTTGGCTACTGGCCCTTAAAAGATGGAGCCTCCACAGAGCTTATTTTTGTGAGAATTGTAAAAAATAAGTAAAGAAGAGAACTTGGGCGAATAGCAATAGTGGAGAGAAAAAAAAAACTTTTCAACATTTCCTTTCAAGATAACTGATGCAATTAACCAGCAAAAATGAGGAGTGGGGTTTTGTTGTTGTTGTTGTTGTTGTTGTTTTAGTTTTTAGCTCTATCTGCATAATTGCTTCTGACTCCATCTGCAGGTCTTGGTGGTGACAGATCAGACATCTGGGTCCCTTCTCAGGGTCCAGAGGGATCTCATTAGAAACCAAGGTTGATATAGCAGCAGCTAGTTTGGCCGTGAGCAAAGCCACACATCCCTCAGTTATTCTGGCATAGAGGGGGTGACAGCATCCTAGAAAGCCAAAATAACAAGAGATTTCATTTTCACTGTACTTTCCCACATGATATTTGAAAGGAATAACTGCTATGAGAAGTTGGACGATGGGGAAACTGAGGCAGAGTTGAAGAATTATTTGCCCCAAATCAGAGAACTGGTAAAGCCAACTATCTCAGGTGCCATGTCTTTGTCAGCAAAGTGTTTGGGATTAACCACTCACAAAGATGCTTACTGTGCAATCAAGCAGATTCTCAGCAAACATCTGAAAATGACAACCAATGTTTGGGAGTCTTTCTGACTTACCAATACCTTCCTTTGCCATGGATTTCTATTTCAGACTTTTTATGTGTACATTGCCAAACTGATTTAAAATGATTAGAGAATTCTGGGTGGAATATCTGGAAGATATGAGTTTTTAAAGTTTCCCATTTTCAATGATTAATGTTAAATCTATCTACCCAGTGTAACTCAGTCAGACTAATAGATACCACTAGGATCCAAATACCCATATTGTTGTCAGAATACAGAAAAATTTGCTTTTTCTGATATAACAAATATTTTGTATTCTTGCTATCCAATTATCAGGCATTGTGTTAATAAATATTTATTTATTTTTTTACTGTTTATTTATTTTTGAGAGAGACAGAGCACAAGCGGGGGAGGGACAGAGAGAGAGGGAGACACAGAATCTGAAGCAGGCTCCAGGCTCTGAGCTGTCAGCACAGAACCCAATGTGGGGCTCAATCCCATGAACCATGAGATCGTGACCTGAGTCGAAGTAGGATGCTTAACTGACTGAGCCACCCAGGTGCTCCTGTGTTAATAAATATTTAAAATCTGGGGTACCTGGGTGACTCAGTCAGTCGAGCATCCAACTCTTGATTTCTGCTCAGGTCATGATCCCAGGGTCGTGGAATCGAGCCCCGAGTCAGGCCCTGGGCTGTGCATGGAGCCTGCTCAAGATTCCCTCTCTCTCCCTCTGCCCCTCTCCCCTGCTCTCTCTCTCTCTCTAAAATAAAAATAAAAGAAATATTTAAAATCTGTTAAAGTAAACTGTTAAACGTGTAATGCTAGCTTACTTGCAGCAGAGGAGAAATGCAATGTTAAGGCACTACCTGGTTGGCTAAGCTATGTATACATGGGACAGCACAAGACAGGCATTCAAGATAAATTGCCTCAAGCTTAGGGTCTGCAACTACCTCCCTAGATAATAGGATCAGATGCCTCTAATTCCTTTCAAAATCTGAGGCTTTTTAAATCAAAGCTTTAAAGAGTATACAAATTAAGCTACACGCAGAGAAAGGCATTTAAAGAAGTTGAAGATCAACCCTAATATTTCACCATTCCTGTTCTCCAGAAATCCATCGTTTCCTTTTATAGTTGAAAAAAAAAGAAAAAAATTACTCACTTCAGAAAAGTAAAGTTAGATCATTTGTATTTGTCTTAATGTTTTCAATGACTGATAGGCAGGTTTGTTTGTTTGAATGTCCTTTTTGTTTTTTGAAATCAGTTCATCTGTTCTAAATGTAACGCTTCATTTTCAATTATTCTAAGACCTGAGAGCATTAATTATCCCAGCAGCAAGTCAAACCAAAACACTGGTTACAGACATTTAAACTCTGACCCTAAGTAGTAGTTGCCCTTCAAGATGATTCATTTTATTTTTTCCCTCTAGAGGTCTAATCTTTCAACCCTTCCCAGACAACCTATAATTCTGCTCCTTTGCCCTCTCTAAAATTACCCAAGTGCTGTCTGCCTTCAAGGGAGATTTACTGCTCTAATGGTAGAAGCAGTGAAGGTCAGCTGAAAACTTCAGGTCTATCTGCCTGGGGACAGGAGATTCCTAAATAATTTCAGCAGTCCCCCAAAATAATGACTGGTTTCGGTAACCCGATGACAAGCAAAACTACTACCGCGTTGTCGCAAGGAAGCATGTTTCTTCATTGGAAAGAATTCATTTGCGGAGTTTGCGAGCATAATGACAAGGAACCACAGGGCAGAGTCAACATGGCCGGCTGTGTCACACCATAAACAAGCCATTAGAAACAACAACTGCAGAGTGTGTGGGGGCACTTGTTACCCTTTAAGCGCGCACAACGTTTGATTCTCATTCCACATCTTTCCCTGGCTTTTCCTCAGGGGCATGCAGTGCAGGCACCTGTGTTTTATCGCTCATCATGAAACCTCTTCAAGCCCGGCTTCCTAACTTACCTTAAAAGATTTATGAGATTATTTCAGCTAAGTTCTTTTGAGGGTCTGGTCTCAAACTGAGTGAATATCTGTAAACTCTGTGAGCTAGAAACTGACTCTGATGGTGAAAGTCAATTGTTCATGGCCTGAGAGGGGCTTACCTATGCCTGTCCCCTACTTCCTTCCTGCCTGTGGGTCAGCCCATCAAACACCAGAAGGACACCAGATGGGGGTGGAATGGCAGCAGGAAGTTATCAGAGGTTGGTGTGTGTGAGCACACACTATGGCTCAGTACTCTGCCCATGGCATTGCTCAGGCAAATATTGACAGCCATTCTTTCAATATTCACTAAGTCCATTTATGATTAACTCCTTAGCATTTTCCAGATTTCATCCCCTACTAATTACACGTTTAAATTCTAAAAATAAAACTTGCCCACGGGTATTTTGCTGCACAGTGGCCCTCTTAATCAATTTGCAGTCTCAAGTGGACAAAAAGTATAAAGGAAAACATACCAACAGCAGAGGGCAAGGCTCTGGAGTATCAGAGTTGAGTTCCTCTGATTTTGTCGTTGGCCTCATAAAGAGCATTATTTAAAAAGAGAACTAGAATTTCTTCCAATCCATACCATCTCCTTTCGGATTTCAATTTCTGTAATTAGGATCATTCAAAAAGCACCAAATGAGTATCCCAAATGCATCACTGATGCATATTAAAGAGACATGATTTCTACTCTTGAGGAACACATAATTGGACAATTTTCTACAAAACAGCCTTCCAAAATCATTCGCTTCCATTCCTTAGCCCTCATTTGCCATTCTCAAAGGGCAATATTGGCTTCCTCCCCCGATCTGTACGAAGTCAGAGATTCTCATCTCAGTCTTAAAATGTCTTCAAAGAATTGCTCCCTTTTAAATCTCTTTACTGTCTTCACTGTTCCTTTTATGTGCTGCTTCTTTAGGTTTCCACAAACTTCCATAGTCATTTAGTATCATTATTTCCTTCCTTTCTCTCACACTGGATTCATGAACAAATGAAATGATACAAACTATATGCATTCTTAAGCTATTTGGCTTGCATTTGTCCTCATTTTAAGGTAAAACTCAGTTTTAACAGCTAATTTTTTTATATCCTAGTGCTGGTATGTCTACACTCAGAAAACACACAGAGAAAAAGCTATTGGTTTTCGAAATACGAGGCCATTACCTCACTAATTGCTATTCTTGTTTGGAGCTACTTATGCAGGCTTGAAGGACATAATTTAGTCTAGCTTCCTTAAATAAGTTTCTGCCTCATTTTTCTTCCTTTATTCAAACTTGCTTCACCCCTTTTTCATCCTTCACTTTGATTATTAATCACTTGTCCTTGTTTTCCACCACACTTAGATTAAATTTCTTAATAAAAATCTCCCCAATACTAAATCAGCATTTCCTGTGCTGCAAAAGACACAATGACTCACGCTGTGCTGAGGATTCGCCATCTACCCACCATAACATCTGTCTCCGAAAACAAAGTCAGACATATTACTTTTGTTGATTTTTGTATGTTACTTTTTGGCTTTCTCAGAGGCTCTGGATTTATTGCTCCATTACTGTGACTTGAACCCTTGTTCATCTTTGCGTTGTTGACCCTTCCATGTACTCACTGATACAATTACTTTCCTTCAGAAATGGAAATAAATCTGCCCAACCTTGGGATGGAATTATAATTTATTCCTTTGGCTGACTTCCGTGATTAGTTTCTCCCTTTTCTTGAAGAGTAGAGGATGACTTTACACACCATCTCTTTGTCCTTGCTTGTCTACTAGAGTCAACACCCTACAGCAATTCGGTAAGAGTCAAGGTAGCGTTGGTTACACATACATTTTTCCAACCCCCAATCAATTCTGCACTAGTTCTCTAAGGTCTAATCAACATAACCCGTCTGGTACTTGCCTAAGCAAATGGGCCCATTTTGAAGTTTTTCAAGGAAGGAAACTAACATTTCCTGAGTGCCTGTCTTGCAGCTGTCACCGTTGCCACATTAACCCATTTAAGTGTTACAAACAGTCTCATGAATTACGTACTACTATCTCTATTTTGCAATTAAGAAATCAATCATATCACAGGTGAAGTGACTTTGCCCGAACGATGTAGCTGCTAAGTAGCAGAAATGAAATTAATGCCCAAGTCGGCCTGACTTTAAAACAGCTGTTTTGTCTACAATACACCATACCATTCTGTCTCTAAACAAATTCTACCCTTCCAAGAAACAGAATAAGACCCACCAACCCACTTTCTCTCCCAGTCAGAAAAATAAAATAAAATTCATTTTTTTTTTTGTCAACAGCCCACCATATATCAGTCCCTGGCGAGTGAGGCCAAGCAAGTCAATCCTTGAACCCCAAGAGGGTTCATGATAGAGAGACCTTCTACAATCATTTTCTTTTTTCTCTTTAAGTTTATTTATTTAGGGGCACCTGGGTGGCTCAGTTGGCTAAGCGTCCAACTTTGGCTCAGGTCATGATCTCCCAGTTTGTGAGTTCAAGCCCCGCATCAGGCTGTGTGCTGACAGCTCAGAGCCTGGAGCCTATTTCAGATTCTGGGTCTCTCTTTCTGCCCATCCCTGGCTCTCACTGTCTATCAAATATAAATAAAAATTAATTTTTTTTAAGTTTATTTATTTATTTTGAGAGAGAGAGAGAATGCACAGGAGAGGAGAGAGAGAGAATCCCAAGCAGGTTCTGCATGTCAGTGCAGAGCCAGATGCTGGGCTTGAACTCACAAACTGTGATATCATGACCTGAGCTGAAACCAGGAGTCTGACGCTCAACTGACCAAGCCACCCAGGTGCCCCTAAAATCATTTTCTATCTTTAATTCCTAAAGTTTATTTATACCTCTATCCAAACTCTCCCTTTACAATTTAGCATCACCACTAACTAGCTCCCAAATCCAGTCAAAATTTATTAGCTTGTTCTTGAATGCCATTGACTTTGAGTGTACATAACATGTTTGCATCTACAAAATAGTCATCAACCATCAGAATGCAAAAACAACTTTTTAAAATTTGATGTGTGGCTCATCTAGCATTAAATAATCAAATATGTATTTGAGAACATCTGGATTTTCAACTACATGTCTCCATTTTCTCCCAGCTGTTTAAGATTGTGAATGTAAATACTGTCTGTCATCATCTCTTGTTTGTTCTTCCTTCAAAGAATTCCTTGGTTTTGCCTCTTTCTGTCTATTCTCATGAACCTAGTCCATGGCTTTTCATTCTTTTGTTGCTCTAAAACTTTCCTAAATGCACCTTCTCGGTCTCCAATTCATCCAACACACCCTAATAGCCAGACTAATCTTTTTAAAGCTTTGCTTTCATCCTTTTACCCCCTTGCACAACCATTTTTTGATAGTTCTGTCTGTTCTATCAGATATAAAATTCCCCAGTCTAAATGCCAATTTTCTTTGAAATTGAGCCTTGCCTCCATCAAAGACCATGCTCACTATTCCCCAGCAAAACCCACCACTCCAGGAATGCCAGTTCTTTCTTTGGTCTTTGGTCTCCACTGGAGCCTGGGCTGCACAGCCTGAGCCCCACTTCTGTCTTATGGCCATGTGGATGCCACAGTCTGGGGCCTTCTGCACATCCCACTCACGTTTCAAAACTGAATGTGTGTTGACAGAATGGCCTGTCGGTGGACAGCCAGAACCTCAGGATCAGACACCGGGAAGACCCGAGAAAAACCACAGGACCTGTGCTATCACAGGAACTGACAAGCCCAGGGAGAAATGAGGAGTGGAAAGGAGGGAAGAAGGAAAGAAACTGATATGGAAGGGTTTAACCAGTGTTAGAATTGCCGGAGCAAGGGCGGGAGGGAAACCAGTCTTGGGGAAGTAAAGCATAAGCTTAATTCTGGGACTGTGAGAAGTAACTGCAGATCATCAGCAGTCACTGAACTAAGTAGAGAGATTTCTATTCAGCTCATGTGAAAGCAGACTTACAGATGCCAAAGAGTGGCCTACCGGTAGCTGTGGGCAAAAATCAGGCTGCAAAGTGCAAAAGATGATGCCATCAGGACACCCAGTAGAGCATCACAGCACTGAGATCCCCAGGGGTGATGTGGCAGCTTTCAGGAAGACCAGACCACGAGACTAATTCCTCCTTCAACAGAGGGCATATATGCTCAATCTCACAATGCCCTGCATCTCTTTGTAATTTCAAGAACGGTTTCTTTCTTGGCTTACGTGCAATTTACCTCTGCTTATGTGTATGTGCAGTGATGGGGTGATAATGGTGGGATCTTTATTATAAATCCTAAAGGGAACATAGCTAAGCTAGAACCATACCTTGGGAATTTTTTCCTCTCTTTCTTGAAACTCATGCATCTTTTCACTCAAATCTATGTGAGTCAGGAGATCTAGGGGAGGAAATTAATCTTCCTATGGGCTCCAAAGCGCCAAGAGGATTTTCCTTTAGGAGTAGCTGGATAGTAGCAAGGCAATCCTAAAGTTGTTACCATATGATTATGTAACCTTTTCTATGGTAGGGGAAGTTGGAGTCAGAATTTGACAGCAAATACTACATCTCAGGCAATGACCTTAACCACTCTAGGTCTGACCGCATTCTAACCTGGAACAGGAGGTTTGAAGAGACTCTTGACCATGTCATCAGCACTGGGAATTCAACACAAATTTATTTTCAATGTGATCCTCCTGAGGCAAAGTCTGGGCATAGCTGTCAAATTACTTAGCCTCCTTAAGCTTCAAGTTCCTCATCTTTAAACTGAGTGTACTTACAGTCATAGTCTGCCTTATAATGTTCTTGTGAAGATGAAATAAGACCATGCATGCAAAGTCCTGAGCATATTATTTGACATACGGTGAGTGCTTTAATATTAGCAGCTACATATTGATATTGTATATAGTAACTCCTTTTCTTGCAGCATTGCTTGGAAATAACAATGTAATTTGCAAGTAACTAAAGCCTAATTCCGTATTAAAACTTCTACATGTTTGTTTTTATTGAAAATATTTCTAAAATGTGCCCCACGCATGTCTATCTTCTGAATTCCCTAACGTGAGCTAAGTTCTATTCTAGGAACAGAGCACAAGGGGCTCTGTGGGAAGGATGTTGTACTTGGCACTTTAATCTCTGGGTTTTCAGTTGCTGTATGCTTTTATAAATTAGATCCCGAAAGGACTCTGACAAGACCTAAGCATCTCAAAATTAATACCGTGTTTGTTTCAGTCTGAGTCTTTGTTTCCATAGCCCCAGAACACCTTGCAAGTCCTGGAGGGAAGGAATTAATTTGTCCATTTAACCAATATCTATAGAGTGTCTACTATGGTTCAGAAATTTCTCTAGATGCTGAATAAACAGCAGGACACAAACTAGGCAATAATCTCTGTTCTTACAGAGTTTACATTCTGGTTGGAGCTATATTCAGGCAATAACCAAGCAAATAACTTTTACATAAGATATTAAAAGGTGATAAGTGCTTGGTGGGGAGGATTATGCTTTCAAACAAATAGTCAGGCGCGCTGTCACTGGGAAGGTGGCACTGTGGGAGGGAACCATGTAGAGTCATTGGGAAAGAGCATTTCGGGCAGAGGGAACAGCAGCCATAAGGTACTCAGGTAGGGCCTCACCTGCAGACATGGAGCAGCAGTAGGGTAGGAAGGCTGATGATGGGTAAAAGGAGAAGGGAATGGTAGGAAATGAGGCCAGACAGGGTTTGGAGGATAAGAAGGTCATTTTTAGGTCTGTGTCTTCCCTTCTGCACAAAGGGAAAGCCCTTGGAGTATTTTGAGCAGAGGAGTGATTTGACCCAAGTTTTCAAATTTTCTTAAAACTCCAGATCTTTGAAAGTAGACTCTAGGGGGCAAGGGTGGAAGAAGAGATCAGTATTGTCATGATGGTGGATAAAGAAGTGGTCATGTTCTGGATGTATTTTGAAAGTAGTCTTGCACACTTTGGAAGTATAAGTTGCAAGAGAGAATATCCATAATGACTCCAAGAGTTTTGGCCTGCATGATTAAAAGAATTGAGTTACAATAAACCAAGATGGGGAAAGCTTATGTAGAACAGGTTTGAAAGGGGAGAAGGAGTTCAATTTGGGGGGATGTTGAGCTTGAGATATCTATTAGATACCCAAATGGCAATGTCAAGTAAGGCATTTGAATATCTGAGTCTGGACTTCTAGAGAAAGATCTCAGAAACAACCTCTCACATTAGCAGTCAATTCTTACAAAGGCACCAAGATAATTCAACAGGGAAATTAAAATACTTTCAAGAAATGCTGCTAGAAACAGCTACCTATGTGGAAAAAAGTAACCCTGGATCCCTAACAATAAACCATGCCTGTACATTAATCTGAGATGCATCATGCAATTCATTGTAAAAATTAAAACTAAAACCTTGTAGAAGAAACATAGCAAAATATCTACACCATCTTGAAGTAGGAAGATTTCTTAGACTGGACACACCTTCCAAAAAACAAAAAACCTATGGGCGAGAGAAGAGATTGATAATTTAGCCTTCATCAAAATGTTTAAGTTCTGCTCCTAAAATAAACATTAAATAATTTTAAAACAAGTCTCAGAATGGAAGAAGATATTTGAGATCGATAATAGAATGATAGCCCAATTTTTTAAATGGAAAAAAATCTTGAACACTCACTTTATAAAAGAAGATATAAAAATAATCAATAAGCGCCTGAAAAAGTCCTTAACATCCTTAGTCATCAGGAAAGTGCAATAAGACCCATGAGATACTACTGCAAACCCATTAGAATGGTTACAATTAAATTTGATAATACCAAATACTGGGAAGGATGTGCAATAACAGAACTCTCTTTCACACATTCTTGTGGAGACATTCAGATGGTACAACCACTATGGAAAATCATGATGGCAGTTTATTAAGTTAATAATACATCTGCCCCTTGACCCAGAAATTCCATTCTCAGAAATTTACTCAAGATAAATGAAAATATATGTCCACAAGATATGTATAAAGATATTCACAGCAGCCTGATTAACGAGAGCCAACATTCAGAAGCCACCCCAAATTGTACCAACATGTGAATGGGTAAAACCATGGGGATATATCCATAGAGTGAAGTACTACTTGCCAATATACAGGAACAAATTGACACACACAACCACATAGATGCATCTCAAAAACATTTTACTCACTGAGAGAAGCCAGACTTCCCCCTGCAATCTATGATTTGACTTACATGAATTATAAAAATTGGCAAAATTAATCTATGACGTTAGAAAAAGCTGCCTCTCTAGTAAGGTAGGGTTCACTGAGGTGACAGAAATGTCTATATCCTTATTTGGGTATTGGTTACATGGTGTACGTATTTGTCAAAACCCATCAAATTCTTTTTTTTTAATGTTTATTTGTTTTTGAGAGAGCACGTGCAGGGGAGAAGCAGAGGGAGATGGAGGCAGAGGATCCAAAGCGGGCTCTACTCTGACATTAGAGCCCAATGTGGGGCTCAAACTCATGAACTGTGAGATCATGACCTGAGCTGAAGTTGGACACTTAATGGACTGAGCCCCCCAGATGCACCAGAATCCATCAAATTCTTCACTTAAGATCTCTATGTTTTATGCATTGAGATATACTTTTATTTTTTTTTTAATTTTTTTTAAACGTTTATTTATTTTTGAGACAGAGAGAGACAGAGCATGAACGGGGGAGGGTCACAGAGAGGGAGACACAGAATCTGAAACAGGCTCTAGGCTCTGAGCTGTCAGCACAGAGCCCGACGCGGGGCTAGAACCCACAGATCATGAGATCATGACCTGAGCTGAAGTCGGCCGCCCAACCGACTGAGCCATCCAGGCGCCCTGAGATATACTTTTAAATTTAATTTAATTTTTAATTTTTTAATGTTTATTTATTTTTGAGAGAGAGAGACAGAGTGCGGGTGGGGGAGGGGCAGAGAGAGAGAGAGGGAGACACAGAATCTGAAGCAGACTCCAGGCTCTGAGCTGTCAGCACAGACTCCAACGTGGGGCTTGAACCCACAAACCACGGGATCATGACTTGAGCTGAAGTCTGATGCTTAACTGATTGAGCCACCCAGGCGCCCCATTTATTTTAAAATAGAACTATAAAACTGGAACTATAAAACTTCCACAGGAAGAGAAAGTTCTGTATTCTCTCAGCACTATTATCCTCAGAGCAATCAAAAAGTACACAAGCTGAGTATGAACCTCCCAAGCCCTTAAATGGGTGTTGCTACTTGTTCTTGGACTTTGTATTGATGGGGGGAGAAGAGAAAAGAATTTTTAGAAAAGGTAGAATTAGTTGTTATGGACTCGGCATGGCTGAGTTAGTTCCTCCAGGACTCCAGCCGTACCAGTTGTACCCAAGGTTAAAATAGCTTGGTTTAGGTAGTTATTTCTTGTATAACCAGTCCAAATTTGAATGTTCATACTAGCAGTTTCCAAAGAGAAAAACACACGCTTGCCAAATCATTGATTCAATTATTTTGTGAGCTGATTTAAATTTTAATTCCAGTTTATTTCTTCCTAAATAGGGACTGAAATCTATCACATAACGTGCAGCTGGCAGAGCAGGATCTGAGTTTTCTCCATACTTCACCGTGACCCAGTTCAGTCCAACAGATTGGCTCTGAGTCTATGAATATGTGAATATTGACCTTTTTCGAACTTGAGTTCTTTATGAGTATCCATCACTTAGTGAAAGTCTCAGATGTTATTGAGATATTTAAAGAATTTTGACTTACATTAAGTATTCCCAAATTACTTTGATTAGGTTTTCAAGACTACGTTGAGGTGTTTTCTCCCTCCCACCTTTTTAGTCAGGCTAATCACAGTCATTTCCTAATGTGCTCATGCTCCCTTTAAGAGCCTTGAGGTTGCATCTTATAATTTGCCAAGGGCCAGGAAACTAGAAACCGAGTCCAGTATTGCATGAATAAGTGTAAATTAAGTTCATACCCAACAATAATCAAAACTAGTATAATACTGATGCAAAAATGTACTTATGAAACATCATAGAAATCACAAAAGAAATGTGTAAATCTCAGAAATTAGAATATTTCAAATAAATGGAAAAGGGGTGGATTTTCCACCAGATGGGTGGGTTAAAAGCCTAAATATTGGGGGAAAATAAAGAAGTCTCCCTATTTTACACCAAACACCAGAAGTAATTCCAATTTGATTAAAGTTTCAAAAGCATAAAAAAGACACTATAAAAACAGTAGAAGAAATAGACGTGAATATTCATATATTCTTGGCATGGCGTGTACTTCCTGTCATACTCAAGGCAGAAATAATAAAGAAAAAGATTGATTTTACTATATAAAACTATAGCAATTTTACATGTAAAGAATGAATAAAATTACAAAGCAATCAACAGATAGAAAAATAGCTGTATATTTATGACAGCCAAAGGATTGATAGGCTCAGTATGTAAAGAGACCCTGCAAACCAGTTTAAAATCACAAAAATGAAGAATGGACAAAGAACCTGCAAAAATAACTGATAAAGGAAATGTGTCTGCCAAGAGTAAGTATTCGAGGAATGCTCCTAGACAGATACAGGACATGGGCTTTATGACTGCCACTTGGGTCATGTTATGGTCTCCCCAGTCTCCCTTCTTGCTTCTTGAATGGTTCAATTTGCCAGTTATATGCTCACAAGTAGAGAAGGATTTTCACTGATGAAGCCACATTTTCACCAGGCTTCCATTAAGCCATGAAGCCAAGACTGCACTTACAAAACAAATAGCTTGGGCTAAGAATGCAGAGTATGCACATAGGATAGATAAAAGTTTCTTGGCTTAGCTTGGAAACCATGGCTCTGCCTTCATTTACATATTTGTCCTAAGTTCCTGAGGTAAGCAGCCACAGACACCAAACAGTGCCTTCTATCTCTCTGATGCAGGGAGCAGGTGTCTGGAGGCGGTTCAGTGAAGAGGCCAAAGAGAAGGACCTAGACTATTCTAGAGTCATAGCTACCTCATTGGGAATCCTGGCTCACAATTTCCAATCTGAGTTCTTAACTTCTCTGAGCCTTACTTTCCCAACCGTAAAACAGGGGTAACAATAGTACCTACTTTATAAAGTTGCTCTGAATATTTAATGAGAGTATACCTGTAAAGCACTTAGTATTGTGACTGAAGTACTTAGGAACTTCTCAGTAATTGTTGGCTATTATCTCCACTATGGACAAAGGACCTTAATTCCCTTCCTTTTGAATAAAAACGTGTAAAGATATCAAAGGATAATTTAGTTTCCCCTCATGTGGACATTCGTGTGGTACACCGGGACAAGTATAGCACTTGGCACCAGAAGATCTGGGCCTAGTCTCAACTCCGCCCCTAACTAATGTTAGAAGTCACAAGCCCACTCTGGACCAGTTTGTCCATCTGTTAAATAACATAGTTCAACTACATTTTTGCTATACCCCTTTCTGTCTAACACTCTGCCCTAGAGAAATACAAAGCAACAGATAAATCAGGGTCATTAAATATGGCTATAACTTACAGGAGGTAAAAATGAAGGTCTTTGAACGAATAAGTCATCGTTTTTAGAGCCTAGAAAGAAAGTATGGATTAATTTGCTAAGCAGCTGGAATTATATCAATCCATTATAGCACTGATTATGTCACATCAATCAGAAGCTCCAACTGGCAGTTAAGCATGTGTAGTTTTTTTAATTACTTAATAAAAGGAGTTCATTTAGCGTACACAAAGCATGGAGAGCTCGTTAGTCATGAAAAGTTCGCAAACTACCAGCCTTGGTGCTTCATATCGATGAAGATATCCCAACTGTTCAGAGTTACACAGGAAAGCCAAAGTCGATGCTACTTTACTCTCCAGAGCAGATAGCAATGGTAATAATGAAGATACCCAATAGAATTGGCCATTTGTAGTGAGCCATGAACTGTCCAAATCTTATGTGGACTATCTTCTTTAGTCCTCACAACGACCTGTTTCTCTCCATTTTACAAGTAAGAGAACTAAAATTTAAGAATGGGACCCACTGTCATCGAAAGAGATGCATCTCTTGGGGGTGCCTGGGTGGCTCAGTCAGTTAAGCGTCTGACTTCGGCTCAGATCATGATCTCGCGGTTGATGAGTTTGAGTCTTGTGTAGGGCTCTGTGCTGACAGCTCAGAGCCTGGAGCTGCTTCGGATTCTGTGTCACCCTCTCTCTCTACCCTTCCCCCGCTCATGCTCTGTCTCTCTCTGTCTCAAAAATAAAATAAACATTACAAAAAAATTTTTAAAAAAACAGAAGAAAGAAAGAGATGAATCTCCAGAACTGTAGCACTTAAAGAATGAAGGAGTCTACAAAAAGTCACGTGAAAACATTTGAAACTAAACCCCTCTTTTTCCAGGCAAAGCACTGACAATGTGCAAGTCATACACACGAAGTAGCTGCTTCCTTTGAGGCCCAAACATTTTGGAGGGGCAGCGCTCGGCAAATCACATAGGTGGCATATGCTGGCATTTAGAAAAATTAGCTGGATTGCCCACTCAAGAATTATCACTGGAACATTTTTAGTTTACTCTTAATGCCTCCTTGCTATTTAGCACCCTCTCTGCTTATAAATTCACAGAATTAGTGTGAAAGCACTAAAAAAATGCATTTTAGTATTCACTCAAGCAAAAGGGAATTGAGGAAGTAAATCTACAACAGAAAAAAAAATCATATAATGGTTTGCAATGTCCAAGAAAACGGTTTTCAGATTATCTGTTATTAGGAAGTATTTTGGTCATGTAACTTTCTCTTCTGCTCATCCATTTATTCACTCTGTGATCATATGGAACCTGCTAACTCCCTGGGACGTGGACCCTGACCTGAAGCAGATTGCGGAAAACTTGGATGCTGAATTGATGTTGAGCAATTATTTTCACCATTATCGTCGGGGTCTCTTCCCAGGGATGTCCTTTGATCTTTCAGTACAGATGCAATAAAGATGCAGGAAAAGGACAAAAGTCAACATTGGCCACACTCAGGGCTTTGTCTTCTGGCCAGAGAGTCCAAGGTGGATTTCCAGATCAGTCTTCCACCACCAGATGCCAGTTATCCATCAGAGTCTCACCCACCATGGATGTTGTCCTAATCTCCCCCAAAACACGAGGGTCACTTTGAAAGCACCTCAGACTCTAAATGGCCAGGATTACTTGCTCTTTCTGTGAAAATGCCTTTCATGTGAAGATGCTTCAGAAACATAAAAGTTAATCACCCCCTATCATGGCTTGCATCTAGCAGCAGGGTAAAGAGGAAATTAAATTCTTCTTCATTCTTTCTTACAAAATGAATTAGAACCTCACTCCATCTTCGCCATCCCTTACGTAGAAAAATAGAGCACATTCCAGGGATTCACCCTCTCTGTCTTTCTCCCTCTCAAAAAGGAAAAGGTGAAACACGGACTGTTCTAAAACTCAAAGTTGGAGACAAATTCAGGGACAGCTACATCCCACCAGTGGTATATTGTGAAGGTCTGGAAATACAAGCTCATAAGAGGCTAGGTGTCTAGCAAATGAGATGTAACTTACTGACGTATTCAACAGAAACCACCGAGGCCTTCATAATGAGTAATGTTACTCTACATATTTTATTATCAATATTCAGCAAATCCTTTTTGTTTATTTTTCATGAGGATGCCCGACCCCAAATTTTCCTTCTATTTCAAACTTTTTCCCAGGCTGGCCTGAGAGTAAAATGGAAGCCTTGCATTTTACTAACTCCAGGGTGCTCAGCTTGAGCTCTATGAATAAATTATGACTCTGATCATTAAAATGTAATAAAAGCTAGTACTTTGAAACCTTACCCTAAACAAGCCTGCTCTCTGATCTTGGGGGCAGACTTCAGCTGTTCTCACGGCAGGGCCTCCTCTGCAGAAAGCCCAGGCCTCACAAAAACCATCAAACCTGCTAATCTGAAACACACAG
The DNA here is from genome assembly GCF_023721935.1 of Panthera uncia. Taxonomy (NCBI): domain Eukaryota; kingdom Metazoa; phylum Chordata; class Mammalia; order Carnivora; family Felidae; genus Panthera; species Panthera uncia. The sequence continues at coordinate 80,162,846 of NW_026057584.1, forward strand.
AGCTAAACACACAGAGCCATTTCCACAGTGGGGAGCTCCTGGTGGCTCTCAGTGCTGTCATTTGCAGGCTGCCAGAGCCACCGAACTCCCTCTCCTCCCCCAAAGAACAATGTGAGATGCAGGAGTCAAAGTTAGGTTGTAAAGAGCCTACGTTTGCAGTTGAGCGCCCCTCAGTTTGACTCTTCAAAAATCTCCTTGCAGGAGAACGGAACAAGGTGACTTCTCTGTCAGCTCATTCTTTGAGGGAAAGCTGTCAACCCAGAGCCCTGTCTGAAGCAGAAAAGTGGGGGAGACATAGTTCAAAGCAGAAAAGAATGAGAAGAAACACACTGGCTTTTCCCTTCCTGCAGCCAGTGTCTCCCATCAGCTGAACCTAGCCAGAAGCCAACTGATCTGGGAGCCTGGAAAACAGCAGAGGAAAGGGTGGGGAATCAAAGACAAACAGGCCCAGGAGGGCAAAGCATACTTGAAGATAACATCTCTTCTCTGTTTCCTAGTGTTCTCACGAAGCTCAAATTTAAAAATAAATAAATAAATAAATAAATAAATACACACACACACACACACACACACACACACACGTATACATATATATGGGCAAATACATGTCAAACTGTAAGATGTGATCAAAAAGTATTTAGTGCAATTCCCAATTATGATCCTTGGTTTATGTTTTTCCTGCAGTTATTTTTACATCATTTTCCCAAGTGAATCTGTTATTTATTACTTCTTTTTTTTTTTACATTTTTTTTTTAACATTTATTTATTTTTGAGACAGAGAGAGACAGAGCATGAACAGGGGAGGGGCAGAGAGAGAGGGAGACACAGAATCCGAAGCAGGCTCCAGGCTCTGAGCCATCAGCCCAGAGCCCGACGCAGGGCTCGAACTCACGGACCGCGAGATGGTGACCTGAGCTGAAGTCGGACGCTTAACCGACTGAGCCACCCAGGCGCCCCTATTACTCCTTTTAACTTAAGCAACTTAGCGCACAGCAAAGAATAAAATAAAGCAATACCAATCTTATGCAAGTTATCTTCCAATCTTTATTAATGCACACACAACCCTACATTGGAATTAGCTGTTGTACATACACCACTTTATGTTCTGCTTTTTTCACTTAACATCATACCCCATTCTCAGGCATTAACACGCCATGTACATAACTCTGTTAGTGCAAACTGTTAACTTGCTGTGAATTGCAGCATCATTCCTGAATAGGCCTTAGCCTTAAAATAATTGACCAAGAAACAGAAGGCTTTAGAGATGAGCCTGTGTGCTAGATACGCCCTTGCACAAAAGTGACACACTATAATCTGGGAACAGAGGCAGAGTCCACCTTCTTGGCTGAGAGAATTTTGAGGTCATACTCTAAGGAAAACAGAAATGATGAATGTGGTAAGTGACAGTCCTGCAGGAAAGAGAACTAAATGTTGCCAAGTTATTAACAAAGAAGCGCAGCTAAATTTATCACAAGTGAAAAACCAAAACAGTCAAGTGAGTAGGGAACCAAGCAAGAGTAGGAGACAGTACACAAAGTGGCTCACAATTTCGGCAGCCATCTCTGAAACTTGGGCTCAAGTTCTGATTCTGCCACCAACTAGTGCCACTTATTTATCACTGGGAAGGATGCTTAAGCTCCACAAATCTCCATTGTCCCATTTGTAAGAGGAAATGATAGTAGTATCTAACTTATAAGGTTGCTGAAGAAATTAAATGAGATAATACACAGAATGCACTTAGTAAGTGCTCAAAAGTCACTCCTATAAAATTGATAATAGGTTTCTGTATCTTAAGCATTTACAATGGTAAAGCTAAATGAAGTCTCTGTAGGGCACTCAAGGTGTAGCAACCTTGTGAGAGTCAGACATCTGCAACTAGGAAGTGGCAACTCAATTCCTTAACTGTTTTTTTTTTAATTTTTAATGTCTATTTTTAAGAGAGATGGAGAGACAGAGTGTGAGTAGGGGAGGAGGAGAGAGAGAGGGAGACACAGAATCTGAAGCAGACTTCAGGCTCTCAGCTGCCAGCACAGTGCCCAGTGTGGGGCTTGAACTCACGAACTGCGAGATCATGACCTGAGCCAAAATCAGACACTAAACCAACTGAGCCACCCAGGAGCCCCCTTAACTGTTTTCAAAAAGTAGCACTTCATTTGCATTCACTCTGACACGAGGACACCCATACCTCCTACTCTAAACCCTTGACTGACTCCTGGGTGCAAGGACAAGTATCTACTATCTCCAAAAGCCTGACGTTCTAGCATTAAATAAAGCAGCATAGCAGCCAACCCTATTTCAAGTCTCAAGTACTTGAAATTCATCTTTAATTAGATAGCAGTATCTACTGGTGATGAAAAATACTAAAGTCCACTTCTGGACATTACAAATTCTAAACGAATTGAAAATATTTCTAAAGCTGCTAATGAGAAGTAGGTTTATCCAAGTGTGAAAGCAAATCTTGTGGTCTGAGGAAGGCAAGTGGCACGAAAACAGCAGGAGCCCCGCCAGGTACCAAATTCTAAGAGTCTGAAACTCCTGAACATGCCACATACCTGGCAGCTTCAAAAGACACATTCCTCTTCTTAGTGTTGACCTAGGAGCAAACAGTGGCTCCTTGTTTCCTTTGGCAGAAAAGTTAGTTTCCAACAGATAGAGAACATCAAGGAGTCAATGTGAGGAAGGAAGCTTATGCCATTTTCCTGTTTTTCCAAACATTCAGTTTTATAAGCATAATTTATGCCCCAGCAACTTAAACCCAAGGTGTAAACTCAATGTAGTTATCCATAGGTGCACCAAAAGCATGTACAAGCTAATAAGAGTAGCTTCATTCATAAGAGGCCCAAAATGGAAACAACCCAAATGTCCATAATTGAAACGGAAAAATAAATGGTGAGGGTTGATGGGGGTGGGGGAGAGGGGAAAGTGGGTGATGACCATTGAGGAGGACACTTGTTGGGATGAGCACTGGGTGTTGTATGGAAGCCAATTTGATAATAAATTATTTTTAAAAAAATAAAATGAAAAAAAAAGAAATGGTGGTATATGAGTATGAAGGAATAATGATCAGCAGTGAAAATAACTCAACTACCACTGCATGTAACAACATGAATGAATCTCACAAATATAATTTATTTTATGGTGCGATTACTTTTTTTTATCATTTTAATTTTTATTTTATTTATTTATTTTTTAAATTTATTGCCAAGTTAGCTAACATACAGTGTATACAGAGTGCTCTTGGTTTTGGGGATAGATTCCCTTGAGTCATTGCTTACATGCAACACCCAGTGCTCATCCCAACAAGTGCCCTCACAAATATAATTTTAAGTCAAGAAGTTGGATATCAAAGAATTTATACCATATGATTGCTTTTATTAAAAGCTCAAAAACTGGCAAGATCTGATGATGTTGGATATTGTGAGAGTGATCACCTTGTGGGAGATGAAGGGGACAGTAATTGGAAAACCGCCCAGTTGGTAATGTTCTATTTCTTGACCTAGGAGGTAGTTATAGGAGTGTTAACTTTGTGTGTTAACTGTAACTTTGATTTGTGCATTCCTAGATGTATATTATACTTCAACTAAAAACATATTAAAATAGATTTTTACCAAATTGACTAATATGAAAAATGGAGAAATTGCCTTCCTGGATCAGACCGATGGACAATTCAACCTAACTTTCCTATAATGAAATTATGAGATAGGGGTTGTGGTTGTTAACTATGATGTCATCAGTAAGTTAAACTTCCTTCTTTTGTCCAAATAACCTGTTCTGAAGCTCTAACAATCTAATAGTACTTCTTATTGTTATATTATTTTTATTTATCTGATTTAACAAGCTTCATATATTTATTATTGCTATGAAAAATATTTCTCTGTATTAAGTGAGCTCTTTCAAGCCTCAAGTGGTATCCCACCTATCCTGGTAGCCCAAAATTTAATCAGTTAAGTTCGCTTTCATTTTTCATAATATTATCAGTGTGTTTAGTATATTCTCTCCATATTCATATTTTCAGCGTCAACAGTTATAAGGTTTTAGTCTCTGTTGGTAGCACCTCAAATCCGGAGTTTCTTTTTATACATGTCCTTCTGGCTTCCCGAGCATTTTAGTTGCCCTCTATGGACCTGTTCCACATTCATTACATCTTTCTTAATGTTGCAATGTGCAGAGATTCTTTACATTTTTTAAATGTTTATTTATTTTGGGGAGAGAAAGAGAAAGAGAGAGAGAAAGGCAGAGAGAGAGAGAGAGAGAGGGAGTGAGGGAGAGACAGAGGATCCAAAGGGGGCTCTGCACTGACAGCAAAGAGCCCAGTGTGGGGCTTGAACTCATGAACCATGAGATCACAGCCTGAACAGAAGTCGGAAACTTAACCCACTGAGCCACACAGGTGCCTACAATGTGCAGTGATTCTTCTAGAAGAGGTGAATGAGCCCCATAGTGCCTTCTTTTTACGTCCAGCTTGATGGGCCTTTTTGGCAGCTCTAGGGAAGATAACAACTGCCAGCCTGGCCAGCCTGACCAGCCTGTTAGCTCACCTTCCATATGTGTTATTGTGAAGTATATTATTTGTATTGCCACATTGAAGCTTGTCTGTCTACCTCATTTTGAAACTCTCACGGAGCCTTCCATTAGCTTTCTAAATTAAATGCTGCTAGAGAGTCCTGGAGTTTCTTGACTCTCTTTGAAAAGTTGACGAGATCAGTGTGCATCCCTGCCTTCAAAATAATTATAAAACACTTTAAAATACATGGACCTGGCATTGACTCCTATATGACCCCACATTTTAGCCCTGTTGATCCAGAGAAGTACTTAATTCTTAGTTTACATTTCCTGGCATTAGTCTGGTGTCTTCTCCTTGATAATGTATCTTCTGAAGTCCATAATAACATATTTCTTAAAGATTTTGACATGAAACCTAGTCTATGACTTTTTGAAAATCCAATACATATACCCAATAGTTGACACTTATCCAAATAATGACAACAAAAATAGCTAACATTAGGAGCTCACCGTGTACTGAGGACCATGCTAAGTGATCACATGTTACGTCTCTCTTAATCCTTTCTAATATCCCACGAGGTACATATTAATACCATTCCAAGTTTCACATTTTGGGTGAGGTCACCACCCTCTCCAATGGCAGAGACTTGATATCAGTTCAGGTATGTTTGATGCTGTCCACATTCTTAACAGATTACTACCCTGCTTTAGCTTATTTAATTTCCTTAGATAATTAAACTAGATACAACACGTTGTGTGAAATATTATGAATCTTGGGGCGCCTGGGTGGCTCAGCCGGCTAAACGTCCAACTTCCACTCAGGTCATGATCTCACAGCTTGTGAGTTCGAGCCCTGCATCAGGCTCTGGGTTGACAGCTCAGAGTGTGGAGCCTCCTTCAGATTTGGTGTGGCCCTCTCTCTGCCTCTCCTCTATTGTACTCTGCTTCTCCCACACAAAAATAAATAAACATTAAGAAAAGAAATATTATGAATCTTAATTATCTTATATTAAAATGAAAGCACCAGGGTGCCTGAGTAGCTCAGTCAGTTAAGCTTCAGACTCTTGATTTTGGCTCAGGTCATGATCTCAGAGTTTGTGAGATCGAGCCCCACATCAGGCTCCTCAATGAACGTGAAGACTGCTTGGGAATCTCTCTCTCCTTCCTTCTGCCCCTCCCCTGCTTGTGCACACATCCACACACACGCTCTCTCTCTTTCTCTCTCAAAATAAATAAACATTTAAAAATATATATAAAAAATAAAATTAAAGCACCGTAGTATTTCAAAGCTAAATTTAACTTATTTTGGGATTGGGAGGCACTCTTAAATTAATCTTCCACCATTGCTATTGGTAATCAAGGTTTGAGTGTAAACAGTAACAATTTAAATAGTTGGAAAATATATTTGGCCCAAAGTTTTGCCGCAGAGAAAAGAAAAGAATCCACTTTTGTCTGACTTTACTGGTGCAAGTTAATGTGATCCTGTTGCTCTGAAGTTCCTGCTAGTAAACAAATATGCAGGCAGACACGTTAGCTATCTTTAATTATGCCTTTTACTTTATTTTTTCCATTATCCTCCGTTCTCAAATGATAAGACAACAGGATTAGTGTGCCAGCCACATTTTTTAATGTCAATAGTATCACTTGTGCTTTAATTTTAAAGGACTAAGATAAACACCCAGATACACTCTGCCACAATCCCAAGAAAGCAGTACTTAAACTTTCAGAGAAAAAAGGGCCAAGGAGTCACTGAGAACATTATTCTAATGTATATAAAAATACATAAACAGAGTCTACTAAATTGCAAGCTTTGAACTTAACAGGTAAGGTAAGTTAGGGTCACTGTGCAAGTGGCTAAGATTGCTCCTTTGAAAGGCTCAGAGGAGGACAAGGAGATTTTAGACAGCTTCATTTGAAAGGAGCGGCAAGAAGTCTGATAATGAAGAACTTCTCTACAGAAGTGAACTGGCATGAATTTCATTCCAGAAGAAATATTTTTATCCTCAACATCATTAGCACTGTGGCTGAATCAAGAAGAACGCTTGAAAATTAATTACACATAGATTCAAAAATGGAGATGAGCCAATGCACACAGGCCAAGAAAAGGCTTATTAGCCGAGGGTGTTAATGCAAAAGTACTGAGGTCATGCAATGCTCAGTGAAAACTTCACTCACCTTTGGGAATTGGGCAACGAAGAAAGAGGGCTGATGGGACCTGGAAGATTTTTATTCATTTCAAGCATAAGCCAATTTCACCAAGGTTGAACTATCTCATTGGAGGTGATAATAAAATACTCACTAGAAATAAGCTTTTCTGTGAAGGAAAAGAAAAAATAATCCTAGCTCTCCTCACTCGGACTGCCTTGTCTGTCCTAACAGCAGTTGCCAAAGGAAGAGGGCAGGAGGGAAGGAGGGAGAAAAGGAAGGAAGGAGGGAGGGAGGGAGGGAAGGAATGACAACTCTTCCTTCTTTGTCCAGAAGACACTATGACATTTCCGGTGAGGCTGAGCTTGGTATCTACATATGCCCACCGTTGTCACATTATCTCCCTGCTATATCTTTCTTCACAGTGCTTACCAATACTAGGAATTAGCATGTATCATTTATCTACCTGCTGGTCGCCATGTATCTTCTCCACTGCAACATAAGCCCCATGCAGGCAGGGGGGTCATCTTATCGCAGCTGTACCCCTGGCTCCTAAAATGGTGCTACAACAGTAGGCACTCGGTGTGTATTTGCGGAATGACAAATGGATAAACTGGTTCAATAATTCTTTTTAATTTTTTTAACGTTTTTATTTATTTTTGAGAAAGAGAGAGACAGAGCATGAGCAGGGGAGGGGCAGAAAGAGAGGGAGACACAGAAGCTGAGACAGGCTCCAGGCTCCGAGCTGTCATCACAGAGCCCGACGCGGGGCTTGAACTCACAGACCGTGAGATCATGACCTGAGCTGAAGTTGGATGCTTCGCCGACTGAGCCACGCAGGTGCCCCTTCAATAATTAATTAATTACCTGGGGTATCAAAATATCTTGATTTTTTCCAAATGTTAATATCTGGGCTTCCTTTCCCCCATCAAACATGTGGCCATGGAGGTGGGGTGATGCTAACATTATTTCACCATGCCTAAGCCCAATTTAGGGCTTAAGACACCCTAAGCACGTGTCTTAAGCCCGTGCGCGCGCGCGCGCGCGCGCACACACACACACACACACACACACACACACACATTTTGTTAATGCAAAGAAATTCAAGCTAAAAAGAGAAAATACACTCTGATAGCAAGTGAGAAGACAGAAACAGTCAATTAAAACAAAAAGTAAACATATACTCTCTGTAATGATTAAAGAAATAAATCTAAAATAGTCGTGACATGCCAGTTTTTTTAAATCTTTGCCACTTGCGGGCACCTGAGTGGCTTAGTAGGTTGAGCCTCTGACTTCTGCTCAGGTCATGATCTCATGGCTTGTGAATTTGAGCCCCCTGTCAGGCTCTGTGCTGACAGCTCAGAGCCTGGAGCCTGCTTCGGATTCTGTGTCTCCCTGTCTCTCTCTCTGCCCTTCCCCCGCTTGTACTTGGTCTCTCTCTCTCTCTCTCTCTCTCTCTCTCTCTCTCTCTCTCTCTCAAAAATAAATAACGTTAAAAAATTTTTTTCCACTTGGATATAAAGAGGCAATATTCATTTTTGTGAGCGTACAGTGAAATGAGCACTTTTCCATGCTGCTAGTGTGTGAAGCGCATTCTCTTTACTACATCTCATCTCTGAGTGGACTGTCAGTCGTGACCTCTGCCCTGCCACACAGGTAAGCCCAGGATGACCACAGCACCCAGCAAAAGGTGGGGAATTGTGCTGGGAAGACTTATTCTGATTGCTGCAGATCACTATAGTGATTTAAAGATGTTGAAGTCACTTAGACAAATCAGTACCCTAGGACTGACCCACTATAGCACTCTTCAACTGACCATAAGTGCGGCATCCGCTATGGACTTGTGGAGAAGGAGAAATAAAACGAACACTGTCCTCTTTAAGAGGCAGGCTAAGAAGGATGCAAAGAAAACTAGCCTGTAAGTATCCAGGTCTCACCAGCCACAACCTCATGGAATCCCATCACTATCTAATACACTCTAATAACTAATAATAATATCTAATAATGCTCTAAGGAAGAGTGTTAAGATTGGAATTCCCCATTAAACTACATGCCAGGCACAGTGCCAGAGACTGTATATATAGTGGTCCTCTCCCTGCTTGCTTCTCCTTTGAAAGTCAGTCGCTTTGGGGACATCTGGGTGGCTCAGTTGGTTAAGCATTCGACTTTGGCTCAGGTCATGATCTCACAGTTTTTGGCTTCAGCTGCCCTGCTGACAGCTCGGAGCCTGGAGCCTGCTTCAGATTCTGTGTCTTCCTCTCTCCCTCCCCCTCCCCCACTCATTCTCTCTCTCTCTCTCTCTCTCTCTCTCTCTCTCTCAAAAATGAATAAACACTTTAAAAAAGAAAAAAAAAGAAAATCAGTAGCTTTGCTTTGTAAGTTATAACAGATATTTACCGATATACATATCGGAGAAGGTCTGAACAACTTGGTGTCTGGTATCAACATTAAAACAATTTTTAAATGGGCTTTTGGTTTGCTTTGTGTGAACACAGATTAGTTAGACAATGAATCATTTTTCAGTCAAAGCCATATGGAATTGTCATGATTCAGTCACTGTTTTCCTAAAGTGATTTCAAGTAAGTAAATGGAAATATGTTTTTTTCTATATATTTTAAAGAGAATCAAGAATAGTCTTCAGAGTCTCTCAACAAATATCCTCTTCTGAAATAGTGCACAAGGAATGTCATATGGTTAAAGTAAATACAAACACTGCAAAAGTAAAATTACTGAGTCTCTAGATCTAGTTGGTAACATTTGGGGCAGGGCTGATGGTGGCTCAGTCACGTAAGAACCTTTATCCTAGACATGCTGCTACCAACTGCCTGTGGTCCCAAGAGGGGCCCACCATAAGGGATGAGAAAAACAGTTCTTTTTTAATTTCTACTCCTCTTCCCTCAGCAGTAGACCATGGGTCTATTTTCTACCATTCTCTTAAGCCAAACATAATTTCCAGAATCCCTAAGGAGGAATGGAGAAAATAATGCAAAGCATAACTCATAAATCTTACCCAAACCGATTCAAAATCCTTTCCATGGAAAGGCTTCATCCGTCTTTCTCCTTTCCTCCATTCTCTTCCCTACAAGTAACAGAATGTTTTTCTAAGAGTCTGAAGTGAGAAAAAAAAAAACCTTTTACTCTTAAATCCAGAGGCTCTGGAATTCCAGAATCAGTTCTGGATCTGATTTACTGAGTTTATCTTGGCTCTCATCCTCATAATCATAAAATGGCACCTCACCTCCAAGCATCACACTCTCCATCACTCCAGCACTATCTCAGGAAAACTGGGATGTATGCTGGCCCTAGTTAATTAGAGACTAAAGAATTTCCCAAAAGTCCCAGCAGTTTGGAAGGGGCTCACCTTTCCTGAGCATATTGCCACCCACATAGGCTTCTGTGATGTGAGCAAGGAAGAAGGTTGGCTAGCTGTTGAGTAGGCAGCAAAGTATTCCTGCCATCAATCCAGGTATGTGACAATAAAACTGAATTTCTTCTTCAGGTCTTAGAAATGGAGGAGACCTGATTTTCTGAGGACGGAGCCAGAGCAGAAAGAGCTGTGTTGGTGGTTACCATTCTTCCTCCAGACTTAAATCCTCGTGAATCCCATTATTAGACACAAAACGCTGTACTGTCCCGCTTGAGTTAGTGTTCTCAAATTGCACAGAGCAGTGCCCCATGCTTGGCACAAGTATTGAGCTGGTTTCCAGTGAGTGGGCATCCCTTAGTCCAAAGCATAAGCGCCCACATGCAGGCGAGGATCCTCACGCCAACAGACATATTTCAGCCTGAGCATCGGGTTGAGCGGCATTTATATTCTCAGAGTTGAGAATTCCACAATAAATACCTTGAGACTTTATTCTAGTTTCACTCTCCAAGTCATAACAATGAAGCGCTGCCTCTTATGTAATCTCTAACCGTTCCATTCTTTAAATAAGTTGATGCACCTTTTACCAAAACACCTGAACGGTTATTCAGAAGAATAGCAAGCAGTCAGACAGATGCACAATTAAAATCCTTGTCATCCTTTTTTTGGCAGCACCTAAAACATCTGAAAACATAAAGTCAACATCCTGCTCCAAGACTCTGGTTTTTGATGGTGGGAACACATATGAAACCTGCCCTAAAAACTCCAAATGCTGGGGGCACTGACCTAGTTCAAGTTCAATATGTTCACAACCAAAAGAGAAATACTCATTGTCAGATTCTGACAATGATGGCCAAGGTCCAAAAACCAAGCCTTTGACATTCAAAATGAAAAAAAAATGCTTTAAACCGTTATTATATTTCCGTTTTTAAACCTTCATTTCTATAAGGAATAATTGACATTGGAAAGTATGGATGAGGAGAAATTTTTTTATAGTTTTTATATTATGTCTTATGTCTAACATAAGTCAGGAGGTTAAGATAGCAAAGACCAGTTGCTGGGGCAAATGGTTTTACGAGGAATGGCATGGGATGCATTGCTTATGCATGTGTTGGTAGGGTGATGATGGTCATTCAGGGCGAATTAGACCCAATCTCCACACCTCTAGGAGTGGCATTTCCAAAATCCACGAGGAGAGAAAATTGATCTCTGTCAACTGCTGATCCTCTCCCCTTGTGATGTATTGAAAACCTCTAATTTTGTAGAAGGCAATGCAAATCAGACAAGATTCTTGTTTTTTAACAGAATTATAATCCCATTATTCTAAAGTGACATGTTAGAGCAGTACCTCCCTTTCCACGAATGTATAACATGCCCAAGAAAAGAGGGACCTAACTATATTTTAGGCTTTGCCTCCTGTGACCATTTACCAAGGAGGATTGAATTTCTCATAAATGTGCTCCCCAAATGATGGAGTGTGTACTCTAATTAATCTCTTTTTAACCAAAGCTTTACTATTTCATTATTATTTTGGTCCACATTGCATTGCTCAGAAACAACAAGAAAATCAAGTCAAACGTTAGAAAACATTCTATTTCTCATGAAATAAAGAAAAGGGAAGCTGTAACTTTACAGTGATCCCCTTTATGGCTGATTTTTTTTTTCATGAGACAACAAAGATATGATATTATAGGGAAAGATAGTAATTAGGAAAGTGCTTTCCAGGAAAACTGATTTTCTGACTTAGATCATTGCCAATGGGGGGTGGAAGGCAACTTTGTACCTGTCAGACAAAAGGAGTTTCATTCTACATGTTGCAGAGTGAACTTACAGTCTCCTGCTAAGGTCTCAGAGAGAACCCTAATGTTACCACTTACAACCCACCTGCCACCTTGGAAAACCTTGCCTATGTCTGTGCTTTGCAGTTCCTTGTGCAAAGATTGCATATCAACTGTGTCATCCCAGGAAAGGCACAGACGTAAAATACAGTCTTAAGATCCCGTCCAAGCATATTAGATGGTTGACAAACAGTCAAACAGATTCGCGGGTAAAATCTTTCCTCTTCTTCAATAATGGTCTCAAAAAACCTCAAAAACAGGAAGATGCTCTGTGTGTGTGCTTTTAACATGCCCCATTTATCTAGCCTAAAATTGTGCATTGCTTCGGAGACAGGCATATTACTTTAGCCTGAGGACAAATTTCATCAGACAATGGATGATTTGCCTCAAGCTTCCCAGGCAGCAGTTAGCTCAATGGGGTTCTCAGTAAAGGCACACCTCACTCAGGAAGGCAGCTGAGGAGGAAGGGATTAGAAGACCAAACAATTCCAATAAGGAGGTTTTTGTTCCTATGCTGTCTCCACACCCTTATATTAAAAACTAAAATCCCTAAATGTGTTGTTCTCCGTACATAAATTCATTCTGTCCTCTTCTCGATATTAATAACTCTCTTCTATAGGATTAAAGATTAAACATAGATCGGGGGGAGTCAAGTTTTCGCAATTCTAAAACTGAATTTAAGAGCTTCATAGCCAAGTTACCCTTCAAACCCACAGGAATGACTCTTCCATTCGAGCACTTTCACCTCTGCATTACATAGTGGCATTAAAAAAAATACTAGTTTTTTTAATTAAATGGAAAACTATGATACATAGAAATAACACTATAAGAAAAGATAGTAATTCTTGTCTATAAAACTATAAGTACTATTTATATTTTGCCTTATTTTTCAAATATTCTTCGAGATCTTCAGTAAGTATGCTATTTGCATAAAAATGCACAGAAAATAGTCATAATAATTATATTGTTGACATATTCTCTTTCGAAAAAGCTTTCTAAAAAGCTTCTGGATTTTTCTTAATGCAAATTGTATGTAGTTCCCCTTCAGGAGGTTAATTTTCTACTCAACTTATTTCACATTGTTTATTTCTTTAGATTTTCCAGATTAATTTTACTTTAGTTTGGGAAGAGCTGTCTCCTTGGACCTCTTCAACAGCACCCTTAGACGTTAGTTGAATACAAATAGGTGTTGTAACATATAAATATCTTCCAAGCATCTACGTGTTGCTCCTTTACAGAGAAATGTTTTGAGAGCAGGGGAATTATTTGTCTATGCATTGTGTACAGCTGTAACTAAGGCCTTAGGTGGAAAAATAATACAGAACCTGTTCTCTTCCTTGAAAGTTACATGTATTCATTATCTGCTCAAATGTTCCAAAAACCAATCAGCTGGAGTCCCAGGGCTCTAAACGATAAAGTGTGGAAGAGATGTTCTAGAGCTGCAAGATTCTGACGACAGGGTTTATCAACTTTCCGCCGCTTCCAAAATATAACTTTAATAGTGTTCCCGTAGAATACTTGATTTCTGAGGAAGGCTGCATACCAATGAGTCTGCCAGGTCAGTCAGCTACAAAATGTACTTCCAGGTAAATCATTTAACCGTGCCTTTCATGCATTCTGAGAGCCTCCTTTAAACAGTTTCTGGATTGAATTGTAATTATTCATGTATTGTCTAGCCCTTGGGATATGAGGGCTCCATGAGGGCAGAACATTTGCTTCTTCTTCCCTTACAGTCCTTATGAGGGTGCTCAGTGCAGAGTAGATATTTCTTAAATATTTGTTCAGTGATTCATTTAGCAGCATATTGATTATTTTCATTTTGGGATAAACAAAGCTATGATGAAAAATTCTGTTTTAAAGAGAACTGTGTAGGGGCGCCTGAGTGGCTCAGTCGGTTAGGCATCCAACTCTTGGTGTCGGCTCAGGTTGTGAGATCCAACCCCACGTCCGGCTCTGTGCTGAGCATACGGCCTGCTTGGGATTGTCTCTCTTTGTCTCTCCCTGACCCTCCTCCCCCCACCAATAAATAAATAAATAAACTTAACTAAACTTAACTAAAATAAAAAGAACTGTAAAAAAAAACAAAACAAAACACAAAACTATGTGATAGACACAGGTTAGCCGTGGCATGATATTTCAATATCTCCCTCTGCCCAATCCTGCTCCCCTCCCTTTCTCTCACAGGTGCTGATCCCTCATTAACATCATGCATCCTGAAGCCTGTTTCAGCATCTCCTTGCAGAGAATTCAACCCATGATTGCCTGGAACTCAAATATAAGACAAAGCAGACTTCAAGGCCAAACACTTTAACGGCCTCTGCAGAAATGTCACATCTTCAAAGAGGCCCTCCCTAAAACCTCCCTAAAACAGGTTCCCTTGATCACTCACACCCACTCTACCCCTCTTCATTCCCCCGAGGTTGCTTTAGTTTTCTTCTTAGCAATCTCCCTTCCTGGATTGTGTGCCTGCTTACTGTCTCCCTGCACTAGAAGATAAATTCCATAAAGCAAAGACTATGACTTGTTCATTGCTGCACACTCAGCACCTGAGAGCACGCCTGGAATATAGTAGGCATTCAAAAAATATTTATTCAATGACTAAACCATTGCTTGATTTATTATCTTAGAAACATAAAGGGAAAACCTAAAAGCCAGTTTCCATATATTGAAATTTTAATAAGAGTTTCTTTCTATGATTAAAAAAAAAATCATCGAATGTACCAAATAGTTTCAGCAGTTAATTGGATTCAACAGTTATGACTATAAGCCTTTGTGCAATCATGGAAATAATTACTAATTCATAAATCCCCAAAAAATAAAAATCTGAGGCAGACCTAAGAGGATCATCATCTACCTTCCCTTTGGTTTGGTTTGATTTCCATAACCTCTTTTGTGTGTTGTTTTGTTTTGTTTTCTTTTGTTTTGTTTTAAGAGAAAACTCCCAAGAGTATTTGTTTCAGAAAGATCTCATTCTCTCATAGGCTACAAAGGGAGCTCAGAATACAGAAGAAAAAACAATGGCCAGGAAGAGAAATGTAGAATGTTATTTGATGTGGGCTCGACCTATCCATTAACTCACTTTAAAAGTATGTATTTAAAAGAGGGGCACCTGGGTGGCTCAGTCAGTTAAGCATCTGTCTTACGATTTTATGGCCCCCCAAAGCTGTGTTCATTTTTCTTCAATCTTTTTCTCTATGTTCTCCAGATTGAATACTTTTTATTGATTTGTCTTTAATTTTTTTTAACATTTATTCATTTTTGAGAGTGAGAGAGACAGAGCATGAGTGGGGGAGTGGCAGAGAGAGAGGGAGACACAGAATCTGAAGCAGGACCCAGGCTCTGAGCTGTCAGCCCAGAGCCCGATGCGGGGCTCAAACTCACAGACTGCGAGATCATGACCTGAGCCGAAGTCAGACGCTCAGGCAACTGAGCCACCCAGGCACCCCTATTGATTTGTCTTTAATCTCACTGACTATTCTGCCACCTTCAGTCTGATATTAATTCCACCCAATACATTTTTTATTTAAGTTATTATAACTTTTTAGTCCTAGATTTTCAAAAATTATATAATATAGAAGGAGAGATGGAAGGTGCAGAACAAAAGGGAAATGGGATCTGGTGAAAAAGAGGAGAGATTTACCTTTAGCAATTCCATAATGAAAGAGAGCAAGAAGAGAAGACTGGTGCAAATGATGATGGGCTTTCAGATTCTTTCGCGAGGCTATTTCAGAACGCTGGTTGATAGCTTCTGATTTTCGGTGAAATATGAAGCATGTTGTCAACTAGAAAGGAAGGGAGAAGCTTGAGATAGAAGATAGTAATGAGTTGCTATCTTCAAAAGTAGGAAGTTTTCTTTTTTTTTTTAAGAGAAACCTTTATTTTTTTAAGTTTATTTATTTTGTGAGAGAGCAAGAGAGAGAGAGAGCAGGGGAGGGTCAGAGAGAGAGGGAGAAAGAGAATCTTAGTGCAGGGCCCAGCATGGGGCTTGAACTCACAAACCACGAGATCATGACCTGAGCCAAAATCCAGAGTCAGATGCTTAACCAACTGAGCCACCCGGCTGCCCCAGAAGTTTTCTTTATTAAGGATATGAGCACAGTTTGCTATATGAAGACTGTTTTCATGATGTTCTCATAATACTGAGCTACATTAATAGAGATAATTTAAAGTTTTTCAGAGGGGTATGACAGAGGTAGACAGTGGTAATGGGCTTGAGTGCACTTGATACCCAGGATAGGGCTAAAGTAAAAAAAAAAAAAAAAAAAAAAAAACGATACAGAGCAAAGTGAAGATACAAAAGAACTGATCACTTATGAGAAAGTGTTAGGATCAGCGAAGTGAAAGTCACGATGGGTTTGAAGACTGGTGCAGTGAGGGTAGAGGCACCAGGAAGGAAGCCTTGGGCACAATCAAAGGATGGGATGTTTAAAACCGGTAATTTAAATTCGGTACAGTTTTTAACAAAGAGATATTTAGGCTATGAACACGGGAGGGGTTGTGGTGCAGTAGGTCAAGGAACTGAGATGTTAGGGTACCAAGTGGTTAATAGGGCTTGGGGGGTGAGAAATTCTATGAGACAAAAGGTGAACCAGGTACTGGGAAAGGACGTTGAGGGAGGAGAGAAACTACATGTGCCAAGCTGTATGCAGAAGAGTCCAGGTGATGATAGATCCTTGGAAAAGAGAATGGGACTTCTGGAAAAATCTGAAACAAATAGAGAGGAAACATGATAAGACAGGTTTTGAAAGTCCCTGAGAAGGTAAGAACTCACTTCTAGAGTTACAGACCTAAATATTTTGTTCCTTCGGCAGCAAAATGATTTGTGAAAACTATGAGTGATTCTTCCAAAGGTCTCTGACACAGGCTTGGATAAGCTGACGATAAACTCTACTTCAATGGCAATATCTAATCCACCAAAAGAGTTC
This sequence comes from Panthera uncia, assembly GCF_023721935.1. Taxonomy (NCBI): domain Eukaryota; kingdom Metazoa; phylum Chordata; class Mammalia; order Carnivora; family Felidae; genus Panthera; species Panthera uncia. The sequence goes on from NW_026057584.1 coordinate 80,179,621, forward strand.
TTTTTAACTCATGTCCTAGGTCTAGCTTTGAGGTTCCCCAACTATCCCTAAACCAGGTCAACACAATAAATTTGACAAATGTACAGAGGGATATCTGTTTTTCAATTTAAAGGAGAAATTAGTCTTAGAGCTATTTTTATCAATCAGTATGCATCTGGGTTTGTTCAGGAACAAAGCAGCAGCATGTACCCAGAAGCCCTATCACAATGAGTTAAAAAATTTTTTTAATGTTTTTAAATTTATTTTTGAGACAGAGAGAGACAGAGCATGAGCAAGGGAGGGGCAGAGAGAGAGGGAGACAGAATCCAAAGTAGGCTCCAGGCTCCCAGCTGTCAGCACAGAGCCTGACATGGGCCTCGAACTCACGAACCGCGAGATCGTGACCTGAGCCGAAGTCAGACACTCAACCGACTGAGCCACCCAGGCTGCCCCCCACAATGAGTTTATCACACTCAAATGTGTTTTACAAATACAGTCTGAAGAAACTTACTGTACTCTTCATATTTTGGACCAATGAAGTAATATTGGTCCAAAGAGCAGCATATATGTTAGAACTTGAACTCAACATGTCCAGCACAAATCCTTAATAAAGCAGCCCAGCCTCCTTCATGCTTGCATGCTAAACAAGCAAACTACAGTATGGTGTTTTGTTTTGTTTTTTAAGACTCTTCATTACACAAAGGAAGAGCAAAAAAGTCAATCATCTCATATACATTTGCCCAAAAGGACGGTCTGAAGGTAAAGCCATTCCCATTTATAAGATAGGTGCTCATTCCATGTACTCTGTTTTTTGACAATTTGTATTTTGATTATTTTATTTTATTTTATTTTATGTCATTTTATTTTATTTTATTTCAGTCTTCCCTGCTGCTCTTAGTTAGAACCTGTTGTTACAAAGACCAATAAAACCTTGTTTATGCCCTCAGTGTCTGACATGTAGCATGTATTTAAGAAGGATTTGTTGAGTGAATGGATGTAGGCAAGCAAAGAAGACAACTAATGTCTGGTAAGAAAATTAAAGCTGTAACCTCTTAAATCCAAGATCTGTGATAGGATAACAGTTCATCTTCTCCATCTGTTTTTCATAAAAAGTAAGAGTTAAAATAATGTCATGAGTAAGAAAAATGATCAGACCCACTCTTAAAACTAAGTTTTGAATAGCACTGCCCTAAAAAAGAGAGTCTCAATGCTTCCAGGACAAAGGAAATAAAAAGAATTTACTGACTTCCAAAAATGTGCCAAGGAGTTGACTAGATCAAAATGTTGTAAGAGTTCTTACAGAACTTGTAGAAACAGGGAGGCATTTGATAGCTGGTCTCTGTCTTGGCTCGGGCTGCTATAACAAAATGACACTGCTTGGGTGGCTTATAAACTACAGATATTTATATCTCACTGTTCTGGAGTCTAGAAGTTTGAAACCAGGGAACCAGCATGGCCAGGTTCTGGTAATGGCCCTCCAGATCGTAGACTACCATTGTATCCTTGCTGTATTCTCATGTGGCAGGAAGAGTATGAGAGAGCTTTCTGGGGTCCCTTTATAACTAGTAAGTAATATATAACTAATCCTATTAGTTTATAACTAGTTATAACTAATACCATTCATGAGGAGTCCACCCTCATGACCGATAACCTTCCAAAGGCCCCACCTCCAAATACCATCACACCGGTGGTTAGGATTTCAACATATGAATCTGGGATGCGGTGGGGACACGCTCAGTCCATAACAGTCTCTACTGACACTACATTGAGCATAGCGTGTCTTGGCATATTGCAGAGATTCACTCCAGAGTGACAAATAAAACAGAGATGTCGCGGTTGGCAGTAGCAGCACCATTGGGAGTTTCAGGTTCAGTTCTCTCCTCCTGGATGCTATTTCATATGGCTGCATGTACCAATGGCTTTTCTAGTCACTTCAACAGAAAACGGAAAGGGGCAAATTGTATCTCAGTTCAAAGGGAAGGAAGCTGGTATACGAATATACACTTCTAAAGGAAAAAAAATACTGTCAATTGGCAATATATCCAATATATAGAAATCACTGTATCAGAAGTATTAAAGGACAAAAATCCAGATTTTGTTTCCATAAATGATACAGCTAGGCGGACCAAATAGTAGCAATGGTAATACTCCCCCTGTGGCCCCCCACACATCTGTGATCCCAGAGTAATTCTCTGCATGGCCCTTTGCGGCCGCAGCACTTCGCACTGACTTGTGTATTTCCTTTGTGGACATTAAAGTATTTTCATATATATGAGTCCTGTTTTTCTCATTACCATAAAGATTTACAAAAGGAGATGTGCTTCCCCCTTTTCTCCCCTTTCCTCTGTGTCTCTGCCCTTCCAGCTTCTTTCCAACTTTCTCTTTAACTAGTTTCCAGAGGGGTTGTCTCAATTCCTAGGTCTCTATTTACGAGCACCTCCTCATCCTCACCCTTAACTTCCCGGTTCTCTCAGAATCTGAAGACTTCATTGGGTAAAGGGGAAAGCGTTCCACTCAGAAGGAACAGCAAGAATTGATCTTGGAGAAGGGGAAGGAGTTTACTTAACCCTACCTCTTCTTCAGTGTATCCCTGTGAAAAGGGTGGTTTAGTTTTAAAATAATGTCATTCACCCCAAGGCAGGAAAAGAATGTTGGGCCTTGGACTGAAGAGCAAAAGATCATATCTGATCTTAAGGAGGTGGGAAAAGAAGGGCTCATTCTAGATGTTGTATGTAGCCAAGACTAGAAATCCCTTAGGCCCATCTACCTGCCATGGTACCATAAGAGTGCCAGGGAAGACGTGTACTTATAACCCAAAAGAGCCGGTAACTTTTGGAGCCCAACTCTGGGGAGGCTTGGAATGACTTTAAGTGAGCAAAACAATTGAAAATAAGGACTTCAGATAAAGATATGTTAGAAGATGAAGATAAACATATGATCAGTGGCCCTACATCACCAAAATTCTCTTCTTTACTGGGCAGCTATCACCCCAGGCTGCCCGGCTATTGGACTTCAGTGCTGTGCACATCTCCATATCACTGCAGTTTCCAGCAATGGCTGGCATGGCACCAGGTGGCCTGATCATCAGTGTTCCAACAGCATAAAGGCAGCAACAACTACCCCCAAAATAAGAGGACTTTTAGTGGACCGAACAGGTTTCCTGGATTTCTGTCAATAGAAGATTATCAACAACAACAACAACAACAAAAGACTATATCCTGGGGCAGAGTGAATACTGCTGGAGTTTTTGGAGAAATCCCAGGAAGGAGAACATGTGGGAGAGAAGAACGATATATTTGTGATCGACAGAATGAGACTCCATGGCATTTAATATGACTATTTAAAGTAATGAGCTGCTATTCCAGGCCTTGAGCTGAAGCTGGGGCTGGGCTACCCATTGCCCCTGGCAGACCCAGAGGTCATGTGCAGACAACTCCCCCACAGAGCAGAGCTTCCAGAAGCTCTCTCTGGAGGGAGCAGGAGCATGTTCAGTCAGCACGCAGGACACCCCAGAAGGGCTGGAGTTCACACCCAAGAGTGACCTTGGCCAACAAATGGTGGAAATTGGTGGAAAAATGCCTCAGGTTCCTCACTTCTCAAGGAGACCATTCTGAGGTATAACCCACATGGTTTATTATAGGGTCTGAGGGAGACTGAGTCCCAATTGCCCAGTGGTAACCTGCTTATTCATATTCTCCAGCGTGGCTTTGCCCTCTTCCCTGTCCTGCTTCCCCACTCCCTCAGAGCTTTCTGGGACTATCGGGAACCTGGGTGGTTCAGTCAGTTGAGCCTCTGACTCAGCTCAGGTCATGATTCCAGGATCATGGGGTTGAGCCCCAAGTTTGGCTCTGTGCTGAGCAAGGAGCCTACTTCATATTCTCTCTCTCTCCCCCCCTCTTCCCCTCTCCCCAACTTACATGCTAACTCTAAAAGAAAATAAGGGCCCCTGGGTGACTCAGTCGGCTAAGCGTCGACTTCGGCTCAGGTCATGATCTCACGGTTGGTGGGATCTCACGGTTTGTGCTGACAGCTCAGAGCCTGGAGCCTGTTTCAGATTCTGTTTCCCTCTCTCTCTGCCCCTCCCCCACCCGTGCTCTGTCTCTCTCTCTCTCTCTCTCTCTCTCTCTCTCTCTCTCTCTCAAAAATAAATAAACATTAAAAAAAGTTTTTAAGTAATAATAAAATAAAAGTGCTTCCTGGGACTAGCTCCCCTCTGGAAAGGGAGAGGGAGAGGCTCCCACTCAAATTCCTTTTTCAGGGTTTGGTTTTGGGAAAACAATTAAACCTTGGGGAAGCAAAATTAAAAACAAGTGTAAACTGTGAAGGGGGACGTATCTGTTTAATCTCTCCTCTATATCTGGCTCTCCACTAGACTCAGCTCTTTGGGGAAAGGAACTTTTTTTTTTTTGTATTTCTGGCACCTTCCATATCCTCATACTTGTCAGGTTCTTAAATATTTGCTGAATAAATGAATGAGGTACCAGAAAATATCCATTTAAGCTATCACAAATTCAGGTTCTGGTTCAAGAACTCAACGTAGGAAGCCTGACTCGCCTCTCCCCTTAGACATACACAGTGAGTCTATAGCTACAGATGGAAGTTCCTCTGGAAAAGAAACCTAAAGGCCACTGAGAAGGTAGAAGAGGCTGGGATGCAATCTTGGCATAAACCCACTCCCGGCACAGCAACATAGAGCCTCTCCTTGAGGAGCCAAGGATGTGAGCCTGATCTCATCACCAGAACTTTTAACACCTGCACCAGAGAGACGAACCCCCAAAACATCTAGCTTTGAAAAACAACAGGGCTCTCGTCCACAAGACTCGCAAAGCCCACAAGACCTACTAGACTATACCCATCGGGGAACCAGCTTTCCCAGGCGTCTGGGACTCACCCCACCCTAGGGCCCAACTCACCTGCCCTAGGGCCCAACTCAGACAAAGCAGTCAGCCCCTCTCACACTGAAAGAGGCTCATTTACTTATAGTAAGGAGAGGCCCCGAGAGGCAGACTGCTAATTTAACTCACACTTGTAGGAGCCTGCTGGAACACCCCGAGGTCAGAGACTGGTAAGCGCCATCTTTAGTTTTCTTCCTTTTTCCTTTCTTTTCCTTTTTTCGTTTCTCTCCTTTTGTTTCTCTCTCTTTCCAGTGGGCGCCATCTTCACACTCTCCCTCTGCCATGCTACAGAGCACCAGTCCCTCCCAGAAGAAAGCTTTTACACACATCCAGTGCCCCAATATTTGCGGCCACAGCTAGGGGACAACCCTAGCTCGCCGGGCTGTAGGCGCCAGGGAAGCTGGTGTTCCTGAGTCTCATGGGATTGTAAGATCGGTCTCACCCAGAATGAACCTGTTACCTTTGTCTGGCACCAGGACTTTCTCACCTGCCGCCAGGGAACTCCTCCACCAGCCCCAGCTCTGGAGGCCAGCAGGGCTTGCTAGCAGGCCCCACAGGACTTCAACCAGTGGAGAAAGAACTCTTACACCACTACTGCCCAGGGCATGGTGAGAGGCAGCAGACCCAGGGGACCAGCTGTCCTGTGAGGGAGGCCTATTAGCTAATCCTCATGGCTGCGGCCTGGGGGGCAGGCTTCTAATTAACTATGCATCTAAGAGTTGACCGCATTCCTCCTTTCCAGAGACCTCAGAGAGGGGCTCTAGCTTCGGGCTCTCCCTCATGGCCTCCCCCTCCTCAGAGCTCCAGAATGTCAGTGTTTCCTGGAGGGGAGATTTTGCATGCGTCTGGTGCCCTGTTTGTTGTGGTGCCCCCTCCCCTCCCAGGGACATCCCTTAACTGCCACTCTTCGGTGACCAAATGGACTTGCATTGTGGGTCCCAAGGGGCTCTAACAATCACAGACAGTTCTTAGCAGGCTACCACCCTTAGGGAACTGCGCACAGACCACAGGCTGAAACACACCCTCTGTCTTTCTTTTTTTCCAATGAACAAATTTATTTTTGTAATCCTATTTTTATTTATATTTATTGTCAAGTTGGCTAACATACAGTGTATACAGTGTGCTCTTGGTTTCGGGGGTAGATGCCCGTGATTCATCACTTACATACAACACCCAGTGCTCATCCCAACAAGTGCCCTCCCCAATGCCCATCACCCACTTTCCCCTCTCCCCCACCCCCATCTCCTGGCTCTGGTGGCCAAAGGACTTCGGTTTGCAGCCCCACAGGACTGCTTCTAACTAGCCTGGATCTAGGTGCTGAGATCTCCCCCTCAGAGACACTAACAGGTTTTAGCACATCCTCAACTACTGGGAATGTGTTATGAAAAATAAACTGGGCTGCCTGGACAATCACAAAAATTCAAGAGACAGCCGAGAGTTGAGGCAGGGTTGTATGACAAGATTCATCTCCTACATGAGGCCACCCCTTCAAGATTTCAAGACTGAGAGAGGTGGTAGTTTCATCTACCGTGTGGAAACCAACCAAGAGTCAAGCAAAAAAAAACCACAGAAATATGTTCCAAATGAAAAAACAAGATAAAACCTCAGGAAGAAAACTTAATGAAGATAAGTAGTTTACCTGATAGAGTTTTTTAAATAGTGGTCATAAAGTTTCTCTCCAAACTTGGGAGAAGCTATCATTCTTTCTTATAAGCATAATGCTCAGTTTATTGAGTAAAAGCAAACGGGTGACAACTATTGTAGCCAATGAAAAGTGGTACCTACTTCAAAAAAAAGACATCCACTTAGTTTTTTATAATGAGAAGCAAAGATGATCTCACAGCCTAGGCCTAAGAGTTCACTGAGGGATTTTTCACCACACACACACATATACACACACACACGACCCCCCCCCCCCCCCCCCCCGCCCCGGTGCTATAACAAGGCAACACCAATATCATGCATGCAATTAAGGTATGCAACAGAGCTAAGGCAAAATGCCTATACAAAAACATTCAGCAAAGCCTATCCAGGCTGGTGAAAGACACTCAGAAAGAGTTTACCGCCCACTCTAGCAAGTAATACCTGCTGTCTCAACTGACTAGCTGCTGCCACAGGGGAGAAACATCTGAGACCCAATGCTGAAAGACAATAAATAGCTCCAAATATAATTCCTATCCTTTCCTACTCTCCTAATATTTGCATCTTTCTCTTTTTTCCACTCCCCCAAATTAACATCTGTAATAGGTCAAAGAATGGTCTGACATCAGTGCATTCTTAGTTTTTCAGTCTTAACTAGCACTATGTTTTATATAATTATTTTTGAGGTGGGGCGCCTGGGTGGCTCTGTTGGTTAAGCGTCCGACTTAGGCTCAGGTCATGATCTCGAGGTTCACAAGTTCAAGCCCCACGTCAGGCCCTGTGCTGACAGTTCAGAGCCTGGAGCCTGCTTCAGATTCTTTGTCTCCCTTTCTCTCTGCCCCTCCCCGGCTTGCACTCGGTCTCTCTCTCTCTCAAAATAAATAAAAACATTAAAAAATTATTTTTGAGATCAACAGACCGTAATGTGCCGTAAGAAGTGGGGGTGGAGTCTCTTAAATGAAGTAGACTTTCCTATGTGGTCATCCTGGGGCAGGCACGGAGGCCTGGGAGACAGACTGTAAACAAAAGAGAAGACACCTTCCTTTCTCCGTGCCAGGTACAAATGGATCCTCAAATAATTAAAGCATTAAGATGCCCAATGGAGTTCTGGATGTTGAGATGTTGTGGGCCCGGTAGAGAATGGGCAGTGGCCATGAGCTGGCTGCTGGCACTAGGTAAGCAAGCCAGGGGGGAGTCAGGACTCCATGGAGTGACCCTATGCAGCCTCTTTGAGTATCAGCAGTCATTCAGTGTTGCACCTCTTCTCCAAGATCATCTAACTTTCAATGAAGTTTTGCTCAGATTGGTAGCATGGTCTTAGCTATGGAGGATTAAGGGAGAAGATTCACATGGGGGGTGGGGCATGCCCTGCTCTCTAACTACTAAATGGTGTTAAGAGGATCAGGCAGTAGAGCGGATTGTGTTGGGGCCAGGGGAAATGGAGCAGAAGAATTTAAGGGACTAGTTCCTACAGAAAACAACACTTTGGGAGAATTTTTAGAAATGTCTAGAATCACTCTTTATTTGTTGGTCCCAAGTCCCCTCAAAGTGGGTGTGCTGAGCATCTCGTGGGTATCTTTGGTTACATGAAATTACATCTATTAGTTTTGCATGGTGATGTGAACACTGTATAACTCAAGAGAAACCTTTAGTAGCAGGCCACCTAGAAGTGATTGCTCCCTCTCTTGAGTGGCGATTGCAAATATTGTCTAGACACTTCCCATCTCCTATTTGGTGGGAAAGAGCAAATATCATTTATTGATTATGGTGCTGGTTCATTGCAGTGACCAAGGTTAATGATTTGTTCCTTTACACTAGTATGATGTGTTTGTATTAATCATTAAGGTCCAGAAGCAAATATTAAGGAATTTGAACTTTCAAACATCTACTTGAATTTCTCCTTGACCTTAGCATTTGAAAATGTAATTCCTCAATTTGTGAATTCTTTACTGCCATTTGGACATTAACTTGTTGGACTTTGTCTTTTATTTAAATGTTTTACTGGGTGTTAAATTCTAATTCTCTTCATGAATTTCTAGAGCTTCTTGCTCTACACCAACCAAAACAAAACCTACACACAGATTTTCAAAATGCTTTGAAATTTGAATAATGAATGAGACAATATTTCTAAAATCTTGATCTTGGAATGTTTTTCTGAAAAAGGTCTTATCCACTGACAGTCCAAATCTCTTAACCTTCAGGGATCAGGAGAGACAACACTTTAGCCAGTCCTTGGCCTAATTCAGTTGAGTCCCAGAGCTGACATTATTTATTGAAACATAAGCAGTTGGTTGGATGAATGCCCAGGGGCCTTGGCATTATAGATACTTAAATAAATCAAATGATCCAGAAAACTGGTATTATGTGAGACCTCCACTTGAACTGCCATACCCACTGGTAAATCCAAAAGACAGGGAGGACCCTCATCCATTATAAGGGAGAGCAAGGCCAGGCAGAATGAGAGGAGGACCAACAAGTCATGTCTGGTGATAAGTGACACGAAGACCTTGTAATAATATCATGATGGGAGTAGAAAGAGACCCTATCCCTTACATAAGAAATGCTACTTAGATGGTTTCTGGTGCAGACTTAACTTCCAGAATTCAGGCTGTTCCTCAGGACCTTGCCCTGAAGCTTTACTGACGCATACACCACAAGGTCAGGCAGAAGCAAGAATTTACATTTTAATCAGGTTTTCATTTTCATTAGTTCTATCATTTTACTAAACATCCTTAACCCTGTGGTTTGTTTTGCAAAAATCTGGTTATCTTGCAGTCAGAGATTTCTCAGAAACTTTCTCCTAGAAAAACTAAATCCTAGTTGAGAATAAAGAAATGCAATCCCACCATCTAAAACTTTGGGATAAAGACAAAAAGGCCTAATTGAATACTGACCAAACAAACTATCTTGTTACTCTTTAATACTCTTTCTTAAAGCAAACATTATCAGTCTGGCTTTTGTTCTCAGTTAGAAAGACCCACCAGCAAGATGAACAGGAAATTGGAAATGCTGCATTAAGATATTTAGATCGTAAGTCTCCAGAAGTAGAGCCACATTTATCTTCCAATTTAGTATGGATACTTGGAGAGACCAATGGATATTATATCAATTATCACAACAGCAACACCAGCAAACAGGCAGTGAGTTACAGCTTGAGTACATTCAAGATGGACTTCACCTCTATGAGATTTAATTAAATGCTATGCATATAAATAATCTCACACATTCTAATTCCCTATTGCAGTCAGAGTGACCCTGGGCTTGCAGCCTCTTGCTCGGCTGCATGAGTAGGTGTTGATTTGAAAACTGAGAGCAACTAATAAAAGGGTCAGGCTCAAAGGAAAAGCAAGCATTCTGGTCTGTCACCTCTATCATCTCCCTTGTGGCTCTGGGATTTTATCCTTTTATAAACATAGCCCCTACTGTGCAGAACATTAGGACACAGAGTGTTTCCCACACCACTTCAAAATTTTAAGCCATTGAAAATGTGATAGCTGGCAAGTCATGGTCTCCTTAATTGAAATTCCAATGCCGGTGGAATGAATTTGATGTTGGGGAAGGTTGGGATGTGAAGGTAAAAGAGAGACCAGGAGAGAAAGGTGTACCTATATTGTCATATTTAGCTTTAAAAAGATCCTCCAAGGGATGGCCTCACATTTTATTTGGAGTTCTGACCAATCATAGTAGCTAGCTCACCCATCACCACTACAAGGGAAACTGCCGTGCCTCACTGCCTTCCAGAGAGAGAACCCAGGGAGCCTGCTCTCACACCTGTGAGCCATGCTCCCCCTGCCCACTTGTGGACCGCAGTTCCCTGGTCTGAGGTGGCCAACCTCTAAAAGGACAAGGGCCCATGGAAGACTGGCATAGAAATGACTTCCAAAGCAAGGAAGTGCTGAGCAATTCAGCTTGTGCAGCAGGAGTAAATGCAGAAAGGTCATGAGGTTGAGAAGTGACAAGGGTCCGGAGAGCCAGAGTCATGAAGGATTCAAATGTCTGAGTAAGCAGCAGCCACACAACAGAGAGGGTCAGAGAACCGGTCCTCAGGAGGAGGGGCAGAATGAGAAGACACCCAAAAGCAGTGTGGTGGGAATGTCACATTAAAGGCAGTACAGTAGACAGAAGATCCAAGTTCTTCTGCTTTACATGGGTCTTGAATCCCAGGGGGTCTTTAGTTCCAGGCTCAAAGAGATCTGCCTAAATCAGGTTCTGTTCTGCCAGGAGGCCTGATTCCTACACTGCCTTGTAGCTGAGAAAGTTTCTTTTCCCCACATATGCTAAGATGCAGATAAGTTAGGCTAATGTTCTTCTAGTGGGCATATTAAAGTCTCCTTATGTGACAAGCATCAAGGGCAGTATAGGAACACTTGAGATGAATTTACTTTTAACTGTCAGGTGCAATAGAACTGTTACCCATCAACATCTTGAGATGTAGACACACACAAAGAAAGGATAATTAAAACCAGCCTTTCAAATCAGCATCATTGCAAAGGTTACAAAACACTGCAGTATTGCCAGACTTGGTGAAATCAATTTCCATTTTGTTGCAGTGTGTGTCATGCAGAGATTGCTGAAACCAACAAAATGAAAAGCATTAATAATTGGATTAATAGCTTGTATAAATTAATTTGCTTATTTGCCTAAAAGAAAATTAGGCAAACAACTAATGGAATGGAAGCCCTGCACATTGCATAATGTACAGCTTACACCTCCTATTATTTTCAAAAATGAAAACAAGCATTTGAAGTTTCAGGAAATCTAACCTCAGTGAAAAGTAACTGAGAATCTCTCTGCCAATAAAATGAAACCAATTTGATGAGGGTACAGGAAGAGCATGTTAGTGACTTCAAAACCACAGAAAATATAAAGAGTAGTGTGTAGGGGCACCTGGGTGGCTCAGCAGTTAAGCATCCGTCTCTTGGTCTCGGCTCAGGTCACGATCTTGGGTTTCATGAGTCTGAGCCCCACGTCAGGCTCCTCCGTGCTGACAGCGCAGAGCCTGCTCAGGATCCTCTCTCCCTCTTTCTCTGCCCCTCCTCTGCTTGCTCTGTCTCTCTCAAAATGAACAAATAAACTTAAATTAAAAAAAAAAAAAGGGTAGTGTACAGAATGTAACAGATAGACTTTAAATAAGATGGAGATAAATCAGTTCATACTTGTTTGCAGCACTTGCTGACTACCAGTACTTGAGGGTCATAACTATTCCTCTGCAATGCCTAGGAGGAGGATGAGGAATAAGTAATAAGCACAAATGGGACATCAAATGCTGGTGATATTAAGGACTTTGTGAAATGTACTTATTGTTGGGCCAAGCCATGGTTTCCCTGCCATTAGCCCTATTACAGGAATCAATGCTGGGCATGGTGGGAGGGACAGGAAGTTGAGGACCCTCTGTGCCCATGTTTTTGTTCATAATCATATCTCTTGTCATATGCCCAGGCCACATCCGGTTCCTTAAGAGCTATGCCAGAAGTTTTGAAGACTGTTGGGCTCTAGGCTTTCTTGATTCCTCCTCCCTTCTTGCCTGTCCATTTTTATTAAGAATTCTGCCAGAGGTTGGTTTCTACCTGCTCCCAATAAAGGACAAACACATCAGAACCTGGGTACAATATCAAAGTCTTAGAAACTTATCATAAAAATTGGGAAGGAGTTTAGTCTCACCGAACAAAACAAGGGGTGGGAAGAATCTAATTCTCAAATGGGATAATATGTTACATTGCAATGCCATTTCCTACTCCCATCTTGTAAATAATTCACGTTTACACCTACTGACCCACTCAATGTCATCCACTCATCCTCAGTCAGAGAGAACCACAGGGAATAAGAGCCATGCCCATTCAACCACCTGGTCCTGAGTATGGTTAGGATGTTAGGGCATAAGTCATTCAGACCCTGACCACTCCTAGAGCTAAACTGTCTGAACAGAGCTGCCATGGTTAAAGCTCCCCAAGTGTATGTGACCTGTTAGGCCAGCCATGACTGCGGCCCGTAAGGTGCCATTGAACCCCAGCACAGATTCCAAGAGAGCTAGCTCTGTGAAGCCCCTCCACACTTGAGGTTTTCTGTGCAAATCTCAGATTACATTTCCCTCAAGGCACTGCGGGCTGCTCTGAGTAAAAGAGGTAAATGCTTATTAGGATTCTGCACATGAGCCCTGAGAGCTGCACCCTGAGTACCTAACACTGCCCTTACGTTGTTGGCACAAACATGTCCCCACGTCTGGCAAGGGACACCAAACCACATCAGGTAACTACATTTGCAGAGCAGTTGATATTGAAATGGGGAAGGCTAGGCCTTGCCCCTTCCCTTGCTCCACAAGTAGATAAAATCTAGCATTCTTGCTTTAAACAAAAATAATAATAGTCAAGAAGGTTTTGCCTCAAACTATTTGACTATTTTCTCCCTAATCATGAACTCTTAAGTTTTTACCATGTTCCTTTGTTTGCAATATGTGCTTCATTATCTTATTTAATCATGGATTATCTTTCCACTTAATTAAACTCACTTTTCATTTTGAAACTTTGCATTAAAAAGAAAAATACAGATGTCATGTAGAATTATTTGACTAATCTATTATATCAATCAAATAATTACTCCCTGGCCCCAGGTAGTTAAAGATGAGACATTGTTGATCAAAATCTCCCTCATGTCTTTCTTCAAATTCCAGAACTTTTAAAGCCAACTAAGTATAAAAGACCCAGATCATGCACACTGCTGAAAAACATCTTCTAAAATCAATGTCAGACACTTGGATTTCTGATTAAATGCAAGAAAAGATCCATCAAAAGAAATGCAGGTTTACCTAACTTAGGCAAAATGCTATGTTTTCCCTCGCTTTCAACTTAGTTGTATCTTTGTTTTCCTTTGTTGGATAACATATGGAAGAACTTGCCTTGAGAATCTGATCACATCCCTGACAAATCTTCATCTTCAGTTCACTAATAAATTCTAGTTTAAAGTAATTAGTTAAAAATGAAGATAAATAATTAATATTCAAGACCCATCTCTGACTCAAGATTGATTTCATAACAAATCAAAAATATTTACAAATAACAAATGACAACTTCAGATAATTCTTCAGGGGGCATATGGAAAGAGAGACAACAATAAAACATAATCCTCTGAAAACATGGTATTCTTGATTGGTTTAGAGTGGAGCCCAAGGAGCCGTGGGCTCTCCAGACCTAGAGGAAACTGCTATGAGTGGAATTAAAATCCGCTCAGGACAATGAATAGGTCAACAAACATGAGAACAAAGTCGAAGACAAAGTATTTGAAGTTACCCCCTTTTAAGGTGGGTTTCTCAGTTTTCTACCTCTGCTCAACTAAGGATATTGGAAATAGATCTGTACAGGACAGAGCCCACAGTCTTGGAGAAATGGGTGTTTCTGAAGTGTTCAAGGTTCATGCACTGAAAACACTCTCATTAAAGTCCCTAGGATATATGCATGTTTTAGGAGTCAGTGTCTTACCCATCCCCATGTTCTTATTTCCTTTCCCTTATTTCTCTACATTTGCAAAGTACTATTGGCTAAACGAAGTATGTTCTATGGAATCCAGATGCTCAAGGAAGAAAAGCTTCTCTCATAGAATGGTTGACAAAGTGTTGCAAACCCTCTCCACTCCTTGGGGATTTACAATGTACATTAATCAACAATGTGGTGGAAATCACAGCAGGTAGGAGAGTAGGTAAGGTCTCCGTCTAGCTGGCCGTGTGGTTAGGGCAAATCTGCACAGCTCTGGAGGGCTCAGCTCTCTCCTCTCTAACAGAGTATTTTCTCAGCCACCTTAACAACTGCCTTGGGACATGGCCTGACTGTGGGGCTCTGGAGCAGACATTTCTGGCTGCCCACCCAGAACCATTTCTTCCTTCCTCCTTTTAAATTCCTCTTTTGTTCAGATATCTACCCTCTGCCAGGCACCCCACATGCCTCAGGGAACAGTGAGCTCCCTTTCACTGAACTAAGCCAAGGGTGACCACATCCTGATGGGTACAGCTTTCTATTAAAGGTACACACCTTGGGGACCCTTACCAACCTTACTAGGACCTACTTCCCCTGTGTTGCCTATCCTCTTTTGAAGAACATTTGCATTGGATTTGAGTTTTAGTCTTTGGCCACTCTGGACAAGCTCACCTTGCCCTTTGCTTTACATTGCTTCTTCCTGCCTCAGTCAATGGTCAGAACCAGGGACATCCAGCTTGCGTGGAAAAGGCCCCAGGTTTCCCAGAGTTCCCATTTGTCCTAGCCTCCCAGGACCCTTCCCAGCATGACAGCTCTGCTAAACCAAGTGTCCTCCAGGGGCAGACCTGTGTCCTCCCCTTAGCTGAGGCCAAATTTCATAGACCAAAAAAGCACAAATATGGAGGCGTGGGGGTTGTGCGGCGCTCTCAGCTTACTATTTCTAAGATGATGCCCTCAAATGACCAGTATCCAAATCACCAGTCTCATGATCAGATGCTGGCTGGAAATGCAGATCCCCAGACTTGCTGAGTAGTATTCCCGGGTTTAAGCCATGAAAGCCCTCGTTTTCACAGCCTAGACCATGACTAGTTCACATTCTGGATTACTCCAAAGACAGTTTGGCTTCCAGCCTCAGCCTCTGATGAAATAGAGGGCAAAGCAGTGAGAGAGGGGGTCTGGGAAGGAGACAGAATTACGAGGTGAAGAGAGAATCAGGAAGCATGATGGGAAGATGCTGGATGGTTTCGGATGCACATAGTGGAGTTGTGCCCAGAGGCAGGTGCAAATTATGACAGCTGTGTGCCTTCCAGCTTCACTACTTTTACCTTTGTGCATGCTCTACTAGCTTTTGCTTCTGGCAAGATTTGCACCCAGACATGCCCAGGAGCATGATGTATCCGTCCACAAATCATAGAGTCGATGACAAGTAGGTGAAGAATAAAATGTCCAAGATCAAAAGGTCAAAGTTTTATAAAATGGCAATCTACATGTCACAAAACTTTTGCCTAAGAGTTAGTACTGTCACAAATGTGAAATACATTTTCCCAGTCCCACACCACACCTGATTTCCCAAGTCCGTGCCAGTTCATATCGCTCAATTCATGCTTCGTGTGGCTTTAGAAATTCTTTCCCAGTGAGGAGAAAACCACCCACCTCCTTCCCTCTTCTTATGAAATACATATTTCACAGTGACTGACACAACAGAATGTAGATTGTATGGAAAATAACACCTATAACTTCTGACTGCTAACTTCACTCAGAAATGGATGTAGGAAGAGTTTAGACACAGATGGGGAAAAAAAGTGTTCAGTACCATTCTTTTCTTTTTCAGAAAATGAGTCATGGATGGGAATTGAAAGTTTATTCTAGAATCTATTTATTCGGGAGCCTAGACAAAACAGACTTTTGAGAGTTCATTCTCTCAGACCCTCCTATTTATAATTAATCCTCTTTTCTAACAACAAACCTACCTCTTCTTTCCTGCCCCCACTACTTCAGTTCTCATTGGATATTTTGACACCAAAGTATTTTTCAGTTTCTTGCTCACGAGGGGCAAATTAGTACAAGGTCTGGGACACTTGGCCACCATTCCAGATTTTTATGCAATGGACTAAAAAATTCATGCAATGGACTCTAATGATTGGATTTATGTCTTGGATTCTAGTTTTAAAATTACACTGGAGACACCACCAAGAATCAACTTATACTGCATAGGGCTTTCATGTTAGAACTCAAAGGCCAGGTATTAACGTCTGGGTCTTCTGGTCACCATTGCCACTTCCAACTCTACTCTCTAGTAGCTCCCAAAGTGGCTGTGTATCAGAATCACTCAAGGATTTTGTTAAAAATAGATTTTCTGACTCAACTCCAACATAAAGAATCTGAATTTTTTTTTCTTTTTTTTGCAAGCTGCCTAAGTGAATCTTATGCAGTCACCAAGGACCCATTTACTGAAGACATTTGGGAAGCACTTCTCTGGTCTAGTGGTTCTTGAACTTGTATGTGCTTCAGAGAGACCTAAAGGACTCATTAAAATACAGATTGAACCCTCAGAGTTTTCAGTAGGTCTGGGATGAAGTCTGAGAATGTGCATTTCTAACACGTTTCCAGATGATGTCGATGCAGATCTGGGGCCATGCTTTGAGAACCACAGCTCTAACCTAGGTTATTTGTACACGTTTATTATTCATTAGCTCTTATATTACATGGCCAAGCAAGGCCTGGGCTTCAGAGGAAGGAATTATCCTCTCAGATCAAGGGTAACACTTGGCTGAGCATCATAATCACCTAGGAGCTTTTATTTTCTTTAACGCTCAGTTATTGGAATTAGGCTTCTGCTTCACCCCAGATCTACTGAATCGACATCTCCAGGATGCTCTGGGAATTTGTATTATTTTGAAGTAAACCAGAAGTTTCTGATTACAAGGATTTGAAAACACTGCCTTGGATGAGCCAGATTTGTGATTTTATGAATAATTTATCTGAGTCATTTATCTGAAATTCAATTTTAATGGGGTATCCTATATATATTTTTTTGTACATCTGGCACCCCTAGCGACTGAGCTGTATATCTGTGAAGAGTTTGTTTCATCTGTGTGTTCCCCCTTTTGCTTAACACAGCCCTATTTTAAATGCTCAAGAGGGTGGTGGTGAGGAGTAAAATCCATGCAAACAGGATATGCAGGGTGAAGAAGAGAAAATGATTTCCTCAGGAAACACACACACACACACACACACACACACACACACAGAAACTTCATTAATCGAGACAGCAGAAACAAAATCAGGAAGGAAAAAAATACTGTCTGCTAAGGGCTTTTTAGCAGACGATTCGTCAATTATACAGTCAAAAGAAACCCTGGGGAATAAAAAGACACCAAAGATGCTATTAAAATGTTCCAAGTGAAGCCATATATAATTAATTTCAAACAAGCATAAGCTATGAAAACTCAAATACTTCAAGGTGCTGAGTGAAAGGAAGGATAAATCTGCACCAGGCTTCAAAACCAATGCTTCCAGGTGAGTCTAAGATTAAGCCAGAGACAGGGAGATAATGATGTCTGCTCCCTCCCTGTTTTATTGGAAACTCAAGAGAGCCTTAAGACGAGATGCTCCCAGTGCATCAAGGACGAGAAGACAGACACATATAGGCCAGCACCTGACATCAGCACATAACAACTAAAAACTGAATCAAATCAGTGGAGTAAAATCAAAACAGAGAAGAAAAATTCACTGACGCAGAAGACAAAGAATATAAAGGATGCAATTTGGCAAACCACTGCACAGGCTGAGTAACCACCATATAAGAACCATGGTCCCTGCAAAGCAAGCAGGTTTCTCCCTATTCTGTTTTACCAATCCATAGGTTAGGCATCAGCAAAGTTTTACTGTAAAAGGCAAGAGAACAAATCTTTTAGACTTTGTAGGCCAAAAGTCTACTGTCTGTTGCGTCTACTCCTCCTTGCTGTTTGTAGCATGAAAGCAGCCATAGACAATACATAAATGAAGACATGTCTGTGTTCCAAATAAAACTTTATTCACAAAAATAGGTGGCTGCTGTGGAACTGAATGTTTGTGTCCCTTCAAAATTTATATGTTGAAGCTTCAATTCCCAATTTGATAGTATTTGGATATGAGGACTCTGGGAGTTAATTAGGTCATGAAAGTGGAGCCCTCATGAATGGGAATAGTGCCATACAAGGGAATGAAGAGACCAGTCTCTCTCTGCATTCTGCCCTGTATGAATACAAATGGTGGTCTGCAAACCAGAAAGAATGCCCTCCTCAGACACCCGATCTGCTGGCACCTTGATCTTGGACTTCTCAGCCCCCAGAACTGTAAGGATTAAAATTTTTTTAAGCCACAAAACTAATAGTGTATTTGTTACAGAAATCCAACAGACTAAAAGTGGTAGGACGTATTTGGCTGATGAACCATAGTTTGCGGACTCCCACCATAGGTGAGCCCACATGGTAAGGATAGTGTCATTAATGGACTGACTTGATGGAGTACTCAGTCTCCCGATGGTAGATGCTCAATTAACAAACAAACAAAAATACTCCATTATCACCATACATACAAGGGCAGAGTGTTTAGAGCTCACCCCAACTGCAAAGGCAGGAAATCAGGATTCTGAAAACAGAAGTTGCTGAGACTATTATAAAAGGGAAAGAGGAGACAAAGGGACCAAACATTTTAGCATGTTTTTAGAAAGGTTCTCTTGGTGGCCCTGACATTCAGAGAAAAGCTGACTGTATGGGGGAGGGGCCCTCTGGCCAGTTTCTTTGAAGTGAAGCTGCTACCCCTGAGGGTACAACATGTGATAGGGCTTCATCCTCCTCCATCAGGAAGGTTTCCTGACCTTTTCAATTGACAGATTACCGTTTAGCATCCTAAGAAGTATCCTTCCTGAAAAATAAAAAGCTAAGTCACTTTGGCAGAGAATTTCATAATTCAAGCTGGAATAGATCACCCATGGTGCATGGAAACTTAACTTCAGTGACCTCCTTTACAACACTGGTAAATGTTTTATCCGAGGTCGCCAGGTCAGTCAAGAAACACATAAGCATGCATTCTATACCGTATAATTTAAACGCTTTATTTCCCCCCACAATAGTAAATGGGTTTCATATTAATTCAACTGAAGTTTTCTTCCTATAGTTAGCTGCCTTTCTCACTGACTGTGTCATTGGTGGGAAAATTGCTTTCTCATGATGGAAGAGTTGATTTCATAGGGACACTCTGAGCTAATCACAGAAATGAGAGAGTCTGACCCAGCGGCTTCTGAAGGAGTCTTGAGGTCAAGCAGTCCATTCAGCTAAAGGTCTGGTCAGCAGGACGAAAACAGGCTGCTGCGACCTCTCTGTTGCAGATACTGGCAGGATCCTCCCTGCAGAAGAGACAAGATGCAGCCCCTCTGACCAGGAGGCCTGGAAGCCAGACAATCCCCTCACTTCCTGCCACATCCCCTTCCTCCATCCTGTGGCCCGACATAGGAGTGCTTTAGCTCAGTGAACAACTGGCTTCTGCTTTGTGGTCGTCCAAGGTGCACTCTTCACCAAGTGCAAGACTGGTCTTCACTCAAACGTTCAGCGTTCACACAATTTTTGGCTTGTGCTTTGGAGGGCGGTTTCTGTCTCTCTTAGGAACAGTGGCTTCATGTCAGCAGAGGCACGGAGACCCAGGCCAGCACTGGTAGGTAGAGCGTGGGGGCACTGCTGCCGGATGTTCTCTGAGCATGCATCACGGCGAAGACTGCATTAGTGTGGTTGGTGGGTAACTCTACATTACAGATCATTCCTTCACAGCAAGACCTACACTCCTGTTACAGAAGCAAGGGGAGAGGGGAAAGAGAGTAAGTAATGGGAAGGAGTGGAAGGGCAAAACAAAGAACAAAAGAATGCTTCCACAGTGCTGAGGACAGACAAAATTAGTTACCCAACTCATCCAGTCTATGAGACACTCAGGCCCTTGAGTACCTTTCCCCCACTAACCGGAAAGTAAGGACTATCTTGAGAGTCTTTTCATTTTAACAGTGATTTATCTGTAGCAAGCCAAGCATAAGCAAAGGAAAAAAGAGGAGGAGAAACTGAATAAGATTGCTTGATTGAGTCAACAAATCTTCTAAGGTTTGTAAGGAAAAACACTGACATGAAAATGAAAGCTAGGAACCTTTTGGGCTGGCCATTGATTTTCTTTCTCAGTACTACTTGTTAAGGGATAATAATGACTTTGTATTGTCTATACTAACAACTGATTTCTATCATTACAACAGCAAGGGCTTGCTAATTATGGCTGCTGAGGAGTGGAAAAGGCTTGCTCCCTCACAGCACAAGGTGTTTTCAGAGGAAGCAATCTTCTGTCATAATACCTGGTACAAGGCTTCAACCTGATAAACTTAGCCATCCATAGAGGCTTCCAGGATGGCTAAGAAAAGGGCAGCAACTCTACAAGTCTTTATCAGCTGCTTTCAACCCTGGCAGCAAGAACATCAGAATCTCCTTGGAGAACTTTAAAAAAGAAAAGAGAGATGCCTGGGTGGCTCTATTGGTGGCTCAGCTCATGATCTCCCTGTTCGTGAGTTCAAGCCCCACATCAGGCTCTGTGCTGATGTCTCAGAGCCTGGAGCCTGCTTTGGATTGTGTATCCCTCTCTCTCTCTGCCCCTCCCCTACTCGCACTCTATGTGTGTCTGTCTGTCTCTCTCTCTCTCTCTCTCTCTCTCAAAAATAAAAATTTTAAAAAAGAAAAAGGAAAGAAAAAAGAGCCTAATGCCCAAGACCCCACCTGAAGTTCAGTTTCAGCTGATCTGGGATGTTCCCTGACCACCACCAATATAGCTGTGAAAACTCCCCAGGTGACTCTCCAACGTTGCCAGAGCTAAAAGCTACTGGTATCAGAAGCACTTTCTGTACACAGTAACTAAATCAAATTCTAAAATCTCATAAAATTAACATACTTTTCAAGTAATTTTTTGTCAAACATTTCACAATTCCAGGCATTTAAAAGAGTGAAATTGCTCATTTTAGAATGATAAAAAATTAAGGAGATCAACTGATCTGAAATATATCTATACTTCATCATATTAAACTAAGATCAATTCTTTCAGACTCTCATGTCCCCATCTAAGCAGAGGTAGGGGTTAAGACCAGGTTTCCTTAGTAAAAGACATCCCCAATTCCCTCTTTCCACAACCCAGCTACCCTGTGCATTGTTCTCGGTGATATCTGGCCATAAACAAAATACATGAGCTGGGTTCTGTAGCGTTCATCACTCTCTCATGGATGGTTGGCTCTTGGGCTTCCAGAACAGACTTCAAACAAATCAAGTTCGAGGTCTAGGATGGAGCTCTGTGGTCCAGGAATTATCATTTGTTTTTAGTGACATTTTTTGTTGAAGGACAGGAAGTCTTCAATTTCTCTTTGGTCTCCACTACATCACTGTAAGGGAGTCTTTCCTTAAAGACTACATGTATACAACAGGTTACTTTATCCTTCCTGCCTTTCCATTATGTATAACTAATGACCAGTAGGAAAAACCTTAGGACAGTAACCTTACACATACACACACACTCCTTACTGTATGTTCAGAATCTCGGCTGTGGTGGCAGCCAACAAAATGACATTCACTTCTGGAGGCACATTTTTTGGTAATGGATGTACTTCTTCCGTGGCTGGTGAAGTGGTGAACTGTCAGACAGTACTGTGTATCTAGGCAGGGGGAGAAAAGGCAACGTCATGTTTCACGCTGCAAAAGAGAAACTCAACAATCACTTCAGGAAAGACTAAAACTCAGGATGATCCTTAGGTCTCTAGGCAAGAAGTTTAATGGCAGGAGTGGATGCCTCTCCTTTGGTGCCAGCTAAAGCTGAGAAAAAAGTTGAACAAGCTTTTCATCAGCACCTTAGGTCTGCTCATTTCATATGAGAGTGCCAGCATCTCTGTCTCTGTCTCTCTCCCTATGAAGCACATGTTCTAGAACTCCAAAATAAAATGAGAGTTGTAAACATAAAATGCAGTGGGTTAGAACACATCTTGGTGTATTATTCAGCATTTGTTTCTTGTATACTAACAGACATGTGGTGGAATAGAATGAAAACAGGTGCTTCAAAGTATACATCAAGACCACCTTCCTGACCCATCCACTTCTTACTCATGCTCTAATCCTCCCTGCATGTTTGACTTTTCTGTAGTATTCCCATTTTCCTACTCTCTCTGCCCCTCCCTGCACACAGCTAGCTCATGTCTATAGTTTTCCCTATAGCTTTAAGTACTCACATTTTACTACTTTTAAAGAAAGTGATTTCATTCAATATGCTAGGACCCGCCACTTCAGTTTTGCATCTCTCTCCAGTTATCTCAGACCAATGTAATGCTCCTTAGTTTATTGAGAAGGGACTACAGCAGGAATGTCATAAAATGGGGGGAAACCTGACTAATGTGGAGAGCACTTGGTTTTAGAGAATTCTGTCACATGTGAGCACTATTAGGTCCTTAAAACTCATTTTCTTTTGAATAAAAGATGATAACAAGTGTCCGACATTTTGATAGGGTTGTGGTAAGCTTCAAATAATATTAACACGCCATCAGCGAGGCACTCTAACAGGTATTCACTCAGTCAATCCTTACAATAAGCCTTAAGGCAAGTCATATTAATATCATTTTACAGATAGAAAAGCCAAGGCACGGTTTCTTGCCTACAGTTACATTAGACAGAAGGTGGTGGAAGATAGGATTCTAACCTAGGCAGTTTTCTAGGGTTTGTACTCTTAGCCAGAACACTATTCCGCCTCTCAGCATACCTAGTGTTAAACTAGATGATGCTTTGCTGTGCTCTAGGAGAGTAGCTGACTTCTGCCTTTAGAAGGACAGGGAACCACTGAATGGGAAAGGCATTTCGACCTATACTTCACATAAAGAAGAATTGGAAACTGGTAGCTGCATGTGTTCGTATAAAATGCCACACATGCTAAAGCACCCTAGAAAGTCAGAATAGAAGCCAGGGTAAAATAAAATAAGAAATGTCATTCTTGTCATATCCTGTTACACAGGGAACCTCTCTTAACAACACTGACAGACCACAGAAGTAAAGCTCTAAGGTGAAAAGGAAACCTGAGCTGACAAAGAACAATAGCTGTGGGCCAGTCTGCCCCCGAGAAATGGTTGACTATCATGCCCCTAAATGATGACTAACTGAAAAGCAAGAAATTATACCCTCAGGTAGAATTCCAGATGGTTAGTATCTTTGGGGCTTGACTGGAGCACAGTCAAAAATGTACTGTCATGCACACTGGAATGTAGGGTTGTTCCGTGGCAGTCTCATTAAGAGTCAAGTTTTCAAGTTGGACTTGGAAGAGCCAACTTCCTTCACCCTTCCCATCTCTGACGTTTCCTTGCTGATGGAAAGCTGCAGCTCCCTTCTTCTGCTCATGTGTTTCAACAGAGATGAAACTCTGCAACCCGGAAACATCCATGCACGTTCCCATTCAAGACGGCTTTGATTCATGAATGACAAATCAGAGCACTGTGCTGTTCCTAGTAGGAACAGTGTTTGGATACAATTCAAAATAATATAGTCCATGAAGACGAAGTACAAGGAGTTGGACATCAGTGCCGTAATTTGCTACTGTTACAATCCTTACCACCTGGTTTTCAGGGGCATTTAAAGCAAATAGCTAAGAATGGTACCCACCCTCTGAAGTAAATTAGTAAAGAGAGGCATCGGACAACCTTAAAAACTTTGCAATTACTAAGATAAATTTCTGTGCAAAATGTAGAAACAAATCTCCAAATGCACAAGATACATAAATGTACTCAAACACGCACACACAATTTGAGGTCACGCTACAGAAATGTAAAAGAACCTCAAGACAAAATTAAAATAATTAATTACTCTTGAAAAGAAATCATGAAAAATACTGTCCAGAGGCACGTGGGGGGCTCAGTTAAGTGACCCACTCATGGTATCGGTGGTCATGATCTCGTGGTTGTGAGATCAATCGCCACATCTGACTCCATGCTGAATGTGGAGCCTGCTTGGGATTCTCTCTCTCTCTTCCTCTCCCCTTCTCACTCATGCTTGCTTGCTCTCCCTCTCTCTCCAAATAAATACACATTAAAAAAAAAAGAAAAATACTTTTCAAGTAGATGTCACAACCATTTGTGCTAATTTACAGCCTAAGAGTCTCAGGCCCCATAGAGGTCTGCAGTGTGTACTAATCATTGGTACCATACACTGCCTTTACCTGGAAGAGGTAAGGCTATTTTACTGCTTTATAGAATATGGTACAAAGATTTCCAAAAGAGTCAAGGTAATAGTACACCCAAACTGGTAATCTTTAGCTCTAGAAGAGTTTGTTGGTTGGTCAGTTTGCTTTTCTTGGCCTTTTAGGTCTGAAAACCTAAAAAATAGTACTTCCTAAAAATCTGAATAGCCTCATCTTATAGCTCTGAGTAGAGCTTTCCAATTCCAAATCATCCCTCAGCACATCCTGTCTGCTTTACCTCCAAGTTTATATATGTTAAATCATTCGACTTCTTGTCCCTCTATCCCTACCACCATAGTCCCGGTTGTCATCTTCTCCTGCCTAAAGACAATAAAAGACCCCACTTGGTTTCCCTTCTACTTTTGTCCCCAACCACTAGGGATGTATCTGGGAGCTAAGCAAACTAAAAAGTTCTCAAATGTTTGTCAAATGAATGAATGAGTAACCAAGGCACCAATGTATCTCAAGAGTATAAAAACCCTTCTTTGCTTTAGCCAGTAAGTGTGACTTTTCTAGAGGTATCAAGCATTTCTGAAATTCTTAGAATGCCTAAGACAACACTGTGGACTATTTGTTCTGCTTGATAAATACTATTTAAGAAATCCTCCCTGGAGGCACACACAGCACACACAAACTGAGGTTATACCATCAGTTTCCAAGTACTCTCAGAGTAGTCTGATACCTGCACAGTCTACTAAAAGAAATCTGATTTTGATATAACATCATCAGCCTGTTGATATATGCTAATCCCATTATATAAGGCAGGTCTGCTCACGGCCAGTTAAGAGAGACCTAAATGAGGTATAATCACCAGAGAGTGTTCCAAACTCAGTGCACTTACTTTGTGGGCACCATTTGTCTTCTGCCCATCGATTGCAGTTATAATTATCCCTTGCATTTTCACAGGTAAAACACTTGAAGCTATTTGGAAATGGCGTAGCTTTAAAGAAAAATGCACAGTGAAACAGAAAGGTTAAAAAAGACAAAAATTTTAAACATCAAAGATGGCACAAATTAGCAACTTTAATTAGATCAAACGAAATTTACAAACCATCATCCTTAGAGTTTTCGTTGCCAAGGAGCTGGAGTTAACTGCCAGACTTCGGGGCATATTTATTCTCTTTTCTTTAAATATTTTGTCTATGCTTATCTACTATAGAGTAATGAAAATGGTTCCACAAGCCACTTTGAAACACCCATGGTATTGTTTCATTACAATTTATAACTTGGGAATAAGTGGGGGTTGAGTGCACAGGAAAGGGTGGTGGCGGGATTGGAACCAATGATTTGGTTTAGTGTGGCCCCTGAAAAGAACTGGAGTCAGATTAACCTGAGCTTGAATTCTGTTCTTCCTACTGAGTAGCTTTATCATTTTTAACTTCCAGGAAATAATAATATTTAGAGAAATGCTAACAGTGAAGATCCCCATGACTTGCAGAGGAATCATGAAGATTAAACAGGAGGCTGCAATAAAAAATATCTAGCATAGTCCCTGGCACATCAAATCCTGCTGGTTTCTGTCTACATGCACTTCCATTACAGCCATCTTCAACCTCAATCAAGTAATCTCACTTGATATATGTCAATTATCACAACATTAGACCTCAATCAGGAATGTAACATTTAATGTAAGGATAATAGCAATTCTCAGGCTCTTATGCTCATGCTGGTGTTACAGAAAGCAGGAATTATGACTGCTGGCAGTCTGGATTGAAAGCAACTAGAATGTCCTTTTGGTCTTTAGGTTTTTGTGGGTTTTTTTCCCCAACCTTGTATCTTGTTATTTTAATGGGCAAGAAGTCAAAAGTGTAATAAATTTGACATTTCTTTATAAGCCATGGCATAAAGTCTTATGTAAAACTTCCAATTCTTCCATTTTTGGAGAAAATGGATAAAGATTAAGGAAAATGTCCGACCATCCTAGTAAACTGATCACGTTAGTCAAATAATATTTCTATTTTTTTAATGATTTTTTTAATCATAAAATTTTATTAGGCTTAAAGTTTCAAAATTTGTCTATAATTTAGATTTTATGAAAATCTAAATGTGTTTGTGCCATGTCATTAAGTTATTAGTATACAATCATTATCAGTTTAGAAACATATAATAAATGATAGTTCAAGGTGTGTGTGGTATATATGTGATATATGTGTGTATGCACACACACACACAGTGTCACAAATAATAAAGAAAGCACAAAGGGAAGAAGAGTAATATATAGGCTTCATTTAGAAGTGGTATAAAGACAGTGGGTCCCAAACCTGGCTGTGCATGAATAGTATCAGGAGAGCTTTTTTAAAAAGAAGAGGGCTTGGGGGAGGGAAAGAAAAGAAAATAATTTACATCCCACCCTTCTGACTACTGAACCTCTGCAGAGGGGACCAAGGAATATGTAGTTTTAAAGGCTTTTATCATGATTTTGATACTCTTCCAGGTGTGGGAACTACAGCCATTCATCTTTATACCAATTGATGTCTATAATCTTTCTCTAATAAAGTATATCAGAGAAGTCTCACTTGTCTGAAGAGAGAAAGCAGATGATATATGTATAAAAGTACAAAAATACACATGTATGCATATAAAATATATTATCCTATAGATAATGTTCACTGATATTTGCTTCTGTGGAAGCAATATTATTATTTATTAGTGGAAAAGTTGAATTTTATACAGCCTTTTCTAGTGGTGACTATGCATATTAATGAAAATCCAAGTATTATTTCCCACCTAATTTCAAATATACAAATCTGTTTCAAAATTGTTAATGGTCATTTGAAAGAATATATCATTTAGGGGTGTCTGGGTGACTCGGTTGTTGAGCATCTGACTCTTGATCTCAGCTCAGGTCTTGATATCAGGGTCATGAGTTCAAACCTCATGTTGGGCTCCACAACCATATATAAATTATATACGGAGAAACTTCCTTCCTACAGCCAATATCCTTCTCCATTGAAGAGATCAACAAAGAACACTGTCTGCTAAGCCATTCGTGGTGACAGTGTTCAAGAGATTATTTTACTTTTTCTTTTTAAAAATGTTTATTTATTTTTGAGAGTGAGAGAGCGAGCGAGTGCACGTGAGTAGGGGGAGGGCAGAGAGAGAGAGGGAGACACAGAATCAGAAGCAGACTCCAGGCTCCGAGCTGTCAGCACAGAGCCTGACGCGGGGCTTGAACTCATGAACCGTGAGATCATGACCTGAGCCAAGTCAGATGCTTAAACTGAGCCACCCAGGCACCCCAAACAGAGTATTTTAACCAAGAACCATTTTGAGACTTCAGCAGAAAGCTAAAGCATTTTAAAGAAATGGAGAAAATTTCTGTCATTATGTACTACTCCTCCTCACCAAAGTAGTGAAGACTCTCTGGCTTATTCTAGGTATAAACCAAATATTCCAGAGCAGGCAAAGTTATTATAGGTGGAAAGAGGGACTTCGAATTGTCGCCCTGACCCTACAGTCGTGAACCAGGACACACCACTACTTACGGTCCAGAGGAGGCCTCACGTTGTAGAAGTTGATGTTCTTGGCCAATGCCCAGTTTTCTGACAAGATAAAGATCTGGACAACAGCTACAGCCAGAGCATGACGGAGGGGCAGCATTCTGACCTTGGTTATGGGAAAGTCCAAAACTCACATCTACAATGAAAAGAGAGACTGGTCGCATTTATCTGTATTTTGTTTGTCAGGAGGAGCAGGCTTTGCTTCCATTTGGGAAGCCTGATTGTTCAAATCTATCCAACCATATACTTGTTCTATAGGGCCCGCACCTGTAAGCAAACTGCATTCTTTTTCACAGATGAAAGCTAAGTAATTACTGCCTTCTACTGGTCAGGCCTCTGCACTAGCCAGTTAAGCTCTAGGAGGACACCCAAAGGCCTTTCAGGCTCCGGAAGAACAAGGAACAGCATGGGCGTGGCCGCACCCCATTCCCTCACTGCCTGAGGCTAGCCGGTGTACTTTGTGCTGAATCAGCCAATCACTTAACAAACAGGGTTCAGAGGCGCGTTCACCTGAAGTTACCGAACCACCTACCTGTCAAGTCCATACTCTGAGTAAACACTTGTGTTTGAGAAATTTTGCAACGCTTTCAAAACCTGGAAGAAACCTTAAGAGTCAGAGCACTAGGAAGGGCAGTGCATAAATGTACAACGAGTTTGGGAAATAGAGTCTCTGCTGAACCCCAGAGCACAAAGACAATGCCATCCCCATCTGTGTCTGTCACACTGGGTGCAACAAGCTGCCAGGAGGTTCTAGAGAACACAGAGTAAGAGTTGTTTGAAATGCTGATGTGATGTTAGTCTTAGCCCACAAATACTGTTTCTGCTTTCAAAGAGGTGAAGTAGGTTTGATACCCAGTGAAACAACAGACGTCCGCAGCGCACCGAGGAAGACAGTACATCTTAAGTCCCACTGGTTCTACCCTCTAGAAGCAGACCTGGTAGTAAGAAAATCTTCAGGAGACATGCTGAGAACATACAGGATCACCACAAACAGGTTCTCTTTGGCAATGGAGAGGTGTGGGAAGCAGAAAAGGATGTAACTTGGAGTCCAAAGACTTTGGTTCAGGTATTGGCTCTGCTATTTATTAGCTGTCTGACCTTGGGCAAGCTCTTTAAGCTCTATTAACCTCAATTTCCTCATCTGCAAAGTGGTTTAATAACACCCATTCTGCCCACACGTTTGGATAATTGTAAGCATCAAATATAGGCTCAGGTAGAATCACATAGGATTGTGAAAGTAACAGCACTTGTAATACAAGTCTGTGAAAATGCTAGAACCTTAGAGTTCAATAATATTGCCTGAACTCATTTTCTTCTTGCTGAATCAGCCGGTCTCTGTGGGTTTAGGAAATTTTTCAAAGAAGAAAAGTTTGATCTCTGCACATATGAGCATAATCCTTCACATGGATATTTTGTTTGAAGCCAGGATAATAACGCACAGAATCTAGGGATTTTACCTCCCCCTGTTGTGTTGTGAGTATATTGGTTTTGTGTGTATAGCTAATAATGCCTACCTACAAAGATGGAACTAGATAGCAGACAAAATATAGCCAACAGCATCCCCATCCCTATAGATGGCTTCTGCCACCAATTGAACATAGTCTCTAAGAAGTACTCAGTGTAAAGGAACCTGGAAGGTTTCAAAAGCCAATAGGGCTAAACCTCCTATACTGCATTTCAGCTCACGACAGAATGCGACCTACTGATATGTAAATACATATATAAAATTCTGTCCTGGTTCATTTTAGAAACCAAAATTGATCATTCACAGTTATTAGATTTCTAAATCTTATTTTTATGCTCTTTCTGAAGAAATGGACGTTTCTTATAGCTAACTTTATTATTCCTTACAGACGAGTCATTATGCTGGTACAAATTCTCCTTCTCGTATTCCTTTCTCTAAGCTGGACTACTCTATATTCATTGTGAATCTGGAGCCAAGGAATGAAGACCCCTGCTTTACACCAGTGGAGAAACTTTGAGTAGGAGAGACTCATCCCTTTTTCACAAATCTCAAATTCATTGTGTTCCAATAGCACCCACATTCAAGTAATATGGAAATAATGCCTAAGATTATACATTTCAGAGTCCTATCGTCTACATTCAGTCCCTTTTCCATCACTAACAAATATGGGACCTCAGACAAATTGCTTCAACTTTCCAAGCCTCGGCTTGCCCATCTGCAGAAGAGGTACAATAACAGTCCCTACCTCAGAGTATAGAAGCACAGACTAAATGACATCATGTGTATGAAGCACTCAGCCGAGTGCTGGGCACATGGGCACGTTCAGGTAGAGTACAGGCTCAAATACCTGCTTCTAAACCTACTCTCTTTGTAGACTGGTGAAAGTTCCTTGACCTCTCTGTACCACAACTTTTGCATCTATAAAATGGAAGTAATGATATTAATACCTACCTCATAGGGTTGTAGGAATTAGTTAATACACATAAAGCACTTATCTAATTAGCTGTGTTCGCCATTTTTCAATCCTCACTAGGTAGCATTCACTGTTAAGAACATATCTCCAAACAGGAATCACAAGTCAGAACCCCTGGTTTTCCTCATGTAATCTCTATGTGAGACAGAAGCTCATTTATTCATTCAAATGTCATTACTGACATGTAGTGCATAGAAAGAAATTGTTATTACTGGACCTCCAACACGGTCTTTGCTCTCATGAAGTGTGCATTTTAGAAGGAGAAGACAGACACTAACTATGGGGAAAATGTAATTTCAGATAGTCATGATTCTGAGATTAGTACAATAGAGAGATGTGTGGGTGAATAGGAGGACCTACTTTACATATACAGTGGACCCAGTATGAGAAGAAACCACCCAAGCAAAGAATCAAGGGAAAAGACACTAGGGTTTCAAGATAGGAAGAAGTGCACGTGCAGGGGGGGGGAGGGGGCAGGAACAAAGTCAGAGGTGGTGGGACCAGATCATACAGGCACTTACTTACAGGCCATGGCAAGGATTTGGGATCTAACAAAACCAAGGAACTGTTTGGTTTTAGATTATCTGATTTTGAAAAAATGCTTGGTCTCTGCAGAGCAACAGGTCCCAAATCCCTAGCCTTATTTCTCACTCCCAGAATAAAGGGATGCCAATAGGGGCGCCTGGGTGGCGCAGTCGGTTAAGCGTCCGACTTCAGCCAGGTCACGATCTCACGGTCCGTGAGTTCGAGCCCCGCGTCAGGCTCTGGGCTGATGGCTCGGAGCCTGGAGCCTGTTTCCGATTCTGTGTCTCCCTCTCTCTCTGCCCCTCCCCCGTTCATGCTCTGTCTCTCTCTGTCTCAAAAATAAATAAAAAAAAACG
>NW_026057584.1:80210780-80267939 GCF_023721935.1 Panthera uncia
AAAAAAAAAAAAAAAGGGATGCCAATAACAGACAACATAGAGGAATTTAGGATTCACAAAGGTTTCTCTGAATAAAAGAGCGATTGGATGGCAGACAACTTTAAAACAACCAAATGAACAGCAAACCCAAGGATTAGATTTGTATTTTGGTTTTTCCATTCTTCAAAACAGGACTGTAGGGAAAGTGGCATCATTACCATTGTACAAGTGAGCTTAGGAGACAATGTGTGTAAAGATCCTAGCACACTGCCTGGAACACAGTAACCCCATCAAAACAACAGTGAAAAGTTGCCATATGGACTAGTATATTTTTATTTCCATTTTTAGCTAAAACAGCATAGCCTTATTGTATCAAAATTCGCCAGAACTGCAAAGGTTTTACCTATCAAATGAAACAAACAAACAAAACACTAAATAAAAATGTCTGCTATTTTCCAGAGCCGGCTTTATAATCTATTACCAATACTGCTTTCCCCTAAGTACCTATATCTATCTCTATCTATTCTGCAGTGGATAGGTTTGTGCTAACATGACTGTTTTATCTTTCACAACCAAAAGACATTAGGATAATGAAAAAGCAAATGACTAACTATGGTATCTGAAAGTTGTTTTACATTTAGAATCATTTCACGGAGACTCTGAACTAAAAATTATCTGCTGAGACTTTGCTGAGTAGGCTCTCACTGCAGTCTTTGTTGCAGAACAAGGTTACAGTAGAGCTTGTATTTTGCTCCAGAAGGAAAAAAAAGAAGTCTTTAAGATGAGTCAGACTAAACCATTCTGGAATTTTCTCCAGGACCATCACACAAAGCAGAGTTCTTCAGAGCGGGGAGGGGTGACTTGTAAGCTTGTTAGGGTTATTTGCAAAATATTGTGTCTATATAGATTTTTCCCCCTGGGCTGAGGATCTCAAAAGGAATCTGTTAAGGAATCTGTTAATCTTAACATAACAGTTAAGAACTGCTGCTTGCCGTTTCAGAATATAACTGTCAGGATTTGGCTTCCTGTGACTTAGATGGTTTTATATTTGACACTAAGAAAGTTCCACATATACATTAGGTATCTGGTATACACTCAACTTCAAGGATGGCTCAAATCATTCCTCCCCAGCAGAGCACAATATTTTTATCCATTTTTCCCCACAGATGGTAGGCCTGGTCAGAAACCCCTCACCTGTGGTGCTGGTCTTCCATTTGGTTTATGATCCTCTCTTTGGCAAGTAGGATATGCTCCAGAATGCCAAAAGAAAGGGGTGCTTTCTGCAAAGGCAGATTCAACAGAGATGGGCAACTCTCAGGTACTCCAGGGAATGGCAGGTAGCCAGATGTGTACATTTGCAAAGCCCACCTGGCCTATTACTGCCCAGAGTAAAGGACCTACACGGCACTTGGTCCAGAAGCGTGACTATTTCCCAGGTCTGAGTAATAATCAGCATCTTATCCTACATGCGGCATTTTCTGTCTCCACGGAAAATATGCAAAGATGATGGGGGTTTCAACAAGCAGCATGTCCTTGACATCATAAACTCTCTTTTGGGGTAGGGAAATGACCTACATTATTTTTTAAACTATTTTTTAATTCCCTAGGTCTAGGCTCAGTGCATGGTAAATATCCAATAAATACTTTTTTTTTTTAAATAGAACCAACATCTTAGCTATGATCTTAAGGAACTCTTTTCTTAACAAGACAAAGATTGTGGGCAGTAAGGAGTTGATGGAATGTCCAAAGATGAAGAAATGGTCTCAAAAGGAATGGACTCAAAGGGAGATTTGAAAAAGAAGAGACCAAACAATGTGGTAAATACTGGTACTTCCTGCACAGTTGCTAAAAATGAGTCAGCAAGCCAAGGCTAACTCCAACTGCCAATAAAACAAATGAAATGGATAATTTAGAGGAAGAAGCTCTACTAAGTCCAACATGCCCATCAACACTCATATTCACACTTTCCTGAAAGCATCACTTATCCCGCAGTAAGACACTTTAATGACAAACTTTAATAGGCCCGGTTTCCCTTGTAAAAAGAATAGAAGGCCAAGTGGAAATTCAAAATGAGTGCTGAAATTTTACTAAGAAGGACAAGAATAGATGAAAACACTCTTCTCAAAAGAAGAAATCTGCCCAAACCAAAAAACTTTATCACCTGCAACAAGGATTGTGTTACTTGCTTCTGGCTGTTAGGCCAGGTTGGCCAACGGAGACACTCTGGTTCCTGTTACATTTAAGAACAGTGTTCATGGGATCTATGCCGAGACCCTGTTGTAGTTCCCTTCCTTGCAGGGGGACTGGGGTTTCAATTGCTAACCTACCTGGGCATCGAGAGCCCAGCTCCTATGCTGCAGCTTCTACCTTCTCTAACAGGTGTTCTATTTCTGGTACACAAAAAGTTCTATTGTCCTCCTAAGTTTAAATATGAATTTCCTGGGGCGCCTGGGTGGCTCAGTCGGTTAAGCGTCCGACTTCGGCTCAGGTCATGATCTCACTGTCCGTGGGTTTGAGCCCCGCGTCGGGCTCTGTGCTGACAGCTCAGAGCCTGGAGCCTGTTTCAGAATCTGTGTCTCCCTCTCTCTGACCCTCCCCCGTTCATGCTCTGTCTCTCTCTGTCTCAAAAATAAATAAAAACGTTAAAAAAAAATTTAAAAAAAATATGAATTTCCTTAGAGATATTTAATCTAGCTTTTTTAAGTGCCGGAAGCACAATACAAGAGAGAATTTTACCTTATACCCACCCAATCCATTATCTTCCTCTGAAAATACAAAATACCCACGGAGTACCATGGACTTTATTCTTAACAACATTCACTAGGAAAAAGTAGGATCATGATTCAACCACTCATACCAGCTTATCCAAATCTTGAAAATATTAGGATGATAAATCTTGCATTTATACCAGGTATTCTGCTAAGCACTCAGAAAACAATAAATAAGAGACACAATGTCTGTACTCACATACATTACTGGGGCCAAAAACTCAATTTGAGATGTGTCTGCCAAGGGTTAATACAATCATCTTAGAGAGGAGGAAAAACATTGGGCTTTAGATTCAGAAAGGGCACCCAGAATAAAATTCTGCTTCTCCTTTTTGTTTTACAGGATCAGCATTTTTTAAAAGTTGTTGTTTAAATTCCAGTTAGGTAACATACAACATAATAGTTTCAGCTGTACAACATAGTGATTCAACACTTCCATACAACACCCAGTGCTCATCACACCATCATCTATTTCACCCATACTTCACCTACCTCCATGCTGGTAACCATCAATTTGTTCTCTATAGTTAAGAGTCTGTTTCTTGGTTTATCTCTTTCCACCCCCACCTTCCCCCCGCTTTGCTCATTTGTTTTGTTTCTTAAATGCCACATATGAGTGAAATTATATGCTGTTTGTCTTTCTCTTATTTCAGTTAGCATAATACTCTCTAGCTCCATCTATGTCATTGCAAATGGCCAGATTTCATTCTTTTTTATGGCTGAGTAATATTCCTGTGTGTATGTATATAAAGAAGGAGATATAGAGATATATATGTATACACATATATATATATACACACACACACACATACACACCCCTCCAATCTTTATCCATTCATCAGTTGATGGACATGGAGGCTGTTGCTGTAATTTGGCTATTGTTGATAATGCTGCTATAAACACCAGTGTGCATGTATCCCTTCAAATCAGTATTTTTGTATCCTTTGGGTAAACACCTAGTAGTGCAATTGCTGGATTGTAGCGGAGTTCCATTTTTAACTTTTTGAGGAAGCTCCATACTATTTTCCGGAGTGGCTGTACCAGTTTGCATGCACACCAACAGTGCAAGAAGGTTCTCCTTTCTCCACATCCTTGCCAATACTTGTTTCTTCTATTGTGGATTTTAGCCATTATAATAGGCGTGAGGTGATACCTCACTGTAGTTTTGACTTGCATTTTCCTAATGCTGAGTGACAGGGAGCATCTTTCCATGTGTCTGTTGGCCATCTGTATAGTCTTCTTTGAAAAAAATGTCTACTCATGTCTTTGGTCCATTTTTAAGCTGGATTATTTGTTTTTGGGTGTTGAGTTTTATAAATTCTTTATAGATTTTGGATACTAACCCTTTATCAGATATGTCATTTGCAAATATCTTCTCCCATTCCACAGGCTGCCTTCTAGTTTTGTTGACTGTTCCCTTCACTGTGCAGAAGCTTTTTATTTTGATGCTTTTTTTTTTTTTTTTGAAGTTTGCTTTTGTTTTCCTTGCCTCAGGAGACACATCTAGAAAGAAGGTGCTACAGCTGATGTCAAAGAAGTTGCCTGTGTTCTCATTTAGTATTT
Organism: Panthera uncia; assembly: GCF_023721935.1. Taxonomy (NCBI): domain Eukaryota; kingdom Metazoa; phylum Chordata; class Mammalia; order Carnivora; family Felidae; genus Panthera; species Panthera uncia. The sequence goes on from NW_026057584.1 coordinate 80,215,091, forward strand.
TTATGCTTTCAGGTCTCACATTTAGGTCGTTAATCCATTTTGAACTTATTTTTGTGTATAGTGTAAGAACATGGTCCAGTTTTCCCAACACCATTTGCTGAAGAGACTCTTTTTCCCATTGGATATTCTTTCCTGATTTGCCAAAGATTAATTGACCATATAGTTGTGGGCTCATTTCTGGGTTTTCTATTCAGTTCCATTGATCTATGTTTCTATTTTTACACCAGTACCATACCGCTTTGATTATTACAGCTTTGTATTATAACTTAAAGTCTCAACTGTGATGTCTCCAGTTTGCTTTTCTTTTTCAAGGTTGCTTTGGTTATTTGGGGTCTTCTGTGCTTCCACACAAATTTTAGGATTGTCTTTTCTAGCTCTGTGAAAAATGCTGATGGTATTTTGATAGGATTTTGATAGATATTTTGATAGGATTGTATTCAATGTGTACATTGTTTTGGGTAGTACAGACATTTTAACAATATTTGTTCTTCCAATCCATGAGCATGGAATGTCTTTTCATTTCTTAGTGTCATCTTCAATTTCTTATGAAAATTACAAATTGTTTCTACATTTACTAGCCACATAACCCCATTTGTCAATAAGATAAGTGAGGCTTAGAGCCATGTAGATAAATTTCTTAAGCTGTTGTGGGGATTGGGTATAATTACATAAAGTACCTTTCACTTAGATGGCATTAAAGAAATGTTAAGTGTCTGCTTCCCCTCATGTATCTTCCTTCCCAGTTCTTCAGATATCATTAGCAGGAGAACAGAGATAAGATCAAGAGATATAACTGTCCAGCTCCATTCCATACTAGCTGGACCAAATCTGGTAAATAGTGTTGAGTTCTATGCACTAATTTCTAAACGGGATTCAGGAATTATCTTTCTTGCAACCAAATGAAAAGTTGGAATGGATGACAGACAAGGTTCCTTCCCCTTCTAGGATTTTATGATTTCTATGGAAGGATATTAATGAAGAATTCCAGTTATACCATAAAAAGTCATATGTAATACAGTATTCCCATATTTCAGATCCCTGCTATAATGTTTACAAGGATAACTTTAAAAATCTCATCATAGGATCAAAACTTCACAGAAATGAATATTTCATTTCTAAGCATAAGGCTGTACATTTTGTAGTGCTAAAGATGGTTTTTTCTACTATATACAACCTGACAAAATAATATCTAAAAACAGTGCTAACGTTAAAATATTGTTATTATGGAAATCAACCTTAAAGCTAATCATGAGTTAATATGGGGCAATAAGTGTTCAATGGGTAGAAAATAGTCTAATCAATTTTAAAGGCAACTTTCTAAATGTGATTCAAATGTTAAGAAAAAAAAACTAAAAAAACCCTTCCCAAGTAATAGCTTTTCAGCTGCATTTTTGTCAAAGACACAAGTTTACATCTTTTTTGAGAAGGCTTTGATGACACTAGAGGAGAAGGTTAAGAACTCCACATGAACAAGATTAAAAAGCTTAGATGATTGGGAATTGGAAAATGTACTCCTTTTAAAAAGAATCCAGATGGGTTTGCCATGTTTTATTGAACTATTTAGACAAATGGTAGGAACCTAATAAATATATGCTAACTGATTAAATTTGAGAGTATCCTTCACATAGGTGAAATAATTGTTGCCCAGTTTGTACCCACAAATGATTTTTAGGAGGGTTATGCCAAGTCATTTCGATGTTAAGGTTCTCAAAATACAGAGTAAAAACCCTGAGAGAGGAAAGATCTGAACCACTAAACTTCCATGTATGGTGTTCCTCTGCTGTGCATTACATTTCACTTTGTACCTTTCAGGCGTTAAGGGAGATGCATATGGGACACATATTCTCATTATTTGATAAAAGGAAACTCTTCCTGGTATTTAATTCTCAAACTAATGGGCACTATGTGTTATACAGAGAGCACCAAACAACATATGGATAATGCCTGAAATTTGTTTCAAAGAGCTGCAGAGGCATCCTTCAATTGGCCATTTCTTAAAAAAAAAAAAAAAAAAAAAAAAAAGCCAAGGGCATATATTAATTCTATAGAGGTATTTCTGCTATCAGGGAGGCAAATGAGAGAGATTATTTTCTTTTCCATGGAAGCAGGGGGTCTTTAAATTTGAGAGAAAGATACAAGTGGACTGAAGTTCTGCAGGAAAGCTGTGGGCGCACAGGTGTTTGGTACTGTTAACGAGCAATTCCACTGGCAGAACTACATAGACATAAACCAAGCAGCAACAAAGGCTGGGCATGGAAGACATTGTTTTTATGTTCCATATCCTTGCTTGCTTTGCCGAACCCATTTCTTTTAATAACCAATCAAAGCTCTCATAATAGAAATCTAGGCTGGAATGTCCAACAGCTGGCTAAGAATCCATTATTCTACATTTGTTGAGTGGAGGAATGTTTCATGCCGAGCATGCATTCTCTAATATGTGGCATACACAACTCAACTGAGAAAATTTAGCTTTCAGGGTCAGCATACAGGCGATGGCTAGGACTTTTGACTTCATTTAGTCTCAGCTGACATAAAAAAGGGACCATAAAAATAAAGCGTTCATACAGATGTCCTTCTCATTTGAACCTCTCTGTATAAATTCTAACATAAGAGAATGTCTATACCAAAACAGAAATCTTCGGCAATAAATTCATTTGGATATGTGTGCATGCATATATGCACACCCACATACATACATGTACGTATGTGCTTCTACACAAACATAGATCTATTTTATTGAATGACTTGACTGTTTAAGTGCTAATTATGTGCCAGGTTGTAAAAGTGTCCCTAGAACTCTGTATAAAAGACTGTATTGCCAATCATGTCAGCTGTTTCCAGGACCCATATTGTTATCTTTCAGTTGGGAGATCTTCAGGATATAGAATTGTTACTATACATTTGGCTTGTCATCTTTCTTCTGTGCTAGGGCTTAATGTCACTGACCATTGTTTATAGAGCTCCCACTAGCTCAACTTTATTCTCGATTCTACAGCTAAAAATATATCACACAAGTAAAGGACATGTTCGTGGGTTTCATTCTGAAAACAGGAGGGCATTTAAAAAAACAACAATAAACTATGTGCTTTGGCAAAAGACTATCATGCTGACTTTTGCATAGTCACAAAATTCAGGACAGATTATTCAAAGAACTCTCTGGAAGCTGACAAGCTTATAAAAGCAATCCTAATAAAAAATTTCTGCATTCTGCATATATAACAAAGTTACAGCATGTCACTTGCTCTATAAATTGTCACTATTACCGCTTGGAGCAGAAGGAAATGTACATATATAAAGATATATATGTGCATAATTTCATATTCCCAGAGGAAACTGAAAAATTATGTGCATTAAATAGTGTTTTAATTGCAACAAGAAAAACTGCATTTAAGCAGTGGTTCATAATCCCACAAGGATAAAGTCAAGTGTAAATGCTGTCTAGTATAATGGGGGAAGAATGGCCTTTGTAGGCACGCAGGCCTGGGTGCAAGTTCTGATTCTGTCACTTGTTTGATCTACTCTAACAAACCCCTCTATTTCTCTGAGACTGTTTCCCTCTCAGTAAAATAGAGATATTAAATATCTGTTTTGCAGAAAGTCATGAAAATTGAAGGAAAAGAAATAAGTCCCTACCCATTGCTGTTTTTGTCAAATTATTAAATCAGTTGGAAAGCTAAAAGTAGAAATTTAAGGTTGGTTCTTCTATGGATGACACACTGGAAAATATTAAGATCATGCAACACCTACTCAACACTGAAATTCAATACACGTTTTACAGCTATCAAATTCTATGATTGTCTGAGCATATATGAGAGAAGTTTGTAAAATTCCCCTGAAGAACAATTTTAGGAAAACTACCCTAGAACACACGTGGCACAATGGGCCTAAGTTGAGCATTTCATTTGTCTGTTTTCTGATAAATCTGTATTCTTTGTGCTTACATAAGATGCAATGGTTCTTACAAAGTCTGCTTTAAAAAGCAACAAGTTCTGTGCTCTCACACGCATCCTTACCCATACTGACAACTCCTCTTTAAAGGCCTAGTTCCAATATTTCTCATTCATTTAACCTTACCGTGTCTGTTCCAGACCATGGGTTAGACTCTACTCTGAAAAAAGCTTGGGTTTGTCTGGGCACATAAGACCATATCCTTTCTTGCTTAGCACTGGGTTGGGCACAACAAGTTTTAGTCCTTACTTGTAAATAAGCTAAAAGTTTCTAAAGGTCTCACACAACTGTAGGCATTACCAATAAAAATAAATTGAAAAAAGAAAAAAAGCGGTGTCTGGGTGGCTCAGTGGGTTAAGCGTCCGACTTCAGTTCAGGTCATGATCTCACGGTTCGTGAGTCTGAGCTGCACGTTGGGTTCTGTGCTGACAGCTCAGCCTGGAGCAGGTTTCAGATTCTGTGTCTCTCTCTCTGCACCGCACCCCCCCCCCCACTAGTGCTCTCTCAGAAATAAACATTAAAAACTTTTTAAAAAGTTTTCATTTTCTCTACCAATAGAACTTCCATTTCAATTGTTTGTGTAGATTTTAGGTTAACCATGTGGAGATTGTAAGAACTCTATTTTCAGCAACTGAAGGTCTACCCAACTACAACCTAGTCTATTTACATGTTGTTCAACACACACTATGTCAGGCTTTAAAAATGCTATGACCATCTTCCCAAGCTATCCTCACAGGATGGAAGGGAAGTGAACCCTGCCGGGTTTCACCTTTTGCCCCTTGAGACCCAACCTCCATCCCTCTCCATGCTGCTCTGTGCCTTGGGAAGCCAAGTTATGAAGACCACTCACAGTTTTTTTTTTTTCCCCATGGGCTTCTAATTTGGTTTGGCTAATGGCAGAAACTGGGAGGTTGGAGAATGGGAAGAGACTGAGACTGGGGTACCTGTTCCCTGACTCACTCCCTGCCTGGTTATTATCACATCCCTCAGTTCCTGTCAGGTGGCCAACTCCAGAGCTACCTTCTCCTGGGTTCTGACAGCCATTCTCTCTCCTTGTCCTATAAGCCTACATAACAGAAATAACTCTTCTCTGTTGCTAACTCTGGCGTCTGGTACTATCTCCTGCTGGTTTTCCCAAAGCTAGCCATACCATTATAAATAACCTCCTATCAATTCACCAGACTGAATATACCCTTGAATGTGCCATCTGCCTGCCTGGTGTCTGACTGAGCCTTGAATCTAGTCTTAAAATACCAAGAGTCACTTTGGACCAAAGTATCATGGCTTATTGTTATAGCAGACTTATAGTAGGAACAGCTGTAGTGAATAAACAGTACTGCTTTACTAGGAGAACATAAGAGCAAATATTACTGTTGGCTTATAGTAAAGCAACAATTGAATTTATGCTATAAACCAATCGAGGTAAGAACAAAGGCTTTCGAAAGAAAATGGGAATATTAAATAGATAAATCTAGCTGAAGAATATGTTACAATCTCATGCAAATATCACAAACCCATCAAAATTCAGCTTTTTCTGCTCCTACCATCACTGAAGAATATCATTAAACAAACAGAGGGATAGGGGCACTTGTGTGGCTCAGTCCGTTAAGCGTCCTCCTCTTGAGTTCAGCCCAGGTCATGTTCTCATGGTTTGCGGGCTCAAGCCTGGAGCTGTTAGCCCAGAGCCTCCTCGGGATTCTTTCTCTCTGCCCCTCCTCTGCTCAAGTGTGTGTATGCAGGCTCTCAGAAATGAATTTTTTTAAAAATTTAAAAAATAAGTAAGCAGAGGATAGGCAAAATTCTTGAACTTCAATCAAGAAGCTGAGAAAAAAGAACACACGTTGTTATGGACACAGTACTGAAGCCCACTGAAGCCTTAGTACATTCAGGTTTCAGTATAGTACCTCCTATTGCATTGTAGCACCTGTAAATATCTACACAGAAATGTAAGTGTACTTGAGTATAATAAATCCACTATAAACTGGAATCCCATATTAATGTAATGGTGCTTTGCCCTATAGTCTCCTTCCTAAGATCTTACATTTTGAGAAACAACACTAATTTTTACGTGACTATGTTTTCTTGAAATGCCCCCTTTGGTTAGGCATCTGGTAACCTCTCATTTTCTGTGGTACCAAACCTTCCTACTGGAATAATGTTCCTGGTAGCCTCATTTGCCCAGAAAAGCCCTTTACTTCACCTCCCAAGGTTACTCATACCCACCTTTCTTAATTTTCTTTCCCCTTCCTTCTCTTCCATTCTCTCCTACCCTCAACTCAAGGACAACTGAAAGAGGGTGGAGGAAAAGTTCAGCTCAAAATGTACACGGAGATCTCATCCATATTCTGTACCAATTTCCAGACCATAAAACTCCTTACTGGCAGAGAAAGTGTTCTGTGATAATGCCTAAAATAGTCCCTTTTACCTTGTACTTAAAGCACACCTTGAATGTAGATTTTAAAACAGTGGCATGCAAAAACAAAGTCAAAAAGGCCAAAAAAGGGAGTCTTTTCTAGTTCCCTTTTGTTAGTGGATCCAAAGACTCCCTTCACTGAAAGCATCTTAAGGGGAAGACTAGCTTAGGGATGTGGTAAGGATAGCACCTGAAAAGTGAAGAACTGAGTAAGCACCCATGACCCTACTTACTACTCAGTACACCGGAACATGGAGCCCACTGTAATTGATGCTGAGCTCACACTATTGGTGGCAGATTATTTCTAGTCCAGAGTTGCAGTTCTGGGTTTTTGTTCGCCACTGTGGGTAATAACCACTCTAGCAGTAAGTACAGTGCCTGTATTTCAGGTTTATCACTCCTTGGTAACCCCCCCCCCCCCAATGCACACAGCACCCACTATGACTGCCTCATACTGTTCGCACAGGGCAGACAGCTAATGGGTGTTGAATAAATGCTTGACTAAGGTTGACTTCACACATTCATTCAATTTGCAAAGTCCATATCCTTGACGCTGAGGCAGACCGATTTCCACTTACCCTCTAGTGTCAGGGTTTGGGCAGCAGGCTGCTACCCCAAGTCATGGCTGTGCAGACTCAAATTAGCACACTATATACCACATGACTGATTGTCAAAGAACTTTCCCATCGAAAACTAATTAATCTTCCCCATACATCTTGTTAGGTAGATTTAGTACTGTCTCCTGGAAAGAAGGCTGAGAAGTATCATCTTCACTGCCCTTCCTGAGATATGCATGGGGGGTGGGGAAGGGGGGGGGGTTCACCCTTGCACCCACAGAGACACAAGTCTATGCACAGACTGCCCGCAGAGTCCAGACCTGTGAACTGCCCAGAGCAGAATGACAGCATGGGCTCCTTGCCACACTTCACCCGGGCTGTTGCTGTGCGACAGATTTCAAGTCTCTGATCAGTTCCCCGGAGCACGAATACAGCAAATATTTCCACCTTCTCTATTATCAGCCTTCCGACTTTGCCAAAGAGAACCAGGATTGGCTATTTAAAAGGGCAAAGCAATGGGGCGCCTGGGTGGCGCAGTCGGTTAAGCGTCCGACTTCAGCCAGGTCACGATCTCGCGGTCCGTGAGTTCGAGCCCCGCGTCAGGCTCTGGGCTGATGGCTCGGAGCCTGGAGCATGTTTCCGATTCTGTGTCTCCCTCTCTCTCTGCCCCTCCCCCGTTCATGCTCTGTCTCTCTCTGTCCCAAAAATAAATAAATAAATAAATAAATAAATAAATAAATAAATAAATAAAAAAAGGGCAAAGCAAGCTTCAACCACGAGAACCATGTCCTTTTTCCTCCATGGGTTCCTCTTCCTCGTCCCACCTTCTAGCTGAGGACCTGCCCTGAGTTTCATGCTCTTATGTAATTACTATTTACCTTCCTATAGTGTGTTAATAGTACTACTCTCCTTGGGGACCGCCTTCACTCGCACAATTTCCATTCCTTGTCAACTTCTAAATCAAGTCTATCCCTGACCTGAGGAGGTTGGGTTACCAACTATAATTTTCTCCCATTTTTATAGAGCATGACTTGGAGTAGATGACTATTTCATTTAGGGAATAACTACTCTGGATAGACATTAAAACATTCTCTATTGCTATAGTAATTAAAACAGCATAGTATTTGCACATGAGTAGTTAGACAAATGGAACAGCAAATCCAGAAATACACTCAAATACACATGGGAATCTGTTATTATCTGTTATTATCCTAATTTCTCTAATGTGCTTAAAATTTTCCATAATAAAATTTTCTTAAGGTACCAGAACAAAATATGAGTGACTTCCTTGGAGGGGGGAAAGGCCTTTCCATTTGTAATTCAAAACTCAGAAAGTATAAAATTAAAGTTTGATACATTCAATTACATTAAATAAGTTATGTGTGACCAAAAGATAGTATGAATCGAGAAACAAGTAACAACCTGGAAAAAATTTTTTTTCAACTTATGTCACAGACAAAACAATGGATAATCTCGCTAATATGGAAAGAGCTACTAGAAATCAATAAGAAAATTATCAGCAACCTAACAGAAAAATAAGCAAAGAACATTAACAGCCTTTTCATAGAAAAATAAACAAAATGGTCTTTAAACACCAGGAGAAAAGTTAAGCATCTTTTCAAATAGGAGAAATGAGAACCAAAAGTATACTTTAAACTTTCAGATTTTGACTAGTCTCATATAAAAATGTATTCTAATTCTGTGTTTTAAGGAGACCATGGGAAACCAGTTATTTGCATACATTGATTGTGGAAAGATGACCCCTTAGAAACAATTTGGTAACATTATTAAACTTTTAAATGTATTTACCCTTTACCCAAAATCTCACTTCTTGGAATTTCTTCAAAAGATGGCTTGTACACATGCACAATGATACACTGTCATCAGAGTCATAGCAGCACTATAATAGCAAAGGATTGGAAACAATCTGTGTCCATCAAAAAGAGTGTGTATGTGTGTGTGTGTGCGTGTTTAAAACTCTACATACACAATGGAATAGAACACAGCAAAGACGTTCCCTGTATGATGCTGTGAAAAAGCCCTAGGATACAAATTATATATACATATATATCTGAATGGAGAAAGATATAGAGATATGAATATCACGTTATTTTTGTGTGTTAGAGAGAAAACAATAAAAATTACTATATGGGGGTGCCTGCGTGGCTCAGTTCGTTAAGCATCAGACTCTTGATCTCAGCCCAGGTCATGATCTCATGGGTTTATGAGGTTGAGCCCCACGTCAGCCTCTGTGCTGACAGCATGGATCCTGCTTGGGATTCTCTGTCTCCGTTTCTCTCTGCCCCTCACCTGCTCATGTGCTCACCCTTGCGCGTGCACGCTCTCTCTCTCTCAAAAATAGATAAATAAACTTAAAGAATTACCATATGCATTTACTTATATATGCATAAATACACTCAGTAACAATATACAGGAAACTAATAGGAGCGATGAACTGTAGGTGAAGGAACAGGGTAAAAAATAGTATAAGGGGTGCCTGGGTGGTTCAGTCAGTTAAGTGCCCACCTTCGGCTTGGGTCATGATCTCACGGTTCATGGGTTTGAGACCCACATCGGGCTCTGCAAGTGCAGAGCCTGCTTCAGATCCTCTGTCTCCCTCTCTGTCCCTCCCCCACTCGAGCTGTCTAAAATAAATAAACATTAAAAAAATAGTAAGAGGGGGGTGAGCTGCGCGCTGAGCTCCCGCTCTGCTGCGTGGTCCGGGCACAGAACGCTTTCTACTCCCGTGACTTTAGTACCCTTAGAATGAGTTCGTGGCTTTAGCAATTCCTGTGTTTCTAGCTCCCTGGAAGGCATATTCCAGGACAGGAAGACAGCTATTTTTCCACAGCAGGGAATGAAAACTTGATCTGGCTAAAGCTCCAGATTATGTCCAAATGACTTGGTAGAGAAGAAAAATTCTTCAGTCTTCTATCTTTCAACAAATTCTGCTCAAGTTCCGGAAGATGGCGGCGTAGGAGGACGCGGGGCTCACAACGCGTCCTGCCGATCACTTAGATTCCACCTACACCTGCCTAAAGAACCCAGAAAACCGCCAGAGGATTAGCAGAAGGGAGTCTCCGGAATCAAGCGCAGACGAGAGGCCCACGGAAGAGGGTAGGAAGGGCGGCGAGGCGGTGCGCGCTCCACGGACTGGCGGGAGGGAGCCGGGGCGGAGGGGCGGCTCGCCGGCCAAGCAGAGCCCCCGAGTCTGGCTGGCAAAAGCGGAGGGGCCGGACAGACTGTGTTCCGACAGCAAGCGCGACTTAGCGTCTAGGAGGTCATAAGTTAACAGCTCTGCGCGGAAAGCGGGAAGGCTGGAGGACAAAGGGAGGGAGAGCTGCTGAGCCCCCGGACGGCAGAGCTCAGCTTGGCGGGGAACAAAGGCGCCAGCGCCATCTCCCCCGCCCATCCCCCAGCCAAAATCCCAAAGGGAACCAGTTCCTGCCAGGGAACTTGCTCGCTCCGCGCAAACACCCAACTCTGTGCTTCTGCGGAGCCAAACCTCCGGCAGCGGATCTGACTCCCTCCCGCTGCCACAGGGCTCCTCCTGGAGTGGATCACCTAAGGAGAAGCGAGCTAAGCCTTCCCCTCCACCCCCCGTGCACCTTGCCTACCCACCCCAGCTAATACGCCAGATCCCCAGCAACACAAGCCTGGCAGTGTGCAAGTAGCCCAGACGGGACACGCCACCCCACAGTGAATCCCGCCCCTAGGAGAGGGGAAGAGAAGGCACACACCAGTCTGACTGTGGCCCCAGCAGTGGGCTGGGGGCAGACATCGGGTCGGACTGCGGCCCCGCCCACTAACTCCAGTTATACACCACAGCACAGGGGAAGTGCACTGCAGGTCCTCACCACGCAAGGGACTCTCCAAAATGACCAAACGGAAGAATTCCCCTCAGAAGAATCTCCAGGAAATAACAACAGCGAATGAACTGATCAAAAAGGATTTAAATAATATAACAGAAAGTGAATTTAGAATAATAGTCATAAAATTAATCACTGGGCTTGAAAACAGTATACAGGACAGCAGAGAATCTCTTGCCACAAAGATCGAGGGACTAAGGAACAGTCACGAGGAGCTGAAAAACGCTTTAAACGAAATGCAAAACAAAATGGAATCCACGATGGCTCGGCTTGAAGAGGCAGAGGAGAGAATAGGTGAACTAGAAGATAAAGTTATGGAGAAAGAGGAAGCTGAAAGAAAGAGAGATAAAAAAATCCAGGAGTATGAGGGGAAAATTAGAGAACTAAGTGATACACTAAAAAAAAATAATATACGCATAATTGGTATCCCAGAGGAGGAAGAGAGAGGGAAAGGTGCTGAAGGGGTACTTGAACAAATTATAGCTGAGAACTTCCCTGAACTGGGGAAGGAAAAAGGCATTGAAATCCAAGAGGCACAGAGAACTCCCTTCAGACGTAACTTGAATTGATCTTCTGCACGACATATCATAGTGAAACTGGCAAAATACAAGGATAAAGAGAAAATTCTGAAAGCAGCAAGGGATAAACGTGCCCTCACTTATAAAGGGAGACCTATAAGACTCGTGACTGATCTCTCCTTTGAAACTTGGCAGGCCAGAAAGGCTTGGCACGATATCTACAGTGTGCTAAACAGAAAAAATATGCAGCCGAGAATCCTTTATCCAGCAAGTCTGTCATTTAGAATAGAAGGAGAGATAAAGGTCTTCCCAAACAAACAAAAACTGAAGGAATTTGTCACCACGAAACCAGCCCTACAAGAGATCCTAAGGGGGATCCTGTGAGACAAAGTACCAGAGACATCACTACAAGCATAAAACATACAGACATCACAATGACTCTAAACCCATATCTTTCTATAATAACACTGAATGTAAATGGATTAAATGCGCCAACTAAAAGACATAGGGTATCAGAATGGATAAAAAAACAAGACCCATCTATTTGCTGTCTACAAGAGACTCATTTTAGATCTGAGGACACCTTTAGATTGAGAGTGAGGGGATGGAGAACTATTTATCATGCTCCTGGAAGCCAAAAGAAAGCTGGAGTAGCCATACTTATATCAGACAAACTAGACTTTAAATTAAAGGCTGTAACAAGAGATGAAGAAGGGCATTATATAATAATCACAGGGTCTATCCACCAGGAAGAGCTAACTATTATAAATGTCTATGCGCCAAATACCCGAGCCCCCAGATATATAAAACAATTACTCATAAACATAAGCAACCTTATTGATAAGAATGTGGTCATTGCAGGGGACTTTAACACCCCACTTACAGAAATGGATAGATCATCTAGACACACAGTCAATAAAGAAACAAGGGCCCTGAATGATACATTGGATCAGATGGACTTGACAGATATATTTAGAACTCTGCATCCCAAAGCAACAGAATATACTTTCTTCTCGAGTGCACATGGAACATTCTCCAAGATAGATCATATACTGGGTCACAAAACAGCCCTTCATAAGTTTACAAGAATTGAAATTATACCATGCATACTTTCAGACCACAATGCTATGAAGCTTGAAATCAACCACAGGAAAAAGTCTGGAAAACCTCCAAAAGCATGGAGGTTAAAGAACACCCTACTAACGAATGAGTGGGTCAACCAGGCAATTAGAGAAGAAATTAAAATATACATGGAAACAAACGAAAATGAAAATACAACAATCCAAACGCTTTGGGATGCAGCGAAGGCAGTCCTGAGAGGAAAATACATTGCAATCCAGGCCTATCTCAAGAAACAAGAAAAATCCCAAATACAAAATCTAACAGCACACCTAAAGGAAATAGAAGCAGAACAGCAAAGGCAGCCTAAACCCAGCAGAAGAAGAGAAATAATAAAGATCAGAGCAGAAATAAACAATATAGAATCTAAAAAAACTGTAGAGCAGATCAACGAAACCAAGAGTTGGTTTTTTGAAAAAATAAACAAAATTGACAAACCTCTAGCCAGGCTTCTCAAAAAGAAAAGGGAGATGACCCAAATAGATAAAATCATGAATGAAAATGGAATGATTACAACCAATCCCTCAGAGATACAAACAATTATCAGGGAATACTATGAAAAATTATATGCCAGCAAATTGGACAACCTGGAAGAAATGGACAAATTTCTAAACACCCACACTCTTCCAAAACTCAATCAGGAGGAAATAGAAAGCTTGAACAGACCCATAACCAGCGAAGAAATTGAATCGGTTATCAAAAATCTCCCAACAAATAAGAGTCCAGGACCAGATGGCTTCCCAGGGGAGTTCTACCAGACATTTAAAGCAGAGATAATACCTATCCTTCTCAAGCTATTCCAAGAAATAGAAAGGGAAGGAAAACTTCCAGACTCATTCTATGAAGCCAGTATTACTTTGATTCCTAAACCAGACAGAGACCCAGTAAAAAAAGAGAACTACAGGCCAATATCCCTGATGAATATGGATGCAAAAATTCTTAATAAGATACTAGCAAATCGAATTCAACAGCATATAAAAAGAATTATTCACCATGATCAAGTGGGATTCATTCCTGGGATGCAGGGCTGGTTCAACATTCGCAAATCGATCAACGTGATACATCACATTAACAAAAAAAAAGAGAAGAACCATATGATCCTGTCAATCGATGCAGAAAAGGCCTTTGACAAAATCCAGCACCCTTTCTTAATAAAAACCCTTGAGAAAGTCGGGATAGAAGGAACATACTTAAAGATCATAAAGGCCATTTATGAAAAGCCCACAGCTAACATCATCCTCAACGGGGAAAAACTGAGAGCTTTTTCCCTGAGATCAGGAACACGACAGGGATGCCCACTGTCACCGCTGTTGTTTAATATAGTGCTGGAAGTTCTAGCATCAGCAATCAGACAACAAAAGGAAATCAAAGGCATCAAAATTGGCAAAGATGAAGTCAAGCTTTCGCTTTTTGCAGATGACATGATATTATACATGGAAAATCCGATAGACTCCACCAAAAGTCTGCTAGAACTGATACATGAATTCAGCAAAGTTGCAGGATACAAAATCAATGTGCAGAAATCAGTTGCATTCTTATACACTAACAATGAAGCAACAGAAAGACAAATGAAGAAACTGATCCCATTCACAATTGCACCAAGAAGCATAAAATACCTAGGAATAAATCTAACCAAAGACGTAAAAGATCTGTATGCTGAAAACTATAGAAAGCTTATGCAGGTAATTGAAGAAGATATAAAGAAATGGAAAGACATTCCCTGCTCATGGATTGGAAGAATAAATATTGTCAAAATGTCAATACTACCCAAAGCTATCTACACATTCAATGCAATCCCAATCAAAATTGCACCAGCATTCTTCTCGAAACTAGAACAAGCAATCCTAAAATTCATATGGAACCACAAAAGGCCCCGAATAGCCAAAGTAATTTTGAAGAAGAAGACCAAAGCAGGAGGCATCACAATCCCAGACTTTAGCCTCTACTACAAAGCTGTCATCATCAAGTCAGCATGGTATTGGCATAAAAACAGACACATAGACCAATGGAATAGAATAGAAACCCCAGAACTAGACCCACAAACGTATGGCCAACTCATCTTTGACAAAGCAGGAAAGAACATCCAATGGAAAAAAGACAGTCTCTTTAACAAATGGTGCTGGGAGAACTGGACAGCAACATGCAGAAGGTTGAAACTAGACCACTTTCTCACACCATTCACAAAAATAAACTCAAAATGGATAAAGGACCTGAATGTGAGACAGGAAACCATCAAAACCTTAGAGGAGAAAGCAGGAAAAGACCTCTCTGACCTCAGCCGTAGCAATCTCTTACTCAGCACATCCCCAAAGGCAAGGGAATTAAAAGCAAAAGTGAATTACTGGGACCTTATGAAGATAAAAAGCTTCTGCACAGCAAAGGAAACAACCAACAAAACTAAAAAGCAACCAACGGAATGGGAAAAGATATTTGCAAATGACACATCGGACAAAGGGCTAGTATCCAAAATCTATAAAGAGCTCATCAAACTCCACACCCGAAAAACAAATAACCCAGTGAAGAAATGGGCAGAAAACATGAATAGACACTTCTCTAAAGAAGACATCCGGATGGCCAACAGGCACATGAAAAGATGTTCAACGTCGCTCCTTATCAGGGAAATACAAATCAAAACCACACTCAGATATCACCTCACGCCAGTCAGAGTGGCCAAAATGAAGAAATCAGGAGACTATAGATGCTGGAGAGGATGTGGAGAAACAGGAACCCTCTTGCACTGTTGGTGGGAATGCAAATTGGTGCAGCCGCTCTGGAAAGCAGTGTGGAGGTTCCTCAGAAAATTAAAAATAGACCTACCCTATGACCCAGCAATAGCACTGCTAGGAATTTATCCAAGGGATACAGGAGTACTGATGCATAGGGGCACCTGTACCCCAATGTTTATAGCGGCACTCTCAACAATAGCCAAATTATGGAAAGAGCCTAAATGTCCATCAACTGATGAATGGATAAAGAAATTGTGGTTTATATACACAATGGAATACTACGTGGCAATGAGAAAAAATGAAATATGGCCTTTTGTAGCAACATGGATGGAACTGGAGAGTGTGATGCTAAGTGAAATAAGCCATACAGAGAAAGACAGATACCATATGGTTTCACTCTTATGTGGATCCTGAGAAACATAACAGAAACCCATGGGGGAGGGGAAGGAAAGAAGAAAAAAAAAAAAAAAAAGAGGTTAGAGTGGGAGAGAGCCAAAGCATAAGAGACTGTTAAAAACTGAGAACAAACTGAGGGTTGATGGGGGGTGGGAGGGAGGGCAGGGTGGGAGGGAGGGCAGGGTGGGTGATGGGTATTGAGGAGGGCACCTTTTGGGATGAGCACTGGGTGTTGTATGGAAACCAATTTGACAGTAAATTTCATATATTAAAAAATAAAAAAAAAAATAGTAAGAGGGGGCAAAAGTAGGAAGAAGACTTCTCAGAGTATACCCCATTTTATTGGTTTGGTTTTTTTACCCACATAAATCATAAAAGACTCAAAATTTAAATTCAAACAAAGAATTCTTTTGGCTCTATAGTTTATGACTGAGTACCTACCATCTAGTTAAAGCTCAATAGTTCTACTGGACCAGGGGCTTGGAAAAGCCAAAGATGAGATGACACAAATTAGCATTTTTTATTTGGCTTTGAAGTGTATTATGTGATGGTAGGGATGTGGACATCAGAGAATTCACCAACCTGATTACATTTTACAGATTTCATCAGTAAAGTCTCCCCGAGACCTTAGTAAGAACACGGTCACAGTGATCTGTAAGAACAGAAAAAAATAGGTAAGATAGATAAACATGTAGAAAGCACTGCCTTCCTGCAGAAGAGAAACATGCTATCCATTTGAGTATGTTGTGGTTGTTGAGTATAAGCAACACATCTTCTGCACAATAGTCCAATAGGGGCTAATGTTTCCATCTCCAAAGTCCATTTCTATTTTGCCCCTACTCTAGACCCTAGATTCCATGTTTAGAATGATTTAGCTAAACCATACGTAGAAGATAGTTACCCATCTTTAAGATTAAAAACATACAATTGCCATGAAAAGTATCTGACCCACACAAGATAACTAAATTATTAACATGATATATAATTTTGACAAACGCAAAACAAAATGTTTTTATATACTTATTAGTCCAGGTTGTTTGGCTGCCCGTAAGTGAACAATTTCTGTTAGGTTCCTTGAAATATTAGAAATAGCTCATCCCCATGACTCCGTTAGAGGTTCTGAGATTCCAGATTTCAGGCTTTCAAGTAGAAAAGAGGCAGCAGCCTGGGAACCCTTTCTTTCAGTCCCTAGCATCAAGTCTTCATGGTAAGAGGGGGCTATGACTCGCTTCCATAGGAAAGGAAGCAATGGTTCCTTGTGCACCTAAAGCAAGGGGCAGATTCCTGCTCTTTGGCTGAGTGACAAGCTAAATATTTTTCTATACCTGGTCTATTTCTCAGGATTTCCATTTCCTTACACGTAATCAAGCGTTAAAAGTTAGTGCAAGCATTGGACAAGTCACTTAACCTCCTTGTGCCTCAGTTTCCTCATTGTAAAAAGGAGATAAACAATAATGACCTCAAGTGAGTGACTTAATATGTCTCAAACACTTAGAATAATGTCTGGAAGATAGTATGAACTTACGAACTCAAATATTAGCTATCCACCTGTAACATCTTAGAGGCGAGTTTGAAACTCTCTCTTTAGAGCCAGGGCTACCTCCTGAGAAGTTATAGAACACACCCCCTGCCACCATTTCCTTAGACTAATTAGCTGCACTACAAATGGAAATTACTTTCATAACTTAAGCTTTACTAGTGTCGAATGATTTACATAATCCTGTAGCTAGGAGGTCCCAGAACTGCATTCCTTTCTTTGGCAAATTTGTATACCTTCCTCCAAAGGTAGTATTTGTTCATCATGTCTGGTGTAAGAAATGACTTCAGGCTAGGGTTAGGTGGAGAATGCCAATCCCTTTCCCCTCCCTCTGTGCAAAAGCTTGAAACCCCAGGGACCAGAGGAAGACACTGCCCACAGATAAGGGCAGAACCAAGTAGCCCATGGCTTGTTGGTTCAGAAGAGACCCCCCAAGTGGGGCCTACTTACATATGAGAGAGAGGTATTGCACCTCTGAGCCTCTGCCCTCCATCACAAGGGGATACTAAATTGTCACACTCTGGAAGCAAATGGAAGAAGAGTATTTATCATCAGTAGTTTAAATGTGTGCTTCTCTCACTCCTACACAATCCAAACAGGACAGCAAAAGAACTGGGAATCCGCACCTAGGAAGAGACCATCTAGAATGTTACAAAAACGCTCCCCAAATCATTTGGTCTTAGGGAAAAAAATGGAATCAAACTCTGTGTCCCTGATGGGCAAAGGGAGAAGGAACATTTTCCTGGCTAAAAGTTTCAAAAGTACACCTTTGCCACACTTGAAATTTTCACCCATTATTTCCTTATAGTCATTTAAAATGCACATTAATTTCATCAATAACCTAACTTAAACACTCTAAATGGACTTACTACATTTATTTAGTTATTCAATCAATATTTATGGAGCACCTTGGTTCACAGCCATTGCATCAGTGCTTAAAATAAAGTTCCTTCTCTCAGAGAGCCGATTTTCCAGCGACTGGCTGGTTTTCTCCATGTGTCCCCCTGCAGGATGACTTCCTTTTCCAAGCTGACATCTGTTGAAGGCTATGGGTGTCAGGTACCTATAACACCATTAGTTCATTTAGTTCTTACAACATCCCTGTAAGGTGGGCACTGTTGTCCTCCCCACTTGACAATGAATTTAAAGTTTAAAGAGAGGATAAGTAACTTGCTCAAGACTACAAAGTAAGTCATAGATAGAATTTAAATTGGGCTCCAATTCCAAATGCCTCCATTTCGGTCCCCACCCTAGAGTACTTTCAAAACTTCTCAAAGACAGCTTGCTATGATGGATTTCTGGTTTGAAATTGGTCTCCTTCTGCATTTTCCCTGTTTGGTATGCTAGGATTCTTCTCTTTTTCTGTACAATGCCTTTCTAGCATCTAGAAAACGATCATTTAAAAGCAAGGGTATCAAGTCATGGGACCATGGCAGAGCAGGCTAAGAAATAACAGCCAATTATACATAAATATTTAAATATATGCACTACACTCCACTTAGTGCATTATTCAGATTCTGGGCTAACACAAAAAGGTTTCCAGAACTTACCAGCTGCTTCCTTTTGTGATCTCAATGATTCTCACCCAAACAAGACTCAAAGGACCCATTTGCCAAATCAGCTTCCTCGTATTTACACCTTGTCATTGATGTCATTCTCCTTTTCTGCCAACCCTAAACTGACTAGAGAGGAGAATTTGAATTCTCTCTCTCAAATTGTTTCCTTTCTCTTTCCCCAAACCTTGCATTTTTTTCTTCCCCTAAAACTCCCTAAGCCCAAGGCAGAGTCCAGTGAAGTGAGTGTGATTAAGCAAATTAAGAACCGGCCCAGGGAGCTGCTCTAATTGCTCTAATCAGGGGTACTTTCCTGGTCCTGCTCATGGGAGGCCTGGCTGGCCTAGAACATTCACTGTCTGTCTGTGGGTGGCATGTCAGCAGATGGCAATCACTGCTGCTATTTTTCCAGGTTAATATGAGATTAAGTTTGGGGCTTTGGACCCTAATTATTCTTCTCAGTGATTTCGTTTAATTGGTCTACCGAAAAACACTTGGCTAATCCCTGAATGCCACACAAGCCCATGCAGCCATTTGGACCAGGTGGTCAGATTCTTCAATGGGGAGAAGAACGTGGGCACAAAGGGAGGGGGTCCTATCTTCCTCTCTTACCAAATTCAAGCTCCCTGAAGGCAGGCCTAGTCTAGTCTTTCATCTCCAGCAATGGGCTTGGCACAGAGCAGGGCTCCAAATGTTTGCTGACTATTGTGAAATGAAGAAAGGAGATGTGAAAGGCACATTTTAAGGAGCATTTTGTGAGACAATGGATTTAACAAGGGGGAAAAAAAAACTTGCACAGGGGATATGCATGTTATATACTACACTTAGAATGTAGAGAAGACATGGCCAGTTCTCAGGACATACTTTACAGCAACATCTGATTTCTGACCATTAACCCCAAACAGTTAAAGGTTCAAGTCTATATAAGAGATAGAGGTTGATATACAGAAGTATCAAACTGACATCAAATCAGGAGCTTCCATGAGGAGAAAGCAGTGGCAAGAATAATCAATATTCCAATGAGCTTGATTTGGCTATGAAATCCTTCAAGGAAAATTCCAGAACCGCAGGAATCTAATAGCTAAATGAGGGCTACTAGGTGGTTGTATATTTAAATATTGCTACCCCTGCTTAACTTTCTATAGCTTTTGGCAATGGTAGCTCATGAAGGACAGTTGGGAGAGCTGTCATAAGAATTCCTTTAGGCCTGGGTTCACTGGGCCTGCAGGACAAATCTAAGAAAATGTGGCAATGTTCTGCAGCTGCAGCATGGTCACATAATGTATTCCTCACTTATCTGGCTTCCTTTCATGTGGGTAATTATGTTGAGTATTGGATTAGAAGTGTTATGTTTTGACTTAATCAATCCACATTTATTTTGGAGGTTTTTCTTAGCTGAGAAAGTAGTCATCAAATAAACTTTTAAAATGGAAAATTCATACATATATATACACATATCTGCAGATATGTGTATCTCAAAAATATATACACATTTAAAATTTGGGGCGCCTGGGTGGCGCAGTCGGTTAAGCGTCCGACTTCAGCCAGGTCACGATCTCGCGGTCCGTGAGTTCGAGCCCCGCGTCAGGCTCTGGGCTGATGGCTCGGAGCCTGGAGCCTGTTTCCGATTCTGTGTCTCCCTCTCTCTCTGCCCCTCCCCCGTTCATGCTATGTCTCTCTCTGTCCCAAAAATAAATAAAAAGTTGGAAAAAAAAAAATTAAAAAAAAAAATAAATAAAATTCATTTTAGTCATTTTTATTTCATTTTATTTTTTTATGCATTTAATAAGCATTCTTGAACACCTACTGTGCACCATATGAGGAACCAGAAATAAAAATTTAAGACATGGTCCATGCTCTAAAGTGGTTTGAATAGAGTGATGAAGGCAGTCCGTGTACAAACAGCAAACATGCACCAGTTGCTATGGAAACAATGGATTATAGAGTGTTACTAACTCTACCACCATCACTTTTCTAAAATGCTAGTGATTCCTATAGCTTGTAGTAGGTAGGGAAGCATATTATTTATGCTGAAACCACGCAGGGAGGATGCCAGAAATAAGCAAATCTGAAAAGAACAGATCTAACACATTTAGTTTGGCCAAATAGAGGAAATGCCTCAGGAAAAATGTTTCCTCTTACAAAAAAAAAAAAAAAAAAAAAAAAGCAGCCTGGGTGAGACTTTCCACAGATATCCCCAGAATAAATGAAAGGGTGCACTTAGGTTTGCAGCCTATTATGTTGATGCTCTGTTTCCATATCTTAAACTAGGGATTGGATAGCCTGGTACTTTGAGGATTTCCAACACTTAATAGCTCCCATGTCCCCAATTCTTGGCTCAGAAATTTCACCTGCCAGGGGCACCCGGGTTTTTCAGTCAGTTAAGAACCCAACTTCAGCTCAGGTCATGATCTCATGGTTCATGGGTTCGAGCCCCACGCCGGGCTGTGTGCTGACAGCTCAGAGCCTGGAGCCTGCTTCTGATTCTGTGTCTGCCCCTCCTGCACTCACGCTCTGTCTCTTGCTCTCTCTCAAAAATGAATAAACATTCAAAAAAGAAACAAAAAGAAATTTCACCAGCCAACAAGTTCATTTCTTCCAGAAGCATCAGGTACACACTAAGTCAAGTTTGGAGGCAGGGAAATCAAGTTTTACTGATCACCAGCTTACCCACTTCAAATTAAATCTCCAGTGTAGTGAAAGGTATCCCGCATTCTCCTGCCCCCTGAGAGTTTATACCTTATCTCCTGAAGTTCACCTTATCTTCCTGAAGTTATTCCAGTTATTTAAAAAAAAAAAAGGTATCTTCCCTGATGATTCAAAGTGAAGTAATTTTCACTTCCATGAAGAAGTATTCGCCCTCCACTTACTAAGACACTAACAGCACTCACTCTTCTATTTCGGAGACACAGCCTCCTCAGTGAATCCTGGTGCAGTTCTGACAGCCCAGGTGGCATCCTCACTCACTGGAAATTTCTCCTTATTCATTGTGAGCATGCAGAGTTGTTTTTTTTTTTTTTTTAATGTTTTATTTTTGAGACAGAGACAGACAGAGCATGAGCAGGGGAGGGGCAGAGAGAGGGGGAGACACAGAATCCGAAGCAGGCTCCAGGCTCCGAACTGTCAGAACAGAGTCCGACGCGGGGCTCAAACCCACAAACTGTGAGATCACGACTTGAGCCGAAGTCGGACGCTCAACTGACTGAGCCACCCAGGCGTCCCAAGCATGCCAAGTTTTTAAAAGGCTATGCTGACTAAGGACTGACTGCCAGCCTCATTATGACTGGTCCCAGAACAGAGTTCTACCTTCAGTTAATCTTCAAAAGAGTATCTCACCCAGATAACTTATTTACCCTGCTTCTAAGATCTTCCACACCCATTTTAAATCCTTAGAATTTCAGTCTTGTTTTGGGAGGATGCCAGAATTTCAAGTATCCTCTGATAATTAAGTGACCTCTTCTGCCAGCACCCAAAAATGATTGGCTCTTGGAATTTTGACCTCCAATATTTTCCATTTAACAAATCTACACGAACTACCTAATATGTGATCAGCACTGTGATAACCACTGTAAAGTTGCACTGGAATTAAATTTTAAGTTTAAGAAAAATCTTTGACCTAAAGAACTGGCCAGACTAGATATCACACATGAAATGACTGCAGTGAGTACAGGGTCAAGTGCTATAGGAGGAGACAGTAAGGAATAATAATACCCTACTATTAAAAATAATAATAATAATAATACCCTACTATTATTTAAGAACAAAAATGAAAAATGAAGAGTCCCCTAATTAGATAAAGTGCATTCACCTATAATTCTTTTTTTGATTGTTACAACTGCATGGTGAGGTAGGCAAAGGAGATATTAACCCCATTTTACAGATGAGGTAACTGAGACCCAAAGAGGTCAAGGGGGTTGGCCAAGGACATCTTGCGAATAAGTGGGAGAATTCCAGGATTGTAGTTCTAGTGTGGTCTCCCTGTTGTGTGGTTTTGCTGCCACACCATGCTGCCACCTTGCTGAGTACCATGGGAGGGAGAAGACGGAGCATGGAAGGACCAGAAGGGTGAGTTATAGGCAACAGAAAGGATGAAGGGTCTTTATGGGGAAAACAAGACAGACAGAGATGGGCAAAGAGCATGACCACAGGTTTGGAGGCAGAGACTGGGGGAAATAATGACTTACCAAAATAGAATGTATATTAGAACGAAGTGGGGAATAGGGTTTGAGAGGAAATTAAATAATCATGGATCTTTCAGAAAGTTGGTATCATGAGCTGAGTTTTGGTCTTTCAAACAATGCGGTTATTTTGGCGGGGAGACTGACATGATCAATGCAGAGGTTGAGAAAGTTGATATACTTTTTGTATAGTACAGGGTTAGAGGGGGGGGTGCAGCAAAGAGTCTGGGTTTCTGGAATCCAGGCGGGGGTGGGGGAAGGGCTAGCATCGTGAAATGTTGACGTGGGTATACTTCACAGAATTCATCGCCCACGTTCATTTGCACATCACTGAACGACAGCAAAGCTAAAAATACTCTGGTTACAAGCAACAGGGTATATAAAAGAGAAGAATGATTGGTGCTTTCAAGTTTATGATGGATTAAGCCATTTTAGGTTGGTTGACTTAAAATTTGTAAAATACACTGTCTTCAGGTTTGACAAAGGTAAAATCACCTGCTTTTTTTAGGCCTTGCATTAATGCGACTTTCTGCATTTTGTCAGCCTGTTATCAAATTGGAATGGAGGTGGCCCCACAGGACGGCTGGAGTTCTGACAGATTAAGGGGATTTGAGCGGGGTAGGGGGAACTCTGGGTCCCTCACCTACACTTAAATGAGAATAGGTCAGATTTTGTAAAACTGCATTTATTAGACTAGATTACAACATTTCATATGCGTGAAAGGTTCCATAGATTAAAACATCTGAAAAGCCACGGATCTAGTCTAATGTCACCCCAAACAGAGGAAGAAGCAGAGATAGGCCCTTGAAGAGCTTTGTTCAAGGTCACAGGGCAAGGAAGACCACCTGAGGGACATTTTTGTATAGCAAAGAAACTTCAGTCAACAAAATGAAAAGGCAACCTCCCAACCTGCAGCATGGGAAAAAACACTCAGAAAGCAATGTCTCCTAAGGGATTAATATCCAAAATACAGAACTCATACAACTCAATAGCGAAACACCAAATAATACAATTAAAAAATTGGATCATTAGGGAAATACAAGTCAAACTGTAATGACATATCACCTCACACCTGTCAGAATGACTGTCATCAAAAAAGACAAGACACAAGTATTGGTGAGGATGTGGAGAAAGGAGAACCTTGTCCACTGTTGGTGGGAATATAAATTGGCTCAGCCACTATGGAAAACAGTATGAAGGTTCCTCAAAAAATTAAATGGAACTCCCATATGATCCAGCAATCCTACTTCTAGGAATATATTCAAAAGAAATGAAATCATGATCTCAAAGAGATATCTGTACTCCCATGTTTACTGCAGCATTCTTCACCACAGCCAAGATCTGAAAACACCCAAAGTGCCCATCAATGGATGAATGAATTAAAGAAAGTATGGTATTCATTTCCTTGGCATATACGTATGGAATATTATTCACCCATAAAAAAGGAACCCCTGATATTTGTGACAACATGAATGAAAGTGGAGGTGCATTATACTAAGCGAAATAAGCCAGAAACAGAGAGACAAATCCTGTATGCCATCACTTATAGGTAGAATTGAAAAAAGTCAAAATCATAGAGTAGAATGGTGGTTGCCAGGGGCTGGGGCATAGAGGAAATGGGGCACTAACTTCCACTTCTAAGAGAAATAAGTTTTGGCACTGTGACGTGGAGCATGATGACCATAGTTGATAATGCTGTATTGCATATTTAAAATTTGCTAAGAGTAAATTTTAAGCGTTTTTGCCAAAAAAAAAAAGGGGGGGGTGCAACCCTGTGAGGTCAAGATGGAGGTGTTAACTGACAGAATTGTGGTAATCGTTTCACAATGCATACATATATGTATCAGATCCTCACGTTGTACAGCTTCACACAATTTTGTCAATTTTATAGACAATTACATTTGCCGATTTTACCTCAGTAAAGTTGGGGGTGAGGGAGAAGAATTGGGGCCACTGAGAACTCAGAAAACAAAATCATTTCACAGCCTTTGACACCCAGGCTTCCCTCCAGGCCCGTTCATGTGCCTGCAGCAGAGCCAGTCCCCAATGCCCTAAGCAGGCCAGCCCAGGCAGCCAAGGGCCGCCACGGGGAAACACATGGCCAGGCTGGGCCCAAGCAGCAGGAGCTGGTTTCAGTGGGAAGCCTCCCACCAACAAATGAAACATAAGGTGCTTCTAGTCAGAAAAGGGTCTGCTTAACACTCTTCTCCAACTCATTCATTTTTCAATATTTGCTTACTTCTCCTTTTCCCTCACTTTAGTCCCCTTTTGAAGACCATCTAAGGTCAACCCCCCCCCCCCCCCCATACTACAACAAAAAACCAACCAACCCAGCAGCACCACCCAAAAAAAAAAGCCACCTTGAGAAAGAGAAGATAAAGAAGTGCTGCAGGTTTGGAATTTTCACTGTTTCCGAAGAATTATGACCCAGAAGCAGAGAATCATTAAACCCGCTGGTTTCACTTGTACAACAGCACATAACGCTGTACCGGAGACCACGCTGCCCGCTGAATCAGGAAGTTTAGAGGGAGAAGGCCTGGCAGAGCCCCTTGTAAATCTGTCTTTTTGTATTCTAATCATAAAAAAGTATTCCCCTCACTTTCTCACACAGGGCCTAACGTCACCTTAACAGTGTTTATCAAGACAGACAAAGTGTCTTCACCAAAGCTAGAACATTTGTCTTCTTTGACAGCAAATGCTGATTAAATCTTCCCAGAGAAAAGTTAGGCACACCAGAATCCACCTTCTTGCCAGGTACAAAGGGACGGACTACAATTCTGGTGTGTCCTCTCCTGTTCTCCTTGTCAGGAAAAATAAATAAAGGTCGATAGAATTTGGTAGAAAAGGTCTCCTGAAGATACAGCTCTCTCCGTTTTAACTTAGGTTCAACTATTTCTTGCCAGCTTTGTGAATTATCTCAGCTAACTAGAAGAACCCCTAAAAGGAACCATGCTACGGACTGTAAACTGAGGAAAACCCAAGCACACACAGATGGCATACACACCGGCCATTGCCAGATGAGCCTTTTCCCTCGCGGGGCCATTTCAGGGTGGTTCCCAAGGGGACTATGACTTCGCTTCCGATGACATTAGTGGTGAAAGAGGCTGTGAGTTATGAATTAACAGCTCTCTGTGAACTGATTAACTCTTCCATATTCAGAACGCCCACTTAAAAAAAAAACAACAACAAAAAAAACAAATCCAACTCACCTTTCCAGGACTCACCAACGTGGCAAACAGAAACACACCCGGTTGGAAATCCAGGGAAGAGAATCATGTCTGTGGCCTATATGCTGATCTGAGCAATAAAGCCTGTTTTGTTTTGTTTTTCATCACCCTTGTCAGAAATAGAAAATCTCCTTAAAATATGGGACACAGCTCTCTGTGCTTCATGAGCAATTCTACACAAAAGCTGTAGACCTCACAACACAATGTGGTCATCGGCACCATCAGCTCACCGACAGTCATTCAGATGGTGGACTTGGTGAAATCTCTCCTGGGGCCTTTGTAACTCATCTGCATAATTGCAGAGCTTTCTAATCCCTGTCGCAGAGCTGTAATTGTGTCAGGATAAAGTAAGGGTCTCTGATCCCCGGCCTGGTAACCGGAGGCACAAACCTCCCATTCAATTATTCCTGAACGAGGGCACTTAAGCATAACTGTGGGAAAGGGAAGCAGGCCCCCCAGCACGTACTTCTCTCTTTTGCCTGCCACTAGTGGAGGAGTCTGACTTCAGTGGGCACAGCCAGAATGCTCTTTCCTGACCTCCAACCTTGGGTATTTACCAACTGGCTAATGAAGAAACAGTAAGTAACCTCCTGCCCACTGTAGAGCCAGACAAGAATGAAAACGGATAGATGTACACTTTTATTCTAGAGCTGGAGAAGGAAAGTAATTTCCATCCCACTGAGCTCTAAAGCGCTGCCTTTCATCCCACTGGGGAAGGTGTGAAGCCTGCTTTGTCCAGACTGGCCTGGCCTTTGATGGATTTATTGACCAGACCTACTGGCTGGAGGAAGTGTAGGGACACACCTTTTGTTGAGAAAGAAGAACGTACACCACCAACAGGCTTCCAGGACCTCATAAAACGGTCGTTCGGCTTAGAAGATCAGGTCTCCTATGTATCAGTATCGGGAGGAAAGCATTAAAGGCATTTCTCAAGTTTAAAGGAAAACAAAATTTCAAAAGCAAGGTGAGTTAGCTGCCAGTGTTTGTCAAATTGCTGGGGATGCGGAGTCTAACTCTGACAGTCTAGCTCTGTGAACAGGGTATAGCTTCTGCATAACTTCATCAATTATGTTATTTGTCATGGGCTAAAGGACATGACACATAGGGAGCACGGTGTAGTCTCATCTGGGAAGGGCAGGAGAGGGCGAGATGATCAGAAACTGTGAATTAATTTTGCGCTGATCCCTAGATCCCAGCGGTGACAAGATGCCTTCTACTATTTTACAATTTCAATAAAGCTCTGACATTACTACATGGCAACAAAGGGAAGAACAAGGAACAGCTGCCTATATGCTGCATTCTGCATAAAAGGCTATGCTGGAAGCCTAATTGCTTCTCAGCCGGAGTATTTAAGTCTCTAGCCCCCAGTGGAACACAAGTCATTCTCAAGGTGTGGTATGTTCTGCATTTAACTGGAGTCGGGGAACCCTCGTTCTGATCCTGAGCTTAGGGTCTCATCGCCACTGGTAGGAACCGATTAACCTCAACAAGCTGCTTAAGTCCTCAGAGTCTCCACTTCCTCATCTGTAAATCATGACAGTGCACTTTAAATTTCAGGACAGTAGTGAGAAGGAAACAAGGGACAGTGAAAATTAAGTGAATTAACTATAGTTAAGTACTCAATAAATGTTAGTTCCCTTCCAATTTTTGTTTTTCCACTTTTGATTGTGGCAGCAGAGAAATTCTTGGAGGAAGGAGACAGAGCCAGGTAGTGTAAGAAGTTGACACTCTTTGAGCTTTCTTGCTGCTGGGGCAGCAGATTTAGCTGAACCACTATCGGTCCTGTAAACAGGCTCTGTGTACCACCTACTGAAGTCTCTCGTGACAGGGAAAGCACAATAAAGTGCCCAACAGGCGAGAGATTGGTTCAGAGCATTAGCCATCTATCCCAACCCCTTGTGGACCCCACGGCAAAGCTTCCTGCTACTGACTCCCAAAATGTCCACCCTCTAAGCCAAAAAGCAAGGCATGAGCGATCTCACTGCCATTGGTCATTTACATCCATTTCCTATATAAAAAGCAATGCTACTGACTCCCCAAAAAATGAAGTGAAGAAGAGTAAGAGACAGGAGGAAATGGCCAGATGAAAGAACAATGAAGGTGCCCGATTACAACAAACATCACTTTCCTGCCAGGACACCAACAACAGGATCCCAGCCAGCTTTGTAAGTTGCGATCTCAGCCAGCTGGCTACATATCTGATGGAAAGAGAGGCCCAACAGTAGAAAAACAAAAGCTCTTTCCCACCAAATGGGGAGTGGTCAGAAAGGCATGGGAGGAAAACCACATTGTGGTGTCCCAGATTTATTCTGTCTACACGGCACAGAATGCATCTACATAGCTCACATGGTTGGGGGCCGTTTCTCTAACTACCGATGCTGCCGATTCCACCTGCAATCTAAAAACCAGGCTGTACATCTGCTGCCTCATCTCTCCACATGTAATAACCGAAACACTATTTTTCATGCTCCAGAAAAATGCAAACACAGCTCTACTGATCCACTTCAAATCTCCCCAAACAATTCAACTGAGGATGAAAATCAAGGAAACATTTCAAAGCAAAGAGCGTTGGGTGTCTCAAGGCATGGGGATAGGCGGTGTGTGTATAGGGGAAGGTCTCTTTTTAGTAGAGTTACTGTTGGTTTCAAGGACAGGTGCTACCCTAATTTTAAAGTTTGTCAGATATGCATCCTATATGACTGGTGATATCCTTTAGGGTTATAATATTACCACCTTCTGTAGAATCCACGGGTTGGCTGTCATGCTAGGATGTAGGTGACTATCAGACAAGTCCCGTCAATCATTTCTACTTACCTGATTAGACTAAATGCCCCTCCAAAGTAAAAAATCAGACATAGTTTGGAAGTCTGTGAGTCAACTAATTAAGGTAAGGGCAAAAAATCAATAGTTAACATGACCAAGTACAAGTCACACGTCTGGCAGGCAGGAAGTTACAGTGGCAGAAAGAGGGGCCTAGGCACACGAGGGTCCGGAATCTAGGCACCAGCCACTTAACAATAGAGTCTTTATTCCTTTCTTTGAATGCTTTCCCATTCTTCCTAAAACTAATCATCAACTCCTCGAAGGATCCTTGAAGGTAAGGACCCTGCATTCCCTTTCAATTCTCTGGTCTTTACTGGAGCTGATGGGGGAGGGACCTGAGGGGAAGGAGACAGAGATCTCAGACCACTCAGTTGCACACCAAACTCACTAAACTCAGTTGCACACCCTCACGTGCTGCATCAACTCAGACTTGAAACCCCGCTTCCCGGAGAACAGCTTTGCCCCTTATGAACCCACATGTGGTGGAGTAGCTTTTGTGACTCACAATGACTGGTCTGAATATCCTGCTGCTGACACCTTAACGCAAGGAGCCATATAGAAAATGAGGCAGAAATGAGAAAAAGGGGAAAAGAGTAGAAAAACTGAGCCTGCCAGCTATAAAGCAGGGAGCTGGGGTGCAGACCTGCAATTCAGAATGGAGAGGGGTAATCACAGTGCTGTGGGCTCTCACACAGATCGTTGGTTTTTACTGTAGATATGGGAAAGAAACCACAGAGCAAATATCAGCTGTAGAGAATTTTCTTCTTAAACCAGTACAACCCACTACACTTCAGCACCAATGGCTCCACAGTTTTTATACCTTAAATAGTGGAGAACAGCTTTGAAAAAAAATATTTTTTTCTTAATTGAAAACCTTTCCCTGGAATTCACATGACCTTTCTCGAGTCCCCCTTTTCCCATCCCCCGTCTCTTCCACCCCCTCCACACACAACAACAGGCTTGAGGATATAGACTCTACTTCCCCTCCCCTCCCCCCCAAAAAAAACACATAGGTCCGGGAGTGGGGTGAGCCTTCACATAAGAAATGAGAAAAACAGGATTCCTTTCCTTGAGTTATAAAAACTGAAAGGTACGAGGAATTTTATAGACCCAGAAAGTGATGAAATGAAGAGAAAGACATCAAGTCTACCCAAAAGGTGATAAAATATTTTATTTGTTTTTTGGTTGTGAAAAAGAAAATAAATCATTAAGATGACTGTCAGAATGCCTCAAGGAGAAGGGCATCGAATAGGACTTGGCTATAAATGTTGGAGAGTGTAATAAAAGAGTTGGGTTTGTTTCCTTAGCATTTGTCTGGGTTGAGCCTTCCTGTTTCAACACAGAAATCAGGGGCAATGATAAAAATCCATCCACCGTGGGGTATGTATTATTGCCTTTCCATGCTGGCCCCATCCAAGAATCCCAGAGCAGCTGCTCCCGCCTTTACCCTGGCTCCCACCGAACACTTACACTACAGGACATATTGTCAAATGCCAGGGTGTCAGGATCACAATTTCCTTTATTTTCATGATTACTGATTACTTCATTTATACCTGCTTATAAAACAGGGTTGGGACAGGGCTGGGGGTGGGGGTGATGGGGGGCAGGGGGTGTTATTTTTCTTGGTCCTTCTTGGTCCTAGGAATTCAAGATGAAGAAGGCAAGGTTCTTGCCCCAAGCAGCTCAGTCTAAAGTACTTTGGGTTAATTCTGATATTGTTTAGTGATGTATTACAAGTGCCTGAAAGACAGAGAAAGGTGACAGAATAGCTGTTATTAAAGCAACTGCTGATTTTATTTAAACCTGGAAAGGATTAGTTATGAATTTGCAAAAGAGGTAGGATTTTCAACTAACCCACAAACTTGCATTCAGCATTTTGCTTTATGTTCTTCTTTTCTAGATGTCAAGCTGTCCTATAAACATGTGATGGCTCAACTGAGACTTCAAAGTTAAGACTCAAAGCTAAGTTTCTATCTGTAATGAATATAAATATTATGAACTCAGAAATCAGGGCACCTGGGTGGCTCTGTCAGCTGAGTGTCCAACTTCAGCTCAGGTCACGATCTCACAGTTCATGAGTTCGAGCCCTTCATCAGGCTTGCTGCTGTTAGTGCAGATCCTCTGTCTCCCCCTCCCTCACACTCTCTCAAAAGTAAATAAAACATTAAAAAAGAAAGAACTCTGAAATAAACTGAGCTTTGGAAAGACCTGGAACACATATGCCAGTCAATACTGATCTCCACAGTTACCCATCTAACCAAATTTGATCTGGGACAGTCTCATGTTTGTCCTCCAAATCATATACAACTGGACCCAAGAACAGTACCACAAATGGCACCATGAGGGGACGGGTAGTATCTGTATAAAATGGAAATGACTCCAGCTGCCTTGCAGTTGTACCCATCTATGATGGCACAGGTCTTCTTAAGTGTTAAGGTGCTCTCCCCACCATCACAAGGACAAGGCCTTAAAGTAGCTTTATGGAGATGACCACTGAACACTCCATGATCTACCTATAGGACCACTAAGCAGGCAGAGATGCTCCAAATCACCGTTCATTTTAATAGCTATATCTTTGCCCTTTAGATCCACAGCAGACAGGCTAGAGGTCTGGTAAGTCATATCATCGTTTCATACTGACCATTATAATGGCCAATTTTGAGTATACCAGATGATACAAGGTACCAAATAGACACACGGCTGAAACCTGCACCTATGAAGTATCGTTCCAGAATGAGACATGACTCCTTGTCCGAGGTACGTTTATATAACTAATATTACCAAACAGGTACCTTGGCCCTCAAGTCCACTGCCTGAAGACTCTTACTCATTTGGAACCAATATGAGCCAGCCTAGATGACTCAGGGGAATGGTAATGATGGGATGAGTAATCGTTCTCTTGAAGTCACCAGTTAGGATAAAAGCAGTTGTTCATTACCTGACAAGACAGGTTCCTCAGGCTGGCCAAAAACAGAACAAATAAATCAATGTCACTTTCCTCCCTAACATATCAGAACTCTGTATTTAAAGTCTGCATTTCAGCTCATGGTTCAAGGAAAGCTATCCACAGAACTATCAAGGAGATAGGGGAGAGGTGGCAGAGAGGACATCTGGAATCTTAGTGGAGCAAAATCCTATAGGAACAGCATCTGGCTCTCTGCTCTTGGTCACTGCTTGGTTATTTTAGGAATCCTTTATATAAAACTAATACAAGGCCTTCTTCTAACAGAGTAAACACAAACCGATGTACGAAAGCCTCTAACATGGCAGTTCATTTTAAAGACTTGAAAATCTTTCTGAGTATAACCCATCTCAGGAGTAAATCCACGAGTGCATTAGGGATTCTCATTTCCTAATTAATCCGCATCTCCCCACTATTTTCCATGTTGCATTACTCTAATTTACCCTTTTGAGAGAGACGTTAAAATACTGTTTACTTGCAACTAGCAGACAAATGAGTCCTGGGGAGCTAATGCACAGCATAGTGAATATAAACAATGGTGTGTTATATTCGAACTTACTGAAATACTAAATCTTAATTATTCCAACCACTAAAAAGAAATGGTAATTATGTGACACGATAGAGATGCTAACTATCACTACAATGGTGACCATATTACAATATATAAATGTATCAAATCAACATTTTATACCTTTAAACTACACAATGTTATACGTCAAATATATTTCAATTAAAAAATTTAAAATACTGTTTAGTTACAAATGAAATGCTACTGAAGGCAGGCAAAAAATAAACTGATTTAATAGATGGCAGGTAACTCATATTAGAGTTCCTTTGGATAAGAGCGGAATAGGGCGCTTTTTTTGTGAGTTTTATTTATTTTTGAGAGAAAGAGAGAGAGAGAGAGCACGCGCGTGAGCGAGCATGAGTCAGGGAGGGCCAGAGAGAGAGGGAGACACAAAATCTGAAACAGGCTCTAGGCTCTGAGCTATCAACATGGAGCCTGACGTGGGGCTTGAACTCACAAAGCACAAGATCATGATCTGAGCCAAAGTTGGATACTCAACTGACTGAGTCACCCACGTGCCCTGAGCACTGAATAGTTTTACATACGATGTGCGATTTTGGTAAAAATCTGATTGAATATATTGCTGAGACTAAAGTAAACTTAACTAAAAGGTTTGACCACACATCCAAAGTATACCTGAAACTTAATAGCACAAGAGAAGCTAGGCTCCTGGGATTGAGTACATGTTGTGGGTAATATTCCTGTGCAAAGACATTTATTCATCACCCAGCTGGTGGTGCCACACTGGGTGGTTAATGCAGATCTGCCACATAGGAGCAACCACCTTACCTTGCCTTTTCCTAGCAGGTACCCATTTGGAGAAAGGGTAGGAAACATGGCTAAGAAGTAGACAGGACTTGATGTTCACAGTAAAAATATGGAAAGTGATCATGGTGAAAACAGGAGAATCATGCATGGGCTTGCCACGTTTAGACACAGAGGAAGTTTTCATCTCTCTTCTGGAAAGATTTCCTGAAGATGCAGTTGCAAGAGCTGCTTAAGGTTAAATTTGAAATGCTCTGCTTTAGCTGGACTACTAATAACAACCTTCCAAGGAGGGGCCACTGAGGATGACAAGAAAGTTGCTGAAGTGCCTGGTGCTATGGGTTAGAAGCTGAGGGAGGCATGTGCGGATAGGTAAATGTGCATTCTAACCACCGAAAATGCCTTCTCCAACTCAGACTCCCTTGCCAAGAGCCAGCCTAGAGCAAAGTTCTGTCTCGTCTCTCTCTCTCTTTTTTAACTCCCTTTCTGTGTTTATTGTTAAGCAATCCTCTTCACCGCTGAGGGGAAAAAAGGGGAAAGGCTTATGCAAACTTTCAGGTATTGTCTTCCTACAACATTGGTCATAAAACCAATGAGAAAGGGGAACAATGAAACCCAGCAATCCTAGGGTGGAGTCAAAACTGTAGTGGATTCAGGCTAATACCATGTCTGAAATGTCTTCTGTGGGGATAAGGTGACTCAACCTCCCCTTCGGGAAACAGGAGGACTTTTGTGTGCACCCAAGGACCCTGGGGCAAAACAGTTTTCTAAGCGCACCACATCATCCCGTTCACCGCTGACGCAGAAGGCCCACCTGCCTTTCACCCACCCCCTCCATCCTCCATACTCACATCCCACTCCTGTGCATCAACAGTGCCCCAAAACAGGCAATGTTAGCCACAGCCAAAGGAAAGCTAATGTTCATCAACCAAGCCTACAGGAAAACGAAGGTGCAGGCTTTGGTAGTCCGTGTTGGCCACACAGGTGGGAGCTAACGAGGTACTGGCCTGCTGGACAGATCCATCCCAGGAAGCAATTAAGTTTATAGCCAGGAAAGAATAGCCCCAGAGG
Organism: Panthera uncia; assembly: GCF_023721935.1. NCBI lineage: Eukaryota > Metazoa > Chordata > Mammalia > Carnivora > Felidae > Panthera > Panthera uncia. The sequence continues at coordinate 80,249,321 of NW_026057584.1, forward strand.
CCTTGGAAACAAAAGAAGCTTCCTGCCGGTGTTCCGTTCCCTAATTCTATCATAAAGACAGGCTGAACCATTCAGTTGTAACCACGGACAGTAAGGCACTGTCTGCAGCATGTCTGCTGTAGAGACCTGCCTGTCAGGTTTTCATTCCTATGCAAGGGGATTAAACTGTCCCAGCTGGTTCAAATCAGAAAAAAAGGAAGTACCCCAAAAGGAAAAAGTATTTGACGCAGGACACGATTATGAACTCTGTTCAAGATTGGCTGAAGGAGAGGCACCTGGGTGGCTCAGTCAGTTAAGCGTCTGACCTCAGCTCAGGTCATGATCTCATGGCTCATGAGTTCGAGCCCCACGTCAGGCTCTATACAGACAGCTCAGAGTCTGGAGCTTGCTTCAGATTCTGTCTCCACCTCTCTCTGCCCCTCCCCTGCTTCATTCACTCTCTCTCTCTCTAATATAAATAAACATTTTAAAAATTAGAAAAAAAAAAAGATTAGCTGAAGGAAAAGACTCTAAATATAATGGTTTCCACCAGTAGGGAGACAGCATCGCTAGGATATCTTGACAGTCAAGGGATGTGGCTTTCAGGGAAGTTCCTGGTGTGGGAAGGTGAGAGGTGGTGGGAGGGGAGGGCAACCAGCAAGGTCCTCTCCATCATCCCTACCCCACGTTCCACCCTCCCTGGTGGGGCTGTGCACGTTTAGACTGCCGACTATCCCGCTCCGATTCTAGATGGAGTCTGTATTAGGGTGACCATGCAGGCTCTCACATATGCAGAAGTTGTGGCAAACACCTCCTAGCAAGGGGAGCAGTCAGTGATGCTAACCTGAGTCAAAGTAGGAGGACAAGGACATCAGAAGGAGGTGGCTAGTTGTGGAACCAAGAGGCAACAATGAGATCTGATGGGGAGAAGATGCTAGGTGGCGGGAATAACTGCCCTCAAGTCTTAGCCTGGGAGTATCTCCCCCATTCTACTGCCAACTGCAAAGTCCTGGCCCCTAAATGTGTTCCGAACCTGTCAAACTAAGGAAGGGGCTATGGGCTACGTCGCCCAGGGTGACAAGGGTAATCTTAAAAATGTCAGTAAAATTTGTCATTTTCCTTACATAAACCACCTGACGCCACCTAGAGACTGGACTGGAGGTAGTTCCACAAATACTGTATAGAAGCGGCTGTCAACCCACCCTTTCCCTGGGGTCATCCTTAAACAAGAAGCTGAATACATTCTTTTCTTTTGAGCTTAGGCTGATTACCTGAAGCCAAGAACAAGAGACTATCTGGAAGGCTAGCGAGGACATTATTAAATATTCTCGTCCTTCAAACATCTCCCCAGAAGATGAGCAGAGTGACACCATGAACATGACCACCATCACTAGACATCTCCACCCACACCCACACCCTCTTTCAGGAGAGTCAGTCTCCATTCCATAGGACAAGTGTCATTACTATCTCCAATTAGGGATCCATTTTTGGCCACATGTATATACCCAGAAAGGTTATGTCTCTCTCCAAATAGCCAATGTCCCTGCCTCTAGAAAAACTACATGTCCAAGGAAGAACTCTGCCAAGAGTCAAGAAGATTTCATTTCCATTAACCTGAGAAGCACTTGAGGTTAATGCAGACTCTGGAGCCAGTGTGCCTGGGTGGAACCCCACTTCTGCCACTTAGTAGCTTTCTGACATTGGGGGAAGTTACTTAAGCTCTCTGTACCTTGGTTTTCTCACCTATAAAATGGGCATAAAAATAGTACCTACCCATAAGACTGTATAATGACCAAATGCGTTAGGATACGTAAAGGACTTAAAACAGTCCTTTTGACATGTAGTAAGAACAAATTAATATTTGATGTTACTATTACTATCTCTATTATTATCATCATTATTATATTCTTGAGTATGTTACACAGCATACTGTTTCCCAGACTTCTCTCAGGTGGGCTGACAATACCATCCCTACTCCAGGATAGTTTAAGGCAAAATAAAAAAATTTCAGATTGCTTTCAGATCAAAGTTAAGAACCTATGATAACTTTTACCTGGCCATGAATTCTTTGCAGCTATTCCATTAAGAAGTGAAGTCTATTTTCAACTCCCTCAGAGGTACCAGCTGGGTATGGTGGCGTGAGGGATGCCGGACAACATGAGTCAGAACCTAGCCCAAACTGGTGACCCACGGTATCATGAGCAAACAAAATGGTTGTTGTTTTAGGCCATTAAGTTTCTGGTGATTTCTTATTATGCAACAGATAACGGACACAGAGCCCTAAACGAATGAGGCTTTATTATCAATAGCATTTCAAACACAAATGTTCACATGAAACCAGGCCACTTGTCTGTCAGCAGGTTAACCAACCTCCACGTGGTGCTTCCAAGATCTCATCCCACTCACCTAGGGCCAGTAAGGCCACCACAGTCAGCACATTAACTTGGGAAAAGCTAAGACCAGTGCATGATCAAATCTGGAGACACAGAGGCAAGCCTTCTGTGCCAAGGAAGGGGCCAAATTAGGTCCTTGCAGAGGGTAAGGTGGATGGCATAGAAAAAAGGATTTTGTTCCCTTTAGTCCACGATACAATCCAGGGCCTGAAATGGCAAGATATGGCTTCCCTGGAGGTAGCTTTATACCATGTGTCTTAGATATTATAGGATAAAGTGGGTAGATGCCTTCAAGGCACAAGCAAACCAATTCAAGGTCAGCATCACCAAGTGAGAATAAGGGGGAGCCAGTCAGAATCAACCATATAATCCCCGTGGTCCTGATATGTGGCTCCAAGAATACAGGGAGCCCAGAACATCTTCATTTTTTCTGCTGGTCACAGCAAGAGAATGATCACGTTCCAAGCTTCGATTTTGCTGTGACCAAACCAAAAAACCTATCTCACCCCACAATACAAAAGGGGAAAAAAAATGCCAAGTTCCATAAGTCAGTGTTCTGTCATCTGTAACATGTGGTAAGAACTGATAATCAACTTTGTAGGAGAATCACTCTGAAATACATTAGGAGAGACTTCAGAAGCTTAAGTTCCTGTCTGTTATAAGCAAAACCACCACATCTAAATGAAAGCAATCTTATTAATCTGGTAAGTTGGATGACCTGTAGTGCCAAAGTTTCTCAGGTGAAGACCAGTAGCAATTTATCCGTCCACGTATTTGTTTATTCATGCCATATTTGTTGAGCACATACTTTGTACCATACAGTTCTGTGGGTGTCTAGAAATGAGAAAGTTGAGGAAGGAGGAAAGTACACGAGTGAAGATAGCAAGGATTATATAAAAGTAGCTAAGACATTCCACATTCCAAGAGCTTACAGATCTGGTTATCTTGAAAAACAAAATTTCCTGCTTGAAGCAATTCAGAGTAATCCAGCTGAGCCATGCCCAAATTGCTGCACCGATTAGAACTGATCATGTTATAAATCAAGGGAGTTCAGAAAACTGATTTCATGGAATCACAGAGCTGAGTGGATGTAACTGGTCTGCAGATGAAGATACTAAAATGAAGTAATTTACCCAAGATTTCACGACCGGTTTCAATGCAGAGCCAAATCTGGGTCTCCTGGTCTCAGTCCAACAGGACTTCCACCAACCCCATAGAGACCTGTCTCAAGACACAAGGTATTTACAGCGTGAGAGCACAGAGATACCCCACAATTCTAACCCATCTTGCAGTAGACACACTAGCTATCCAACATAATGAGCAGAAACTCTGCACTTGTCACATGGGAAGAACCCAAAGATACAACTTCTTGTGGAATTAACTAAAGAGCCCTCTAACCACGTACACTCAAATGCTCAGCAGCCCTTAAAATAGGCTAATGAGACAAAGGCACAATACTTGTTCAATTTCAAAACTTAAATCCATAGGAACTATGTGAACAAACCATACACAAAGGTAAAAACAGCAGTAAAACACACTAACATGTTTGTGACTGTAATGCTGGCATCTTTTAAAACTGGGAGAATTCTTCATCTTTCTGCTGTTCCCTACAGACCAAACATTCTTTAACATTCTTTTTTTTTAATTTTTTTAAGATGTTTATTCATTTTTCTGAGAGAGTGGGAAAGAAAGAAAGTGAGCAGGGGAGTGGGAGATAGAGAGAGAGAGAGAGGGAGAAAGGGAGGGAGGGAGGGAGGATCCGAAGCAGGCTCTGCACTGATAGCAGAGAGCCTGATGTGGCATCTGAACTCACGAACGGTGAGATCATGACCTGAGCCAAAGTTGGATGCTCCATCGACTGAGCCACCCATGCGCCCCCCACCCCGCCCCGCATTTTTGGACTACGTACATATTTTTTAATGTCTTGGCCAACTCACTGGGAAGAGACACACTGTCGGTGACAGGTGGTGGTCAGGAGGCAAAGGGCATGTGAGCAGGGGCAAGCGTGAAAGTCAGGTGGAGTGCCAGCCCCGAATGTCTGCAGGTGGGTCAACGCCTCAGCGTGCTTGGACTCTGCTCTGTGCTGTTTGGTCAGTTATATTCCTGGTCTGCCACTTCCGGCTTGGCTAACTTTGGGCAGCTCACCTACTTCATTTAATCCTCCACTTCCTCAACCGCAAAAGGTGGGCACTAGTAGGACCGTCTTCATAGGAAAGCCGTGCATATGGAGAGAGAAAACAAAATGCTTAGTCTAGCGCCTGGCAGAAAGTAGGAGCCAGCCAGTGTTAGCTGTCATGATGATGGTGATAGAGGTGCTAATAGAGTTATTATTTTTTATTGCCATTGTTATCATTATTATTATGCTTATCAGTATTATGATGTTCCTAATACTGTTTAACGCTGTAACTCAAAAGGCATTAAGTTTCCTTGCTTTGGAAGACAGCCCAAAGCTCTCCATATATCTCACTGTTGGCCTGTCCCTTCTCTCATCTCCATACTCTTTCGGTTTATTAGTAGTAGACTCTTAAGTTGAAGTAACAGTTTGCACACCACCCAGTCACCCAGTACGCCCTGGGGGAAACAGTGATAACATACAGATTCCTACATGTTTTTTGGGGCCTAATTAGGATAGTACAATGTCATCCTTTTTACAAAGGCAAGGAGCAAACCACCTTAGTAGATATTCTACAGAATTCTGCTTTGTACTTGAAACATGTAATTATCATTAACAAACATGGGTGCTAATAATTCTATCTGCTCTTTAGACAAGAAACAGGAAGATTTCTGGCCCCATCAGCTCTGATGGGAGACAATTTCTCTTGGAGGCTGCCTCCCCCACGCATCAGATGCAAGGTGGGAGGTCTGTTTGCAAGGCAAAAGGTTTCTGGGCTAGGAGCTAATAGCCCACACCAGGAAGAAGATTCCTCAGTAGATCAGGTTCAGGTCCCTGAATCCTCAAAGAGACATTCTGTGGCCTTGGCTGCCTGACATCAGAAAACCAGACCTCGGATTCAGTTTTGTTTTTTGGTTTTTTTCACTGAGAAAAGAGAGGCCTGACAAATGAACCTGGTCAACATGTGTATTAAGCACCATACCTAAACCCACAAGGGCAAAAACGAATGAAATAAAAAGCAGTCCTCAGTAAAACGTACAACTTTAAACATGCCCAAGTAGACAAACATGCTCTTGCCTCTTCTTTGTTGGGGTAACACCTTCATCCTCTTTTGGATCAGGAAATATTTTTTAATCTTTAACATTTAAATGTTCTATAATTACAAATGCTCAATACTTAATGCACACAGTTAACTAAGGAGAGTTAGCAATGTATTTCACTTGATATAGACATTTCTGAGCATCACTCCTTATCCCCCACATATTCCTGCCCCCATCAGTGGGATAGTTCCTCTAGAAGATGCTCTTGTAATTGACCAAATTAGTATGTGGGAAACAGAGAAGTCTTTCATCCACTAATCATTCCCTGGGCATGGGGACTCCCTCCTTGGGTTCACCAGAAACAGGACTTAAGCCAAAATCTGCCTTCCAAATCCCAGGACCAAGTGAACAACGCATGGTTAGGATGGACTAGAAAACATGGCAAATCACCCAGGAGACAGGGAAAAGGTAGAGTCCCAAGATGTTCCAGAGTCCGCGTGGATCCCTGATCATCTAACCCTGAGCTCCCAAATGAAAAGCCAACGACTGTCTGTAATCGCTTCCATTCTTACCTCAGAGAGAACACGGCTGTCAGGCTCCTCTCTCCAATGGTGATGAGGTCTGTGCCCAAACAAAGTAACCAGCCTACCAAAGATAAAAAGATAAGGTAAGAACTACTGCTGGCGAAGAGTTACATTCCTCCACATCTGGAATGTTTTCTAACAAAAAGCAGGTCTCTGGATGTTTGAAGACCTTTTGGACTACAACAGCAGCAACATAATCAATTGAACAATACAAATGAATGAAATCCCTGGAATCAAGTCAGGTGAGACTGTTAAAGTTACAGAGAGTGAGCTAACTTTTTTATTAACACACACCTGGGGCCTAATTGGGAATGGTAATAACTGGTGAAATCATACACTTCATCACGTCCCTCCACAAAAATGGCTGTTTACCAAGGAGCTGGCAGAACTTTGTATAACACTTACATATATCACGGTATGTTGGCAGGTCAGAGCATTCACACACTCAACACGTCCACACACAAAGAAGACTCTATGCCATTTAACTAACCCTGCTTTGGAAGACGGCCCTACCAGCTGATGAAATAATGACAACACGAGACTTGAACCCAAATAAGGGGGTGGGAGGGAAGTGCAATCTTCTTCTACAAGCACTCAAATCTGCAAATGTAAAAGACAACAATTGTGCCCAATTCTAAGGAAATCCTATTATATATTTATAGCCCTCATCTGTGATGCCAATTTCATGTGTTTAATCAACTTGACTGGGCTATGGTGCCCAGTTGTTTGGTCAAACACAAGTGTAGACATTGTTGTAAAGGTATTTTTTAGATGTGATTAACATTCACATCAGTAGACTGGGTAAAGCAGATTATACCTGGTGGCATGGGTGAGCCTCATCCAACCAGCTGAAGCCTTAAGAGAAAAGACTGAAGTTCCTTTAGGAAGAGAGAATGCTGCCTCTATGCACCTTTGGACTTGAGATTAGGACATGAACTCTTCCCTGTGTCTCCAGCCTGCCCTGCAAATTTTGGACATGGCAGCCTCCATAATCATGGGAGTCAATTCCTTAAAAATCAATCTATTGATCAATCGCTAGACACACACCCACACGCACCTTATTGGTCAGGTTTCTCTGCAGAACTCTAATATACCATCTAATGTCAAGAAAAAAATGCCTTAATTTATAAAATATGTATACAACATGAGGACAATACAGAAAAGAGACTAGAGCATGAGGAAAGTTAGTCCACAGAAGTGTATTTTGTAAGGTATTAAACTATTTCTTGATGTGGTTGATAAACTAGGTTCTGAGCATCCTATCGGCCAACACAATGAAGAAAAAAGACACAGGATAATCACATGGACTTGCAGATAAAATACAATGTAAGCACTTCAAGACTGTTAGCCTTTTTTGTTGTTAAGAAATTTCTCCCAAGGTGGGTGCCTGGGTGGCTCAGTTGGTTAAGCATCTGACTCTTGGGTTTCGGTTCAGGTCATGATCTCACGGTTTGTGAGTTCAAGCCCCATGTTGGGCTCTGCACTAACAGCACGAGCCTACTTGGGATTCTCTATCTCCCTCTCTTGGGATTTTGTGCCCTTCCACCCTCTCAAAATAAACAAACAAAGAAGAAGGAGGAGGAGGGAGGAGGGAGGAGGAGGGACAGGGAGGAGCAGGAGGAGGAGGAGGAACAGGAGGAGGAGGAAGAAAGAAGAAAGAAAATCTCTCCAGGTGTTAACCTTCCCCTCCTTGGGTAAATTCTTCAAGTATCCTTTAACATCCACACTGAAGGGTCAGGAGGCAAAGTAATTAGAAGGGCCTACGTATATAGAGAGTCTCCTATAATGCCTCTTACTGCATCCCTCAGTGAGACATGATGCCAAAGCACAATTCACTAACATGATTTAACAAGGCCAAAAAGAAGCCCAAGTACACAGCAATCTGATCATCTGGCTTGATCCAGGGATAAAAATGAGAATTTCTGGAAGAGTTAATGAACCCCATATCCTTTGAGATATTTCCCAGAAATATTTCTCCACTGCAAAGCTGGGTGGGAAGTGGCCTATACTACCTTAGGTTGTGTTCCCTGGCAACTGCCTAGAGTAAAGGTTTTCTCTACTGATGATCAGGGGCAGAGCCACTGAAAAACTGCCTTCAGATAGGTTAATAAAGTTCAGGCAATGCATGTATAAAAAAGGGAATGTTTAACTTTTATATGTTTGAGTCTGTAGAAGTCTTATAGACCCTTCCTGCACTGGAATCAATTTTCAAGACTTTTTTATTGTGGTAAAATATACATAATAAAAAATTTACTATTTTAACTATTTTTTAAGTTTATTTTTGAGAGAGAGAACGCACACATGCACATGAGGGTCAAAGAGAGAGGGAGAGAGAAAAACCCAAGCAGGCTCTGCACCGTCCACACAGAGCCCACATGGGGCTAGAACCCACAAACCGTGAAATCATGACCTGAACCAAAATCAGGAGGCAGACGCTTAACTGAGCCACCCAGGCTCCCCTATTTTAACTATTTTTAAGTGTAAAACTGTGTGTGGCACTAACTATATCTACAATGTCATCCAACCATCACCACCATCCATTTCCGGAACTTTTTCATTATCCCAAACAGAATGTCTGTATCCATTAACAATGAGACCCCACCGCCCCCTCCTACAGCCCTGGGTAACACCTATCCTACTTCCTGTCTCTGTTAAGTTGGTCTATTTGGTACCTCACATGAGTGAAGCAATGTAATATTTGCCCATCGAGTATTTCACGTAGCATGTTTTCAAGGTCCATCCATGTTAGACCATGTACCAGAATTCCATTTTTTATGGCTGAATAATATTCCATTGCTAGTATTTACCATGTTTTGTTTACCCTGGAATGATTTTTTAATATAATTAATTCAACAAGTATTGAATATTTACAATGTGAGAAGTTTGATTTTTTTAAACATTAACTTTATTCTAAGAACAGTATGTAAGAGCCAGAAGTGCTACTCCACAAGGAGCCAATTAATCACATGAATCCTCATTTCAGAACCGGTAGCAGCAGCAAGGAAACAAAAGTCTAAGTAGTTTTTCCTCCCTAAGGGTTAGGGGAATCTCCCGCACAATCTTAATGAATGTTCTTCATGTTCAAAGCTGAAGTGAGACCAGAGTACCCCCACTATGCGGCCAGTGTGCTCCACAGTGCTTCTTATCATGGTGCCCACAGCTTACACAGTGTCATTCTTGACCCCCGACCCAGTGATAATGAGCTTCTAGCCGAGCAGCTGATGTCAACAGCCAGAAACTTCCATCCCTGCAGATAAAATACCCTGACAGAATTAACTAGAAAAGCACATCTTCCCGTAGCTGGCTTGCCATGCATCAGCTTTGCATTTCTCGGCACATCCATCAGGGAACAAGCCTTCTGTGTGGAAACATGGGTGTTTCCACAGCACCTCCCCAGCAAGACAGTGTAACAGTTGAAAGAGAAAGCGAGAACCTGCACCTCACTCCGTTTTTCACCTTTCGAGGGTATAAAAGAGCAGCTGGTGCCAAGGGGGGACGCCACCACATACCTGAATTCACAAAAGTGGCCCAGGATGAGTCATCAAAAGACGTCCACGGGAAGTTGAGGAGAAACAACCAATTCTGTACACTGATGAGGGAATCGCAGGCAAAAATCAAGAACCACAGAGGATCGAGGCCACTTCGTTCGGCATAAACTTCTCAGCTGGGAGGATCTGCTGTCACCCCAGATTGTTAACAATTGGCTGAGCTGAAGTTCATTACTACTTTTGTGTTCGGTTGACGGGGACTATGTCATCCGACCAACAAAAGTGGTTTTACAAAAATATAGACAATTTAGCCTGGAGTTCCTCCTGTGTGTTTTTAATGTTTTATTTATCGTGAGGGGCACCTGGGTGGCTCAGTGGGTTAAGCGTCCGACTAAGCACGTGTCTCTGTCTCTCAAAAATGAACATTAAAAAAAATTAAATACTTATTTTGAAAGTACACAAGTCAGGGAGGGAGAGAGGGAGAGAGAGAGAGGATCTGAAGTGGGGTCTGAGCTGACAGCAGCAAGCCCAATATGGGGCTCAAACTCAAGAAATGAGAGATCGTGACCGGAGCCGAAGTCAGACACTCAGCCAAATGAGCCACCTAGATGCCCCTTCCTGTATGTTTTTTAAGACAGACTTCAAAAGCAAGAGTTTTTTGTAGATAAACACAAAATGAACACTGTTAAGATTGTGCCTTTTAGTATATAGGTAAAGAGTCCATTGGCTCTGAAACAAGAGATATTTCCATGGGTTGTAGAAGCCGGCCCCAAACAGGCTGAAAGTAGGATGCTAAAGTGAAGGATCTCCAATTAGTCTAATCAGGAAACCCCAGCATGAGAAGGCACTCAGTTCTCTGTCACAAGTAATTACTCTACCCTTCTTCCAAGGGCATCAATAATATGCATTTGGGATGTGGATGGGGGCACAACCTGAGTATGAAAATTTCATCTGTGGTAATCATTCAGATCCTCCAACTTTTGTTAAGTTCATTCAAACCTTTCTTGTGTGTAAACACACACATACTCTCAAAAATATTGTCCCGTGGCCTGGATCCATTTTCAAAGATGAGAACCCAATAAGGCAATCAGGGTTCATCAGAAGATACAAAATTAAACTTGAACTTGGTAGAATGCCAATTACTTTCTGTTATGGGCTGAACTGTATCCTCTTTCCTCCAAAATTCATATGTTGAAGTCCTAACCCCCTGGTACCTCAGAATGTGACTATACTTAGAGACAAGGTCTTTAAATAGGTGATTAAATTAAAATGAGGTGCTTAGGGTGGGCCCTAAACCAATATGACTGCTGTCCTTATAAGAAGTAATTTAGACACAGACCTGTACAGAGGGGAGATCATGTGACGACACAGGGCAAAGAGGACCATGGGAAGTGAAGGAGAGAGACCTCAGAAGAAACCAAACCTGCCTACACGTTCATCTCAGACTTCCAGGCTCCAGAACTGTGAGATAAGAGATTTCTGTTGATTATGCCACCTAGTCTGTGGTACTTATTATGGCAGCCCAAGACAACTAATACTCCTTCCCCTTTTCTTTCTCCTCTGATTTCCAGAGAGGAGACTGTACAGGTGGCAAGGACACTCTTGTCTCCTACTCCTCTTAAGGGCCTCGCTGTCATTCATTTCCTTATCCCCAACCAGGGCAATCTCTAAATCCAAAGTGACAAGTAAGAACACCTCACAAATACCCTGAGGACCCCAACTATAAAACAGGGGACCAATGCCTGTCCCAAGACCTCTGACTTCCAAAACTATAGGAACTCTCTCTGCCTTTCCCAAATGCTCTCTACTAACCAGAAGTCAGCCTGCAAACAATTTTTAAGATACTTTTCCCAGAAACCATGTCTAAATTTCTCTTGCCTTAATACCTAAGGCTGGCTCAGATGCCTTAACCCACATTAGTTCCCTCTCTTTTTAAAAGGAAAGGAGAGGTTGGGCACCAGAGAGCCTTGCACATTACAGAAACAAGTCCAGAGCAAGAGATTATCAGGGGCAAGAGGACTCCCAGTTGTCTCAAGATGATTACAAGTAATTACTTTCTACTTCACTGGAGAAGTTCATACAGGAGAGCCGAAGTCCTTTGTTAGCGCTGGGAGCCATGAACACCATAGCCTAATTTTCGTTCTCCATAGATAATGTTTAGCCTATAGCATAGGTAGGCATTGGGTCTGGCTCCAGGTGCTATGGCTTGAAGGAGACTGCATTGCACTCAGGGGAGGAACCACAGACTGAACCAGAGACTGGACTGTTGGCAGTAAGTCACCAGTGACAGAGGAGGCACAAGGGGGCACCTAGCCTGTGCTCATGTTCCAGCTCCGTTAGTTTCCTCCAGCTCTCAGTCTCGCTCTGGCCACCTCCCCAAGCCAACACAAGCTCCACACGGCTTTGCCTGGAGTGTCCTGAAACAAATGTGAAATCTATTAGAAGTAATACCCCCAAGCACTCCTGGGGTCAGCAAACAAGGCTCCTGGGTCCTCTCTGGACTGTGGTCATGGGGTGGGGGCTCCTGTCCAGGGTGCATTCCAGTGGCAGGGGACCACTAACACTCAGGCTAACACTCAAGCCTGCCAAGTCCCAGCCCCATGGAAGAAAAAGGAGAACAGACTGATGCAATTAGCCAGGCGAATGGGAACTTGTCAAACCATTTAGATAAGACAGCACTTGAATTTATTCAGTTCCCATTACCGGAGGGTGATTGTGCTCCCACCCCCTGCTGATTCTGCGGGCTGCACAGCATTTTCCTAGCAAGGAAGTGAGAAAAGGAAGGATGATTTCTCAGCCTACAAATTCCAGGGCTCTGCTGTTAAATCAGCATGCATCGCCTTCAACCAAGGGGTAATTTGACCTTAATGGAATCAAGGGACACATACTGTTGAGTGACTCTGTCACAGAATCTGAAACTCAATGATGAATATTTAAGTATCCAATTAATTAAAATAAAATAAAATAAAATAAAATAAAATAAAATAAAATAAAATAAAATAAAAGGTTCCTTATCCAGGTCAATCTTCCTTACACCTCTAACAACTTATTACACATTCACTTTGCTAATGGCTCTGTTTCAAATACTGAGTTGTGAGCACCTCAAGAGTCCATAGAGAATCTTATTCTTATCTCCTTTTTGGGGCTGAGAATAGCGTTGGACACAAAATGCAAACTCGGTAAGGGTTCATTAACTTTTTTTTTGCTGCTTGCTTTTGAAACAGTTTTTCCTGGAAAGAAGAACATCCACTCTACCTGCTTCATTTAATAAAAAACAACAACTCCCTCCTCTCTCTGACCCCCACCCCCTCACCAAACTGAGAACACCAACAGGATCATCACAAGAATGTCCACAGAGGATCCAGTGGATCTATCATAGAAGACAGCAAAATTGCAGATGAGCTTCAAGGTTGGTAAATTCTTGTCCTGTTTTAAAATCTGAACATATCTGTATGTTTCCTAGGACTGCTGTAACAAAATACCACAAATTCAGTGACTTGAAACAACAAATGTTTATTTTCTCACAGTTCTGAAGGCCAGAAGTCCAAAATCAAGGTGTCAGCAGGGCCAAAGCCCTCCGGAAGCTCAGAGAGAGCCCATGTCCCTCCTACTCTCTGGTGGCTGCTGACACTCCGTTGTGTGTGTCTGTATAACTGTACCTACACTCTGTACCTCTATCTGCCCATGCCCTTTTCCTGGGGTTCTGGTCACATCCCCCTCTCTCTTCTCAGGACACCTGCCGCTGGGCCTAAGGCTCACCCTAAATCCAGCATTAGCTTATCCTAAAATCCTTAACTTGTTTACATCTGCAAAGACTTTTTTTTTTGAGAAAGAGAGCACATGCCAGTGCATGAGCAGAGGAGGAGCAGAGAGAGGGAGAGAATCTTAAGCAATCTCCATCCCCAGCAAAGAGCCTGACACAGGGCTCGACTCAGGGCTCTATCTCATGACTGAGAGATCATGATCCAAGCTGAAATCAAGAGTTAGACCTTTAAATGACTGGGCCACCCATGTGACCCACAGAGACCCTATTTCCAAATAAGGTCACATTCACAGGTACTGGGGGTTAGGACCTAGATATATCTAGTTTGGAGAATACTATTAAACCTACTAAAATTCGAAGTCAGAACATATCCTCTGTACCAGAAGACCCCATCTTCTTCCCAATGCTCTTCTTCATATTAATGGACTCATTTCCTACTCAGGACCCAGGCTGAACTCTTTGAGTCATGGTCAAGGGCCTTCACCTACTTGCTCCCCAGTTCCAATCAGCTCCATAATTCGCAGTGATGAAGTACAGTTCAATCAGTTCTATTCTACAAAAGTACTTATGCCTGTCCTCTCTTTTCCAGCCCTGATGCCTAACCAGCCTGCCCCCAGCTTGATTCTCCTGTCTCCTACCTGCTCTGCCAGCTTCCTTAACTACCATGCCCTACGCTGCTGCTTTCAACAGAGCCCAAGCATGCCGCAACCCTGTCCCCAAACTTTCAGTGGCATCTAACCAAATGAAGCCCAATCTCTGTACAGTTTAGCATCCAGGTCCAGTAGAATGAGCCCAAACCCACCCTCAGCCTTATTTTCCACTGCTCCCCTCCACTTGGTCCAGAGGCAGTGGAAGTAAATCATTGAGTGATCTTAAGTAGAACTCAAAGTTCCTCCAAGACTTTCAAGTCCCTCTGCCTAGGATTTATTCATTAATTCAACAAACTTCTATCTTGACTTATGTCCCCCTGTCCATGTCTTACACAGAATAGCTCAACTCAAAAGACAACTCATCTATGAGTCTTTAGTGAGTTTCATCAACCACATTGGACTTTTAAAATTTAAAAGTCTGCCAGACAGAGAAGGCATGTTCTCTCCCCTCCCTGTAGAGACTTGAACACTTGTCACAAAACTTGTAACAGAGTCTGGGTAGAACTCTGCTTTACTCATGTCCATCTCCCCCATAATCTAGAACAGCACCTTGCATGTCACATGTGCTCAGAAATAGCTGATCAATAAAAGTTATATTGAGGGGCGCCTGGGTGGCTCAGCCGGTTAAGCATCTAACTCTTGATTTTGGCTCGGGTCATGATCTCATGGTTTGTGGGATCAAGCCCTGCGTCTGGTTCCACACTGACAGTGCAGTGCTGTCATCTTGGGATCCTCTCTCTCTGTCTCTCTCCCCCTCTCTCTTCCCCTCTGTTACTCATGGCTCTCTCTCAAAATAAAGACACTTAAGAAAAGATACATCAAGGAAATAATATAGTCTCTGCCTTCAAGCAGGTTACATTTGAGGACAGGGACACACAAAGGTGGATAACAAAGGCTAATACAATATTATACACATCATAGAAGCAATATAGATGAAATTCTGTGGGAAATACAGAAAGGGAATTTTAAAAGGAAAAGAGTTTCCTAGAAGAAGTAGAACCTAAGAGAGATCTTGAAGAATAAAAAATGAGTAAAAAGTGGTTCATCAGGGAAGAGAATAAAGTACAGAAGCAGCAGCATCTGTACAAGAGCCCAGGGAAAGCAAACGGCATTTTTCAGCTTCCATGAAGAACAGAGCTTTCTGGCCCACTGACTGAATGGTGGGTAACGGAAGACAAGGCTAGAAAGGTAGGCCAGCATCTCGAATACTATGCCAAGGAATTTGAAATGGACTCTGTAGGAGATGGGCGTCATGGAAGGCTTTCAAACAGGTGTGATGTGGTCACATCTGCATCTTTAGATGAGCACTTATACAGTACTACAGGACCTGAACTGGATAGGTATCAGAATCATCTGTAGAGCTCCAAAATTGCTTAATATAGAAGGAAAGTACACGTAATATGACAATTCTCCATTCGCAATAAAATCGCATTGATGCTTCGCCATTTTGGCTTCAGACTTTTTAAGATAAATAAGACAAATATTCTTGAGCTCCTTTTCGCTCCCTTCCCCAGAAATAAACACTTCCCTTCAGTGCATATCCTTCTGGTCCATGTTGATACAAAGAAAGAAACACGTAGATACATGTGTATGTCCATAAAAACTATATAATATTGCTTTTTGTATTAAAATCACAATACATTTAGCAAATATTGCTCTAAATTTGCCTTACTCACTGGAAGAATCTTTAAAAATTCAGATCCCTGCACCCCACCTAGATCTAATGAATCACAGTCCCTGAGCAGAGGTGTCTAGAAATATGAAGTTTTTAAAAACTTCCTGTTCATTTTGATGTCACCAGACCTGGACTGGGGAGTCACGGGAGTAGAAGATGAACCAAAGAGAAGACCAAGCAGAGGTAGGAAGAACAGCAAGAATGATAATTCAAGCAGGGGTGACACAGTCCTAAGCAAGGTCAATGCAAATGTTAACAAAAGACAGGGGACATAGAACTACCCTACAATCCAGCAATTGTACTACTAGGTATTTATCCAAAGGATACAGGAGTGCTGATTTGAAAAGGCACATGTGCTATATTTATAGCAGCACTATCAACAATAGCCAAATTATGAAAAGAGCCCAAACGTCCATTGACTGATGAATGGAGAAAGATGTGGTATATATACACAAATGAATACTATTCAGCAATGAAAAAAAAATGAAATCTTGCCATTTGCAACAACGTGGATGGAACTAGAGGGTATTATGCTTAGCACAACAAATCAGGCAGAGAAGGACAAATGTCATATGATTTCACTCATCAATGGAATTTGAAAAACACAACAGATAAATGTAGTGTAAGGGAAGGAAAATAAGATAAAAACAGAGGGAGGCAAACCATAGGAGACTCTTAAATACAGAGAACTGAGGGTTGCTGGAGGGGAGGTGAGTAGGGGGATAGGTTAAATGGGTGATGGGCATTAAGGAGAGCACTGTGGGATGAGCACTGGGTGTCATATGTAAGAAATGAATTATAGCGTTCTACTCCTGAAGCCAAGACAACACTGTTGTTGACTAAATTGAATTAAAAAAAAAAAAAAAAGACAGGGGACAGATTTTGATACCCTGTGAAGGTAAAAGCAATAGAAACTTGCAATGAATTAGAATCTGGGGTGAGAAGTTGTAAGTAATAAATGGCCCTAAGGATTTTAACTTGAATGAGTTGGAGGACAGTGACACGCTTAACAAAAATGGAAAACACAGAAACCAAAGAGCTGCCCGTGGGAGAAAAGATGGATTTGGTTTTAGACATGTGCATCTGAGATTTCTGCAGGTTCTTCACATAAGTATCTCTAACAAGCATTTATAGGAGCTAGATTAAATCAAGGGAGAGGGTCGGGGATCTTAACACAGATCCAGGATTCCCTACTTACAAGTAACAGCCGTGCACCTGGAGCTGGATACGTTTGTTTCAGAAGAGAGAGAAGAGACCCTTGGGCATGTCCTTCAGGGATGCATGTATTTAGGGCAGAGCACATGAAGAGCAAGGTGATGAGACAGAGAAGTGGCCAGGAGTAGAAGGGCCACCGGAATCAGGAAGCCACAGGAAGGCTCAAGGGTCAAGAATCCACCATGACCTGAGTGTGATAAAGAGGAGGACCGAGAGAGATTGCAAAACTGGACAATCAGGACCTTCCACGGAGTAGTAGCGATCATGGCGGGAGAGGTCACAGTGTGATATGGCCTGAAAAATACCAGAAGCAGCAACATTAAGCTACTCTTCAGTGTTGAAACTTGCAGTCAAAAAAAAAAAAAATAGTGGAGGGATAATAATTTTAGGGTTTAAAACAGGAGATCTGAGTAAGTAGAATATGAGAAAGGAACCAGCAGTAAAGAAACTGAAAAGACTTATTTCTGTAGAATTCTTCAGAGATTCAATGCCTGAGAACACCCAGTAGCAAGAAGGCGGGGGTCAATCCCAGGTTGAAAACAGCAATTATTTAAAAGCAGAGCAATTTAGACCTTTGGAGCATCTCTTCATCTCCTACAGAAGACTAGGGCTTTGTATTTTGGAAAAATTTAACAAGAAGATTCTCTGGATTCAGAAGTGTTGGGCACACTGAACAGTGGGATGAAGTATAAAACTGAAAACTGGGAGTTTAGCAATAATCTACATACTAAAAAAGCTGCTCCTATAACAGTAGCATCCAACTATAGGAAGACATGCATTCTCCCTCCTGGTCTCCCTTCATGTCCCACCCCACCCCTCCTCCCTTGTTGACTGGATAATTCTTCTCTGAAAAAGAGAAGCATCTGTATATACTCCTCACCCATTCACACTGAATTTTCAGTCAAGGATCACCACACATTTGAGGAAAGCCTACCACATGAAAAAGTGAAGCGAAACTAAACAAACACATCACATGGAAAACTCAGAGACCCTATGGAAGATGAAGACTCTAGAACTATCTAGAAACTACAGTGGCCTGGAGAGAGATTAATTTGGCCACTTTTTTTTTCCATTAAAGAAATGAATTTTTTTAAAAACCCACACACACAAATCTGTATTTCTAACTTGTCTTACAAAATCAAAAGGCCTGGCAGTTCTAGACTTACATGGAGCCTGGAGCTAAGAGCAAGAAAGAGACAGGCCAAGGAAGTATGAGCCTAGACATTCTTTCGAGGAGAGCACTCAGAGGTATTACCAGATTCCCAAAGGGGTCTATGACTCAAAAAAAAGGTAAGAGCCTTGAAATAGGCCCTCTTCCTTTCTCAACATCTTCTAGGGAAAATGTAACAGTTTAGAGTGTACCTAAAAGCTTTTTAGAAGGGATATCCAAGATTTGATGTGTTAAATCAACTTCTCACATGCAGCTACCCAGTTCAAAAGAGAAAATGCAGAGCACTCCAGGGAATGTGAGGAATTGGAACCTTGCATACAGATATTACCCTATCACTGCTTGCACACCGAAACTACATAGATTAATGGGTCAGGAGAGATCTGCTCTTGCAGCCATCTAGATATATCCTAAAGGAAAAAGGAAGAATTGCAAGTACTCACAGCTCAAACATGTGACTACTAACATCACTGACTTGATTAGAGAAGAACACGAACGAACACACACACACACACACACACACACACACACACACACACACACACACACAC
>NW_026057584.1:80267949-80314950 GCF_023721935.1 Panthera uncia
CACACACACACACACACACACACACACACACACACACACACACACACGGGCTCATGTGCATACATTTGCAATCAGCCAAACCTGCTTTACCCAATCCTAAGGCTTCCTGTCGTCAGACAATTTGTTCTGACTGGAGGTAATCACAATACATAAATAAGTTCTGCCAAATAAGAATTAATTTAAATTCTGTTCAAAGCTTTTCAAGAGATAGAAAGGCTGCCCTTCAGAGATACCTTCTCCTGGGCTAATGAGTTGAATTACTCTGTTTATCACAAGCCAAAGGTAACTAGGTAGTTATACTGAAAAAAATTCTTTCTCAAATTGCTTCACCATGGGTTTCTTCTTTGCTTTGTTTTGAATGTACAGAGTTATGGGCCACAAAATGATCCCCAAAGCTCCTAGAAGCAGAATAGGCGTTGGAGGCTCAGGCACAGTAATTCTCAAACAGAATTTGAGTCAATGCTCGGGAGGAAGGAACCATTAAGAACCTGGGATTGTGCACCTTCCCGTGCAGAGTCCTGGTCCAAGACTGAGTGGGAGAAGCCTTTCACCTGCCCATCACCCAGCATTACCACTGGTGAGATGGGGCCTCAGAAAGAGGTCTGTATTCCACATTCAGTTCTAGAACTTTCCATGTGGGCACCCCCAGTTTCTCTCCCTACTAGACAATGTTGCTAGGAAGTCTAAGAGATAATAGTCTTTAAAAAAAAAAAAAAAAAAAAAAGCTCTGTATCACTTTGAAAAATGTTCCTAGGGCCAGCAAGTTAGTGTGAGGGTCTCCCACAGCTACCAGTCCAAAAGTCTCTAATGCCTCTTGTTTGTTACTTCAGGGATTTTCCTGGAGTTGTTTTTCCTTCACATCCTTGGGGTCATTAATATTTGAGTTTTTCAGGAATGGCTCCAAAAGCCACAGTTCTCATAGGACAGTCTCAAGCTCAGAGGGTCTACAAAATCTGGGGGTTTTCTTGCCTGGATTTTCCAAATTACCCCTAATGTGATTATAACATTTTACTTAAATTCCTCCAGCAATTTCCCATTGCTCCTCAGAGAAAAGAGAAACTCCTTTCACACAGCCTGGCATGGCCCGGCCACATACACCCAATCTCCACCCCAAACGTTCTCCTTGGTGCTCTATCTGCTCTGGTCACATTGGCCTCCTCCCTGACCTTCACCTTTTCCATGTTCCACCCTACCACAAAGCCTTTGGACATGGTGTCCCCCAATCTAGAAAGCTCTCCCATCTCTTTCTCTTGCCCTTAGCTCTTACCAGTCCTTCCTATTTCAGTTTGTGAGCCATTTTGCCTGGAAAGCCTTCTCCGACCTCTCTCACTGTGCTCAACTCTATCTAGTAAAGGCTCTCAAAGAAGTCTACTTTTTATTCTCCTGGGAGTGCTTAACACAGTTGCAATTTTATTTTTATTTTTATTTTTTTTATTTTTACTTTTTTAATTTTTTTTAACGTTTATTTATTTTTGAGACAGAGAGACAGAGCATGAAGGGGGGAGGGGCAGAGAGAAGGAGACACAGAATCGGAAGCAGGCGCCAGGCTCTGAGCCATCAGCCCAGAGCCTGACGCGGGGCTCGAACTCACGGACCGCGAGATCGTGACCTGAGCTGAAGTTGGACGCTTAACCGACTGAGCCACCCAGGCGCCCCAACACAGTTGCAATTTTACATTTGCTAGTATGATGAAGTGATTAATATCCATCTCTGGCACTGGATTTTAAGCTCTGTGAGAGGAGAGACCATGTCTGTTCTTGTTCACCCCTATACCCCCTTGGCACAGACTAGAAGCTTAGTAAGTATCACATGGACGCATAGGAGGAGGAACACACAACCTCAGCAGGACTAGCTCCTTGCCTCGCCACTCTCTTACTTTTACTTTTGGTAATAGGTTTCCTCTGCCCAGAAGGTTCTGCCCCCATTCCACCTGCTGCTTCTTCAGAGGTCTGCCTCTTCTGTTACTAGAAACTAAGCCTCGTGTACCTTCTCTCATTCCGTCAAGTCTACCCCCAATTTCCCTTTGTGTGACTGTCATCTCCACTTTCACCGGTCACCCCCCCACACACACACACACTCTTGGACTAGACTGCCACACTGTGGAGTGCAGTACCCAGCTTCTTGACCAAGTTGTGAAGGGTGGAGAATGCCAGCTTCAGACAAAGCAGAGTTGCCGCTTCACGTGAAAAAGTCACCAACATGAAAAGGACACGGAAGTGAGGCCAGCAGATAAACCCATCCTCCTTTCTCCCTCCTAGGAACGTCTGGAGGGATAGCCCCTCCGTGGAACCTTCCTAGAGAAGTGCTGGGCCAGGTGAACAAGCTACTGGGAGACAGATACAGTTCTTCATGGCTTGTGGAAAGGTGCCAGCCAGCACACCCGAGCAGCACCTCCATCCCTGTCCCACTGCTTTTCCCTGGTGCCCACACCTGGAGCTTGCGTCTTCCAAATAAATTACTGACACCTTGATCCTTCTCCATCCTGCTTCCTCGAGCATCCAGACCGACATCCTCTGATAACCCCTGTATCCCCGAAAGACACAAACTGCACCTGGAGCCCAAGAACATAGTACTTTGAGAGGAGCTTCTCACTACACATCAAAGGAGAGAACAAAGCTATTGTAATCCTGGCCTGGATTAACAGAAGGGAATTCACAATCCCTCTGCTTGATTCTGCACTGGTCAGACCCAGCATCAGCAGGACTGACTGTGGTTTTGAGAAATCCACTTTAAAACAGTTTCTCAGGGTGCCTGGGTGGCTCAGTCGGTCAGGCGTCTGAATTCAGCTCAGGTCACAATCTCACGGTTTGTGAGTTCGAGCCCTGCGTCGGGCCCTGTGCTTACAGCTCAGAGCCTAGAGCCTGCTTTGGATTCTGGGTCCCCCTCTCTCTTTACCTCTCCCCCACTTGTACTCAGTCTCTCTCTCTCTCAAAGAGAGATAAACGTTAAAAATATTAAAAAAAAGTTTCTCAACATTTTTGAATGATGGACCTCTTAGAGATTCTAATGACAGGTTCATGAACCCTCTGTCTAGGTCAACACGGGTGCATCGGTTGGCTTTCACTTTAGGGGTTCTCAGAACCCCTGAAGCCCCAGCCATAGATTTAAGAAACCCTGCTTTAGAGAAACAGAGAGAAAAAGGAATACAATCAATACACAGCAACAAGAACAACTGAAACCATGTTTTCTAAGGAGCAGATGAAAGAATAAGTCTTAAAAGGAAAAAAAAAAAATCAGAGGAGGAAAAGAGAAAAGTTGGTATATTTGAAGGCATACCAAGTGGAAGGACTCAGATGTTTAGTTCTGCAATTCCTCGTATGGGGGTTACTTCCTTGACATCCCCAGTCTGATCTAGCCGTGTCCATGTAGCCCACGAGTGTGCTGCAATTCTAACCCATAAAACACTAGGCTATTATTCTAAAGGGGCAGATAGGGGCTCTGCTTTAGCCAGAAGCACTCCCCCAAAAAGCAGTGGTGGGGGACCCCATACCCATCTCTGTATGCTCTTTGCCTTATAAAAATCATTCTCAGCTCATGGGCCACTGAAAAACAGGTGGCAGGATAGCCTGGGTCCCACGGGCCACGGTTGGTCATCCCCTGCACTAGGCTGCAGCCACTGAAGCATCAGTGCCCTCCCCAAACTGGGAGCTGCCCCAGGGCGAAAGGCATAACTTATTTCACCCAAGGGTCCCGGTCCTAACAGTGACGGGTACCCAGTCCAAGCTTAATATATGCATATCAAGTGAAAAATCCTGCTCATCTTTCAAGACTGAGCTCAGGTGATACCTCCACAGAGACAACCCTCACCCTCCAGGTTGAACGGATCTCACCTCACTTGGCAGTGCCTGCTGACCACCATCAGGCCCCCACCTAGGCTGTGGCTGTGTGCTGTCCACCTGCTGAAGAGATCTAAGATGAGCGGCTTGGGCAGAAAAAACAGAGAATTCTGTTCTTGCCAATCCTCAGGTTGGTTTCTCACTTTATATGTGAAATATAAAACAGTACTCACTACGTGTTTCCATGAAGTAGCCTTTTTAAAAGTCCCATCAAAAGTGGGGATGACTCCAAGAAATCCATTAAATATTCTTGTGCAGCTGTTCACATCTTAGCATTTCATTAGTTATCATTGCAATTTTAAAAACAATTAAACTCTGTGGGTGTTATTTACTGCATCTCATGAAGATTCCGTCTTTCTGCTCCTCAAAAGAGAATCAGACAGAGAAATCAGGGTCTAGAAACTACCGGCATTGAAAAGACAAGTTTTTGTCACACACAGTTAATTTCCTTTGCCATTCTTGTGGGGTGATTTGAGAAAACATCATTCTGTAGTTTCATAAGACAAATTTCTAAAACCATCAAACAGGATAGCCAAAACTTGGTTGGTGTAGACCTGTGGTTTTTACTGACGTCCTCTGTACAGGAAGACCAAGAACAGCCATTTCCCACCAAACATCCTTTTGCCCTGATGAAAAACTCAATGGCATTTATGTTCTGAAAACCCAGTTGGAACCAAAATTTACATGACACTAGCCAAGAAGCTGGGATGCAAAAACCAAGGGGAGTTAAAGTGTGTTGATGTTCTTGTTTTATCAGAAAGACAGCTACTCAATGGCTTTATGAATAATCTTAAAAGACCAGAGATAGTCCACAAATGTAATGTGGTATCCTAGATGGAGTCCTGGGACAGATAAAAGACATTAGGTAAAAACCAAGGAAATGTGAATAAATATGGACTTTAGTTAATTATAACTTATCATCATTGGCTCATTAATTTTGATGGATGTACCACATTAATGTAAGACGGTAATAACAGCAGGAAGTAGGTGTAGGGTACATGGGAACTCACTGCACTATCTTTTCACCTTTTCTATACATCTAGAACTTAAAGTAAAATGTTAATTTTTAAAAACAGAAGTCCCTAAAGAAAACAATTAAGATCTGTAACTTTTAATCAATCAAGTAGAGAGAGAAAGGGTAAATTTGAGAGTTTTAGTCCAAGAAAATGTAGGAAATAAGAAAAGTATATCAATGGGGTGTACAGATGGGTAAGCCTATCGCCCAGCAAACAGAAAAGTGGCAAAAATAAGGAATGTTAAGGATGCAGTATCTCTTATTTCCCTGATTAAATGCTGGGATGCCACCCTCCAACTCCCTTCACCCTCCTAATTTTTTTCACTC
The DNA here is from genome assembly GCF_023721935.1 of Panthera uncia. Taxonomy (NCBI): domain Eukaryota; kingdom Metazoa; phylum Chordata; class Mammalia; order Carnivora; family Felidae; genus Panthera; species Panthera uncia. The sequence continues at coordinate 80,273,128 of NW_026057584.1, forward strand.
ATATCGCAGGTAGTTGATTAGTGACTTGCGATTAGGTCAACCGAGTAAGAAATGTTAACTGAGTCTCAAGTAGAAGACCTTCAGAAAATGCTATGGGACCTCATTCCCAGAAAAAGCAAGGAGCTTCCTCAGTTGTGCCCCCGCAGACCTAGCAAGGCCTGCAGATGGCAGGTGCCTCACAAACACGTGGAGAGATTAGCTAGGCAATGCCCTGGCTGGGCAATGAACTTACCTGGGGAGCTCTTAATGAAGACCAAAGCCCAGAGGCACACCAACAGATTCTAATTTGATTGGTCTGGAGTGGGGGCTAAAACATCAGTATTTTTTTAAAAGCATCCCAGGAGGTTCTAACATGCAGCAGGGTTGAGTATATAGGATAAGCCTAGAAGATGAACTAGAGCAGGGCAAGCCTGGGTATTAAGAGATCAGTTAATTTTTTATGGATGTGGGAATTTCAAATCATTACTATTTTCTCTTCCTCCACAGCGTTTCTCTCCATCAGCTGACACATGTAGTCTGCTTTTGAGTTAGGGGTGTAAGGAGGGGACATCGCAGTCACCTAACCCCCAAGGTCTATTAGACGGTCAGATAAGAAGTACTCCTTATAAATTCAGATACTATTTTAGTCCTCAAAGAGGCGAAATATATTCTGGGGTAAAAACTTTAAAAATGTACTCACCCTCCCTCAACAATTGATAGAGCAATTAGACAAAATATTGGCAAGGATATAGAGGAATATAAAAGGACAATATCATCAACCAACAGAATCTAACAGACATTTATAGAACATTCCAACCCAAAACAGAACACCCATTCTTTTCAAATTCTCATGAAGCACAGACCAAGAGAGACCAGATCATGGACTATAAAACAAGCTTCTACAAACTTTTAAGATTTTATATCAGCCAGAGCGTATTCTCCAACCACAATAAATCAAACCAGAAACCAGTAACAGAAAAATACCAGGAAAATATTCAAATAATTGAAAACTAAATAACATAGTTTAAATAATCCACTGGTCAGTGGTGCCTGGGTGGCTCAGTCAGCTGAACGTCTAACTTCAGCTAGGATCATGATCTCATCTCAGTGCTCATGAGTTCAAGCCCCACGTCAGGCTCTGTGCTGACAGCTCAGAGCCTGGAGCCTGATTTGGATTCCGTGCCTCCCTGTGTCTCTGCCCCTCCCCTACTCACTCACTCTCCTCTCTCTCTCTCTCTCTCTCTCTCTCTCTCTCTCCCTCTCTCTCTCTCTCTCTCTCTCTGAAAAATAAACATTAAAAGTAAATAAATAACCTGCTGGTCAAAGACAAAGACTTAAAGGAAATATTAAAATATATTTAACTGAATGAAAATGAAAATACAATATATTAAAATCTGCACAACAGTTAAAGCAGTTCAGAGAGGAAAATTCATAGTATTAAATACAAATATTAGGAAAGGTCTCAAATCACTCTAAGCCCCCACCTCCCAAGATTCTAGAAAAAGAGCAATAGAAACCCAGAGCAAGCAGAGAGAAGGAAATAATAAACTAAGAGCGGAAATCACTCAGGGACCCATAGGGAACCAGGAAGGCAGGGATTGTAGCGATGCAGCTGCAAACCAAGGAATGCCAACAACTTCCAGGAAACTACCAGAAGCAAAGATAACCCAAGAAAGGATTCCTCCCCCAGCCTTCAGAGGGAACAAGGCTGAAACCTTGATTTCAGACTTCTAACCTCCAGAACTGTGAGAGAATAAATTTCTAGGGTTTTGAGCCACCCAGTTGGTGGCACATTGTTACAGTGCCCTAGAAAACTAAATGAGCTTCTAATGAGGTGTGTGGGGGTGGGGTGGGGGTGGGGGTGGGGGAATCAGATTAATCCAGCAAAAGCTAGAAACTATTTTTTAAGTAGCAAAAGGGAAGAAAGGGTTTTATATAACAGATACAAAATACAGCAGAAAAATATTCAATGTATCAGCAATTCAGAAATTATGACCCTATTAAACTCATTTATTAGAATACAAAATGCTAAATGGGTTTACAAATGTGATTCATTTATAGTCTTCAATGAATGTTTCTAGAATATCAGAACAAAGTGATAGAAAGTATGTAAGAATATGAAAAAAGATACCAAAACCACCTGAAGAGAGAAAAAGCTGGTGTAACAATATTAATATCTAAGACAAAAAGAAAACAATTCATGCTTAGAATACCCCAAGAAGAAATAACTACAATGTTCCTAAACTACATAGCCTACAAAAATATCCATCGAAAGCTGACAACTGTAAGGACAAATGGAAAGATGTATTGAGTGGTAGATGTTCTCTTCTGAAAGAGGTAATCTGAGAAAATATGCAGAGAACAAATAGTAGGGTTAGAGACAATGTGAACTTTGCCAGTAAGAGTAATCTAAAAATGTGCTCAAAACCCTATTCCCAACGAAACGAATTCACTTTTCTTTTTAAAGCACGGGGGAGCGTTTATAAAATTATCCATGTACTAGGTTTCCAAGAAGTCTCAACAGACTTCAAAGAATCCTGGTCATACACACCACATTCCTTGACCAAAATACGATATTGTTTATCTCTGGGGCATCTGGCTGGCTCTTCAGTAGAGCATGCAACTCTGGACCTTGGGGTTGTAAGTTCCAGCCCCACACTGGGTGTGGAGATTACTTAAAATCTTGAGGAAACAAAACTACAATATTATTTATCTCTGAATTCAACTTAACTCTAAGAGAAATGCAAATTAAACTACAATAAAATAGCACTTTCTGCCTATATTAGAAACACAAAATAGGGCAAAACAAGGTGTTGGTTAGGTTGTAAGAAAACATGAACTCTCAGCCAGGGTGAGAATGAAAATTGATATGATTTGGCAGTATCTATCAAAATTTAAAATGCACATTTGCCCTGTGCCCGCCAATCCATTCCCAGGATTTTCTCCCTATAGATACTTACAAATGTGCAAAAACAGAAGAGTATGCAAGGATTTCATCACAGTATTGATTGTTACCACAAAAGACATAAAAACCTTAATGTCCATCAATGTGGGAATGATTAAACTATGGTCTTGTCAGATAACCGAATATTAACAGAATGAGGCAACACAATGTTTATGATATGGAAGAGTGCTAATATCTGCAAGATGTGAAACAATGTGTACAGTCACATCATTAAACTTTTTTTTTTTTTAATAGAGGGGAAGGGTATTTGTTAGAAGGTGGAGGAGGGTCAGTAATGTAATGTATCCTCCGGACTGAGAAGGTTCTTTAAAGCCAAAAAACGAAGCAAGCCATTCCGTACTGTTTACACAGTTTTGTTCAGGGTAACTCGCGGACAGGGGCAATATGGCGGGTGGGTGGGCAGGAGGACAAGCAGACGATTGAGGCGGTAATATATGGCTATTCTCTGCCCCTATTCTCGGCACCCAACTTTTATGGAGCTAGAGACATGATGGTGAGGTCACAGGCTAGTTCTCTAAAGTGGCACCACCTATGCATCTGAGGTGAGACCAGGATGGAGGGCCAAAGATGGAGTCAGTGTTGTCAGGGCTACTTGCAGTCTTCACATTCTAGAAACACACCCCACTAACACAGTCTGCTAACAGTAGTTGTTTCTGTAAGTACGGAGAGACAGGGAAGATTTAATTTCACTAAAAGATGGTATCTGCATTTTTATGATGTTCATATTACTATTCAAATAAATAAGCAGAAAGCTTTTAGTCACATTATTCATTTAAAATACAGCACCTAGGGGCACCTGGGTGGCTCAGTTAAGTGTCCAACTCTTGATCTCGGCTCAGGTCATGATCTCATGGTACCACAGTTTAGCCTCACATCCAGCTCCCTCACTAACGGCACGGAGCCTGCTTGGGATTCTGTCTTTCTCTCTCTCTGCCTCTCCTCTGCGCTCACTCGTGCTCATGCTCTCTCTCTCAAAATAAATTAACTTTAAAAAAAATACTGCATCTAAATAAAATGAAGTCTCTAGTGATAATCCTAATAAACTGTAGAAATTCCAAATTCCTTTTCACATTCCCTTTAAATTCCTTCTTTTGATGAACTGTCAAGGCTAACATGTCTGTGCAATTAAACCAGTGAACATGTTCAACAAGGTTTCCAAGAGGTTCATTATCTGACTGGTATATGTAAAGGTGCTCAGTCAAAAACTGCAAAACAGAACTAGTACAAACAAATGGAAGACTGCTTCCTTTCATTCCAAACCAACTTGATGAATCCTGGCTACCTTTCTAATCTCTTTCCCCTGCCTACTCCCAAAAAAACATATCAAGTACTTTCTGGCCCTGCCTCAGGACCTTTGCATGTGCTATCCTGTTTCCTGGAATGATCCTATCCCCTCACACCCCCACTAAACAATACATGGCTTACTCCTTGGATTCACTGAGATCTCTGCTCCAATGTCACCTATTCAGAAGGGCCTCCCATGACCAGCTGATCTAAAACAATACTACCTTCCCAGACCCTCTGTATCTCCCTATCAGCTTTATTTCTTTTTTCCTTACTTATCACTACCAGAGATGATTTCACTACTTATTTGTTTGCTTCCCACACTACAAGATAAGCTCCATAAAGGCAGGGTTAACTGCTACCCACCAGTGCCTCGTAACACACAGTAGGCACTAAATGAATGTCACATAAATAAAATTGGCAGATGGTAAACCTATAGCATAAATTTATGTTCTAGCTATAAATCTCACATTTCTCTCACATATATTTATTTTTTCCACCTGTAGCTTTTTCTCCTTCTATGCATAGCCAATGATCAAAACTGGGGCAAACAAAGAAAACTTCTCCCTGGAGAAAAAAGAGACTCAAGAACAGAGAAAGAACTTGTACCATGATGCTGGATTTTGTTGAAAGTCGCCAGGCTAACATGTTACAAGTTCGGAATCAGCATTTATTTTCTCAGTCATCCAATCATAAAAGTTAGGGGAATCCTTTTCAGACAGTATGAGGAATAAAAACCCAATGCTACAAAAGGATTCTAAAACAAGGCTAAGTTTGAAGAAGTTGTTTGAATCTAAGCATGTGGAAGGACCTTGACCTTCATGGTCCAGCAGATGAGTCAGATCTGGCTAAGGCTCTGAGAGTCAAGGATTCAGCTTCCTGTCCCCTGGAGGACACCCCCCAATCCATATAAAATTCTGCTCTTTATTAGGTTTTTCCCATTTTCCTTCTCTAGGCTTCACTTATCAGAGAAATGGCACTAATCTAGGCCAGAATCCATAGACACAAAGAAGTCTCTCTACCCTGTTGCTTCCAGACAGGTCTGTTTTGAAGGCAGCCCCCACCATCCTCTTAAGCATGGAGTCACAAGTTCATCCGTTACCCTGTTTCCCAGCTCCAACCTAAACAGAAGACGGTGTTAGCTCTATGGCACTGAGCCAAATGTCAACTGTCCCCAGCCCTTCCCACTACATCCTTGTAACCCACTAAACAGAGAATGACCACCCCAATTCCCACCACACCCATGTGGTTCTCTGAGGACAGGTTATATACTTTGGTGAGTTAGCACACAGTCTGGTATCAACCCCCAAAACCGTTCCTGAAACCCAACTCCCATCAAGACAGTAACTGCTTAATATATTATATAAAAGGAATAGTTGAGTCTGCATCACCCCACCCCCCACCCACAGGCTTCTCTAATCTCTAGTCAGCGAGCTCTCAGTCTAACCTAATTCCTCCTTGAATCAGTTTAAGACTTAGATTTCTGTTTTCACTGGAAAAAGAGAGAAGTTCATAATTATTGCCTATCTTATACATCTTCAAGTACTTAAGGGCTCCTTTCTGCCTTCTCTTCTCTAAAATAAATGAGCTCTCTTCTGTAAGTCCATGGCAATCATCCAATCTCCTTCACTGTCCCCTTGATCTTGAAAAAGTACAAGTGTGAATCAGAGATAAAAAGTTATATTGCAAGTTCTCCTCCTCTAACATTTAAACCTGCCCAATTTTTTATTTTTTTTAACATTTATTATTAAGAGAGTGTGAATAGGGGAGGGGTAGAGAGAGAGGGATAAACCTGCCCAATTATTACACTTCTTTGCTAGCTATTCTTTAAACAGAGCAGAGAATGAGAAAACAATTGCTTTTTCGAGCATCTTGCCGCCACTGACCCTGGGCTACCTCAGCAGTGCATGCTTGCAGCACTTACCTAAGATTATTAAGTGCTCCAGTGACATTATTACAAGAGGGGGCAGGAACAGTGTCAACCTAATGAGGTGGTAGATTATATCTGATGGTCTCCATCTGAAAAATCAGTGCAGTCCAGGCTGTGTGCTAATCAACTCACCAAAGGCCCTTCACCCTGGGACAACAGCAGCCTTTGTCTACACCTGAGAGGAAAATGAGCTGCCTCCTTTCTAGTGCTAATAAGTTTAGTGGAGAGAGGAGTTGTGTTCCATGGGAAAAGCTGGGCTCTCCTCTTCTAGGGCAAGCATCCAAAGCAAGGCTCAAGGAGGCAAGATATTCCTTCCTGAGTTGGAACTCGAACCACCTTGCTGGAAGGCAGACGTTGTGTCCTCGAGCTCATAATCACAAGCACTGTTAGAGTGCTTGGTATGTAACAGGGACTCCATGTATATTTACTGAATAAATGAATGAATGAGTTATTAAGATTTACATTTGGTTCAGAACTTCCCAGTAACCAAAGCAAAAATGGAATATATTGGTTCACACAGTTTTCGTGTGTGAATAAAGGAAGAGAACACCGCTCAGGAAGATAAAGTACAGCTAACATTGTTTTGAAGCATGTTGAGCACAAGTTTCTGTGAGTTCTTTAAAATCCTCTGCTGAAAGCCCATGAAAAAGTCCAGCAACAAGTCTGTGCTCTTTACAGTATTTGCTAGATGGAAGGACCTATTAGTTACCCATATATTTTCCCATCCACTCTGCTTCTGGGACAAGTATCAAGGTCAGGTATCCTTAATAGCCAACAGGAACACCCTATGGCTATCTCATTCATTCGCACTGGTTGGCTAGGCTGGGAACAAGAGAGCACAGGGTCCCACAGGCAGATCATTCCCCCAGTTTAGAAATGCATTCATGGTTTCTCAGAAGGTGGGCAGATTCCACTTGTTAATGATATACAGGGAACTCTAGACCAACGACAAGAGACAAAGTCCCTGTATTCAAACAAGGGTGCAGAGAGTAAAAAAGAGGACATAACTTATCGAATAATATCATCCACATACTTTCAACCCAGGAGGGAAAAAGCCATACTATATCGTCCTAAGCTTCTAAGCAGGACAAATAGAAACTTAGAAGAATCATGAAGCCTTCCAAATTTTGAAATTTAAGGATACTGCAAAAGAACAAAAAGCGAATGAGCTGAATTAAAACAGCTTTCTGAACATCCATCCAAATGAGATCTGTGCTATATTTTCAAACATGAAAGCTCTACAGTAAAAGTTATTTGAAACATGGGTCGCTGCCTTTGGAGTAAAATGATCAGAGAACATTTCATGTAAGTTCAGGTGGGGAATTTTTGAGTTATGTCCACATTCAAGTGGAGATCAAAGAAACCTAACTAAAAGCACTATGGATTGACTGACAATGAAAACTGTGGTTTGAGCAAAAGTTCTTTTAGAAGGGCTATCTTAAAGATAGGGACTCAGACTTTGGAGGAACTAAGGTGATTGGCAGTGGGAGAAACTACTTGTCAAAGTCCTTAAGTAAAAACTTATTGACTTAAAAAAACCATACATGCATACATAAGAAGGAAAAGCCTGAGAGCTCCGGATGTCAGCCAGGTTGAGGAACAGATCACTTACATGCTGTAAGAGGTAGTGTCATTGATACAGTGTGCCAAACTGCCCCCAAAAATGTTGTATCAGGACCTAAAATAGGTATTCCTTTGACCTAGCCATCCCACTCCCAGGAATCAATTATAATGAAATAGAATATTTGTTTATAAAGGGCAAAGATGTATATATAAAGGATTTATTTGTAGCATGTATTAGTATTGCTTTTGGAAGAAAAAATGGAAACAATGTAAATGTTATTAACATGAAGTTGACTAAATAAAGCATGGCATATGGGGCTCCTGGGTGGCTCTGTCTGGTTCAATGTCTGACTCTTGATTTTGGCTCAAGTCATGATCTCACAATTCGGTTTGTGTGTTTGAACCCTGCGTCCAGCTCCACAGGGACAACACAGAGCCTGTTTGGGATGCTCTCTCTCTGCCCCTCTCCCCTCTCTTTTTCTCTCCCTCAGAATTAATAAACTTAAAAAAAAGCATGGCATAAACAACTATAATGATTCTTTCACTTCGAGTGCACAAGCATTTATTAAGCCACTATGATGTCCAGCCTGGTTCTAGGTGCTTGAGTTATAGAACACAAAGCACAAAACAATCCCAGTTCTTGTCAAGTTTCCAGTCTAGATGGAATGCTTGTAAATAAGTTTTTAGTGGGAAATTCCAAAATGTCTACATATTTTTGAGACACATACATACCTGTATCTGTAAGACATGTACTTTTGTATACACAGATAATGCTAGATGTGTCCTTCAATGAAGCCCCTTGCAAGAGCTCTGAAGCCCCAGTGGGTTCAGAGCAAAGGGGAAGCCACTGGAGTATTTTTAAACTTTAAAAATAACACCAGCCTGAGCTCTAGAACACATGAAGCGGATGTGATATTGACTTTGATAAAGTACACGCTAACAATTTCCTTACCCTTGTTAATGCAGTTTTCCCTTGTGTGACTCACAGAATTACCCTAAGGGTTCAGAGGAAAAGAAAAATGTCTCAAACTCTTTACAAGATGCCTGGAAAATAGTAGATACTCAATAAACATCTCTTTCTCACCCCTTCTTAGAATGCCTTGGGATTCAGAACGGTTAGCCACTCAGTGTCTTCTGTACTAGTTGATCATCCAACTTAAAAGAAAATACATCCTTTAAAAACATGTCAGTAAATACTATTGCTGGATCAAAGAATTTTTCCAGTATCCCCTTTCTCCTCTCTCACCCACACAAAAAGCAAGCCATCCTCTTTCTCTCTGCAACTATATCTTCATTGTTCTTAGCCCTACACCCTCTTCGCAGAGGCAATTGGTTAAAAAATATTTCATTAGCAGATATCCTGCAGCTTACTCTCACCTGTATTCCGCTATCCACATTTGTCTCCACGAAATAGTCCTCTCCTCAGAAAGCCTACAAATCAGCAAGTGCAGTTCGTCTACAGAAACAGGAGGACCCACATTCTGCTCAGGCATGCTGCAAATCCTACACTGACGACAGCAACCTCACAATTTGCTTCCTTTGGATGTTTTCGCTTAATTCACACGCATCAGTTATAGTAATTACTCACACACACAGTCAGCCTACAGGCACAGTAAAATCTTTCAGGAGGATATCTGCTAGATAGTTGCAATCATGAGAATAACATCCAGCAGCATAAGAGAAGCCGCCTTGTGGGGCCACTGCCATCTGGGAAAGTGACATTCTGGCACGGAATCAGGTTCGAAGCTAATGAAAACCCAGATTCTCTTGGTGCCAGAGCTGGCCTCCAGCTGCAAGGCTCTACTGAAGCAGCTTATGTGAATTCCTTCACTTAGTCCAGGGCCGGAGTAGCATAATGCATATGGAAAATGACATTTCTTGAAACTCACCGCCTTGATACTGTGTTTCATCAGATAAATACTTTCAGGAACTTAGCGCCAAGAAAAGAATTGTACCTTCTGAAGTAATGCTGTTTAATCTTCTTTGCCTAGGAGAACTGGACAATCGATATATATACATTGTACACACACACACACACACACACACAGTTTGTTTTGCTTTGGTTACCAGGAAGTTCAGAACCAGATATATCCCTTAACTCATTCATTCACTCATCCATTCAATAAACATATATAGAGTCCCTTTTACATGTCAAGTATCACATAAAGTGCTGGCAATTCTGTCCTCAAGGACATAGTCAGTTTTTCAGAAAGCCTTGGACAGATACAGATACAGAATTAACAAGTGGCCAGGGCGCCTGGGTGGCTCAGTCAGTTAAGCATCTGACTACAGCTCAGGTCATAATCTTGAAGTTCATGAGTTCAAGCCCCACGTCAGGCTCTGTGCTGACAGCTCAGAGTCTGGAGCCTACTTCAAATTCTCTCTCTCTCTCTCTCTCTCTCTCTCTCTCTCTCTCTCTCTTGCTCTGCTGCTCCCCCATGTGTGCTCACTTATGCTCTCTCTCTCAAAAGTAAATAAACGTTAAAAAAAAAAAGTGGCCATTACTATCATTGGGATATACATTAGTATGCTCTGAGAGCTCAGGGGAATGGCATCTCATGAAGCCTGGTGGTGGAGGGGGGATAGGAGATGGAAAGGAAAAATCAAGAGAGGTACCCGTTAAAAACACTATCAGCTCTGCTTCTTGGTAAATTAGCTCTTATTTGACTTCTGATGTTTCTGAATCTTTCTTTTAAAATGTCTTAAGCTTTCATAGAAATAGATTGAAAAATACATATTTATTCATTCATAAGCATATTTAAATACACACACTAAACAATATCCTTTTAGGGGCACCTGGGTGGCTCAGTTGGTTGAAGCATCTGACTGGCTCAGGTTATAATCTCAAAAGTTTCTGAGTGTGAGCCCCACGTAAAGCTCTGTGCTGACAGCTCAGAGCCTGGAGACTGCTTCACATTCTGTGTCTCCCCACCCCCCCTCTCTCTCTGCCCTTCCCCTGCTGGTGCACTATCTCTCAAAAATAAAAATAAACAGTAACAGTATTAAAAGGTTAATATCCTTTTAACCTAGAGGAACCCTCAATATTTACAAAATACAGCTTACAATGGGGTATTACAAGGGACCCTGGGAAAAGTCAGATGTAACTAGGAGTAATCTGCTTTGAGGAGTTGATTCTTGAATATTCCATGAATATTTCCCATGATTCTAAAATGACTTTGGTTTAAAAATATGAAGGTATCCTCTTATTAATTTAGCATAGGCTTAACTTTGTCTGCTTCACTACTGTTTACACCGGTATGCCAACTCCAAAGATCTCGATTCAATAGCTCTGGGCTGGTAGATAGTGATTGACAACAAGGATTAACTACATGGTTTCTAGATGGATCCTGGCTTACTTCCAGATTTGGCTAATGCTAAACCAGTGCATTCCTTTGCCTCCCCCTGCACCAACATTTCCCTCTGCCACAGCATACACTGTGAGAGAATGGGGTTGCTGGCATAATTTCAAGTTATATCATTGATTCAAATCTATCCCCAAGCAAACCTGCTTTTATTTCAGATGAACACTCTAGTGATCTGAATCGCAGGGGCAGTAAAACAATTCTACATTTATGTAGCATTCCCATCCCCAAAGGAATAGTTTTCTATGCCTACAAATACCTTAGAAGCAATAAAGAGTTTGGTGGGTTGGAGTCTCTTTGTGCCTGTGGTTTTTTTAAAAAAATGAGAATTCCATGTAATAGAAATATGATGAATTCGGTGCTTAACAACAACTGCTCTAATAAAGTATATTATATGCATAATTCTCACTTAATAGTAACTACTGCACAAACCTATGGTAAACGTGATAATATTCAGCTTATAAATCAGGAGCAGCAAGGAAAATAAGTTGTGCCTTTAGGGAAGAGCTGCAGGGAGATGCGGACTACTTCCTGGGGCTTCCTCTGCCCAGAACATTCTCCAGCTGATATCCACAGGGCTTCCTCCCTCCCTCCCTCCGGCTGTCTCTGCCCAAGTGTCCCCATATCAGAAAGACCTCTCCTGACCACATTTCTTTAAAATAGCAATCTCAGCATTCCCCAGCCCCCTTTCTCTGCTTGCTTGTTGCTTTAAATGCTTTCTTTCCATTTATGTATTTGTTTGTGCACAGCACTTACTACCACAGGAAACATGCCTGTTTTCCCTCTTCCCCGGATACAACATATGCCCAGAAAGCAGAGGCTATGTTTTGTTCGATATTTTATCTCCAACACCTGGCACCAAGCGGGCATTCAATAAATATTTGATGATTGAATGATTTTTATTTATTTATTTTTACTCTTTCAGCTCACAGCGCTTCCACCCGAGAATCCCAATACAGCAACCAAGGCCCAGAGAAGGTAGAAATTTTCCTAACATCTTCTTCTCCCTTATTCTAGCAAAGAACAGCTCTCTACAAAAAAGAGAAATCTGATTGAAACAAATGCCCCAAGAATTTCTGTTACTCCTGCAGCAACACATCTAGAACTACCCGTACCTTACAGAGCAACAACTGAATGTATTTTGACTCTGATGGTCTTGAAACCTGCCCACTCGGCATGGTTCCCGAAAATGTTCTCTAAGCGTTCCTCCAAAGGAGAAATCAACCACTGTATCTAGTTATCACCTTAAAACAAGACTAATTTATACTAACCCCACTGACTCCCTGTCCAGCATTTTAATAGGGACCAAGGGACTAAGACCAGTGATTATCCATGACACTGTATGTGCACGAACTTCATTAAATTGACCCCACAGCTCCAGTTTACTATAGCTACTTCGCACTTCAGAATCTCTCCAGCTAAAACCATTCACCTTCCTGAATACAAGTCTGTAAGACCCTTTAAGTCTTAAGTGTAGCTAAAAGGAAGCAACCCAGATACGCAAGAAGTGAGAGGCCATGGGGCGCCTGGGTGGCTCAGTCAATTGAGCATCTGACTTCAGCTCAGGTCATGATCTCGCGGTTCATGAGTTCGAGCCCTGCATTGGGCTCTGTGCTGATAGCTCGGAGTCTGGAGCCTGCTTTGGATTCTGTGTCTCCCTCTGCCCTTCCCCTGCTTGTGCTCTGTCTCTCTCACTCTCAAAAATAAACAAACATAAAAAAAATTGTTTTTAAAGAAATGAGAGGCCATGAATCACTTCAATTACAGGAGGTCTAGAAACTACTAATAACAGAACTGTGAGATACAACTAAATAAGCAGTCAAGTGTCTGATCCATAATTGTTCTTGGTTCTGTTGCTGCAAAGGCACATACCATAGGAAAAATTTTAAGAATGAGTAAATAAATAAAAACATCAGTCCACAGAAGCTAGGGGGCTTTGAGCAGACCATGATTCTAAGTCTCAGTATTCTGTCTTGATGTTTGCTACTCAAGTGTTCTACTAAACTGCCTTCCAAGGAGCAATGAAGCAGAGCCCTAGCAATTCTTTCAACAAGCTACTGAGATTGGAAGGCTAATTTAATGGGGCAGGGCCAAGCGCACTTAACAAACTGCCCATCTGTAAGATGGAAATAGTTGTCCTCATCTTTAGCAGTAACTCTCCTCACTAAGTAGCTCTGAAAGAGTTTTGAAGCCTTTCTCCTTCTCAGTGTGTAGCTGCCAATGAGTTCACTTCCATCTGTGAAGAGAAGAGGCTGCCAAGATGTGGGGCTTTGCCTAGGACCCACTGGAGCTACCATGAATTGAGAAATTCAAGCTGCGTCTGATCCCTTCCCTGGAGAAAGAATACACGGAATCCTCTTCTACATGTTATTAACCTAGATACCTTTTCTAAGCCCCCTTCCTCTTGCCCAAACAGAAATCAAATGGTGGTGGGTGGAAGGGAAGTGCATTTCCATGTCAACCTTTCGAGTGTAAGCCTGGGCTACGCTTACAATGTTGCTTCTGTTTGCTGTGCCCGGGGAGAGTCTGGCTCAGCCATGAAAAAGAGGAGTTTAAAATGCTATCATCTGCTCACAAAGATGAACTCCACATTAGCCATAGCTATTCTTTTGATGTAATGAATCAAACTCCTGCCTGCCCAGTTGTATGTGATACTGTGCAACACGGCTCTGACTTGCCTGTGATTACATTTCTAGAAAAGTCAGCATGACTGTATGGAAAATGCTCATGATACACAGCTTTGCTCATTCCCCACTGGGCAGTATTGGGCACATCACTTCTCTTCTTTTGGTCTTGGTTTTCCCATCTCGAAAGAAAAAAAAAAAAGCGAGACCAAATGTTATCTGAGATTGCTGTCGACCTTAAGATGCTCTGGTTCTGTGGGTTTTTCTGGGATCTCTCTTTGAAAGTAGTATTTTCATCATCAATTCTTCCTGGCCTTTCTATTTAGACCTTATTTATCCCCAGACTGGACTAGTAGATGTCCTTTGCCTTATGCTGGAGAATATTCTGTATGACTCTTCAAGTCACAAAAGAGACTGACCTAAGACACATACGTATACTTTCTTTTGGGAACCTTCAGAGAGACCCTTGCTAACCCTTGGCTTGTAAACTATGATGCAGGAGACTTGTAGCCCTTAATTAGTGACCTCCCCAGAATGATCCTCTCTTCTCTCCCTTCTCTTTATTTTTCTCATATTTTCTCGATCTTTTTTTCCCCTCTATCTTTCTCTTCTTTTCTCACTTGGTCCTGCCAGCACAACTAAGGGAGTTATTTAGACCCGCCAGTAACCCAGAGGAAAATAAGAAATTGCTGCTTATCTTCATTGAACAGAACCACAAGATTAGGACTGAAAGTTATTTGACGTACATTCATGTTGACAACATTAAGAAAACCATAACATAAAAGCACAGGAGATGAAATGAATTCAGGATCCCAAATTGAGATCAACAACCACCTTCATGTTGAAACATTCTCAGACACAGCTTTGTGTCACAAGTTCTTTCATAAAAAGTCGATGATTAGAGTAAGATACAGAAACCACAGTATTTAACCCATGTGCAGGCAGCAGAACCCCTGCGATTAAGGTAACTCCAGATCACAACTGTGTAATATATCTTTGCTAGGCAGGAGTAGCTCGTGTGGTGAGGATTTGTAGTTCAATCAAATTATGTTCTCTACACCCACTTGGGAACATAATACTCACAACATCCATGTGATTAACCAAAGCAGCCTAGTTCAGGAGGGCTGCCAACAGCAGGCAGAATTGTGGTGTATCTAAACAAGTGAACATGGAAAGGTATCATTATAACTGGTGTTACAGACACCTGGGATAAAAGTTTATTTTAAGGAAGTAGGAAACTTTGGGCAGAGGGCGAGTCTCAAGGAGGTCCTTAGGCTCAGTAACCTTCCCCAGCCACGCATCAGTTGTAAGAATGACCCGGACTTCAAATAGCATCCTTGTGTCCCCAGGTAGAAAGATCTGGTGGGATGTAGATGAAGTGGATGCGAATTTCAAGTGGTGGTTAGAATAGGAGGAGGAACACAGTGGATACTCCCCTCCCCCCCCCCCCCCCCCAGTCACGGAGAATAACTTAATCTGGCCCTGCTGTAACTCAGTGCGACCTTCTCTTTCAGAGGCACAAGCCTTTGGTTTCCCAGCAAGCACCTTGAACTGTACCTGCAGGTGTGAAACAATTTGCCAGGTGCCTGAGATGGATGACTAACTTTTGTCCCTCCTTGATTAATCACTTTGCAAATGTCTGCCTAAATAAACTCCTATCGAATGGCTACAGGACACAAGCCAAACCAGTCTGATGTCCAAATTAAAGCACTTGACTTTTCCCCCTTCCCCTCCCCTTCAAAAGGCACTTAAATTTTTACTTCCTAGAACAATAGGATCATAATACATCTGGAAATTTGCCATTATGGCAGCAGGGGCTGGAGGACAGATCAACAGAGCAGCACAAACTACGTGCTGAGCAATAGCCAAAGCTCCTGGCTGTGTCCTGGGTAAATCCAAAGCAGAGAAAGGCAAGGTGTGTCCTAAGGTGTGGAGGGAGAAGAGTTGCTGCTCAAAGTCCTGGTGCAACAGACCTCTTGAGGGCATCCAGGGAAGAGACAGACGCATTTACTATATTTGAGCACAAGGTCCTCCTGGACCCAAGATGAGGGCCTGGGATGGAGCGGAAGTGTAAATCTGGGGGAGTAAAAACAAAGAGCCTTTTTTTCCCCTCGCAAAAGGGAAAACAGTACCAAGAAGGACTGGGACCATGACAAAAGGAAGACCACAACAAGGTTTGTGTTCAGCATGCCAGCCCTCCATGTCAGGTACCTGTCTCTATGCCTCCTTCTTCCTCCTTCCCAGGTGCCTCAGCCCTGCTGGCAGGCCGTGAGCTGACATCCACTCAATAGTCAGTACACACGGAGCCCCTACCTTGCACCAGGCATGGAGTTAGAAACAGAGGACACAGAAGAATTCTACAGGTTCCCTGAAGATACAAAGCCCAGCAGAAAAGCTGGATAAAGTCCACCGGGGTGTCCTCTATCTCATGATCACCACCAGGTGCAGATCCTGCCAACATCCCAAGAAAGGCCTGGGACTCTAGAAAGCACTCAGCCCTCCCCACTCCTCCTTCCCAAGTTAACTTCCCCTCCCTAGTAGATATCCTTGCTATTACACAAAACTGGAGTTGCATTCCCTTACTGAACGATTATCAACTTTTGTACCTCTGTACAAAGGAGTTAACTGGATCCATCCCAAAGAGAAGATTTTTCAGATGGCAAATTTGAGCGTTGGTTCCCTAAAAGTAGTGGAGTGGAAGCGAATACAGAGGGCAGCCCAGGCCTGGCATCTGTCATAATTCCTTCAGGCCATGCTCCTAAAAAATACCCTTCTTGCTATATTTTATATTTTCTCAAGCTTGGAAAACCATTAATGTTTTAAATAATCCCACATGCAGTAACTCTTAGATTTGAGGGTCTTAGAAGTCTAGAGGAGATGGCTTTTTCAAGAACCTTACTAAATTACAGATTTTGGTCATTCACGCCCTGCATGTCCCCAGGAGATAACCAGCAGAGGACCTCCCTGTGTTTGAAGTACATTCCCCATATGCTGAGCTTTAGGAATCATGCAATGGACCCAAGGTTGCATATGCTTTTTGCTATTCACCCACTCAGGATATCATTTCAATCAATCAGGAATTAACAATTTATCATCAGGGGCGCCTGGGTGGCGCAGTCGGTTAAGCGTCCGACTTCAGCTCAGGTCACAATCTCGCGGTCCGTGAGTTCGAGCCCCGCGTCGGGCTCTGGGCTGATGGCTCAGAGCCTGGAGCCTGCTTCCGATTCTGTGTCTCCCTCTCTCTCTGCCCCTCCCCCGTTCATGCTCTGTCTCTCTCTGTCTCAAAAATAAATAAAACGTTAAAAAAAAAATTAAAACAAAATAAAAATTAAAAAAATAAAAAAAAATAAAAAAATAAACAATTTATCATCAGAAAAGAGAGGAGATTCCCCTGGCGAGTTCTCCCTTCCTCTTATTGTGAGGTGGCCTACATAATTCTCATCAGATTTTCTTCTGGTGTACAATCAAAAGGATCAGAACACTAGGCAAGATTAGAGCAGCCTCTCAAGAGAAAATAAAAGAGATGTTATGTTCTTCCTTAGCATGTCCCTATTTTTTTTTTAATTTTTTTCTTATTTTTGATAGTGAGAGAGCACAAGTCGGGAAGAGGCATACAGAGGAGGAGACACAGAATCTGAAGCAGGCTCCAGGCACCAAGCTGTCAGCACAGAGCCCAAAACGGGGCTCGAACTCACAGACTGCAAGATCATGACCTGAGCCGAAGTCGGACGCTCAACAGACTGAGCCACCCAGGCGCCCCTTCCTTGGTATATCCTTGAGCACCTGAACAGTGAACAGATACAGAACTTTCTACCACCCAGCCTATTGCTGGGTAATGGCTCTGTAATTGCCCTAAGAAATTCTGACTTGTTCAGCTAAACATCTGACCTTGGCTCAGGTCATGATGTTGTGGTTTGTGAGTTCAAGCCCCGCATCAGGCTCTGTGCTAGAACCTGGAGCCTGCTTTGGATTCTCTCTCTCTCTCTCTCTCTCTCTCTCTCTCTTTCTGCCCTTCCCCTGTTCTCACTCTGTTTCTCTCTCTTTCAAAAATAAACAAACACTGAAAAAAATTTTAAAAAGGAAATTCTGACTTGCTTTGAAATGTTATTTTTGAAAAGAGAAAATTTAGGACATGTTCCACATTCAAAGACCCTCTTACCACTACTCACTGAGAACACAGAGTACCTTGCATGCTTCTTTCAAAGGTCTCTATCCAGATGAGGCAAAAAACACTGAAGATTGCCTTGATTAACATCAAATAAAAAAAATGCAGTTCTATTTCCACTTTCCATCCTTGTGAGACTCTCCCAAGTAATCCTAGCAGCTGCCCATCATTAATATGAAGAGAGATGCAGTACCAGTGATTAGAACCAGGACAAAGAATCAGTTTCCAGGAAATATCCCTCAAGTCCATGATTGGGATCTATAACTGAAGCCAAATAACCTGCTCTAGTGAGATTGGCCTATTAGGAGATTTCAAATGCTATCTGAAGATACAGTTTTTGTGTCTGAATTCAATAAAATCTTGCAGGAAAAAAAAAAAAAAACCTACATGCCATACCCAGAGCTCTGAAAAGCCAGCTAGAAAAATGTACTTCAATTCCAGAAAAATCTATCAAATGGTAGGCAAAGCCAGGTAGAAAAAAAAATGAGACACACACCTAAGTTTCAAGAAGCAAATGATGGCAATACCATATCCAACTAGAAAGAGCCATTTGGATAATGGGTTATGTTTTTTCTTCTAAGTAATCAGTTACATGGCATATGTTAGCTGAAAATAGATATTTTAAAGAAATTCAATACCTAATCATGGGATCCGATATTTTTCCTTGGGGAAAAAAAAAAAAGTCATTTGCCTATGTAGTACTGTATTTTGAAAACATCCCCTGACCAGTGACCTCAGGGATATCAGTAAAGAAGATGATAAGGTAATATGTGAAATGTTGGGTGATTAGGGCACCATTATACCCCATAAGCCAAAAGTAGTTCCAGGACTCAGACTATAATCAGGCACAAGTTAGCTATAACTAATGGCTGAGGACACAAGGAACTGGGGCATCCTCTAAAGAGATCAGTCAAATTTTCTGCTTCTAGCTCATACTCAGAGAGGCCCTCTTGCTATAACAAAATCCCGGATAAATAGAACAAACTTTATCTTGCATTCCTGACCACCAAAAAAGTACAGAAAGTATGCAAATGGGCATATGCACAAATACAAAGAATGAGAGAAAGTGAGAGCACACACAGCAGACAATGAGACAGAGACACAATTTAATCAAACATAAGCCCTCAAAAAAAAATTCCTCAAAACACAAGAGAATAAACCAACATAAATGAGAAATGCCAGAAACAGAAGTACACCCTTAATTTCCAAATATTCAGCAGTCTCACATGTAGAATACTTCAAATTAAATACTTCATGTAATAAAATATGGAAAAGTGAACAGTAAGAGACTTTTAAAAAAATGACCAGAAATATTTGCAAATTAGTCAAAAAGAATTTTTAGAAACAGTGTAAAATCACTGAAATTGAAAACTCAATGAACAGGTCGTACACCTCATACTGACCATAGCTGAAGGCAGAATCACTGAACTAATAAGAGTTCAGAAAAAAAGTGATCAAAATGCAACAAAGAGAAAGTATTAAAAGGATATTAAGAGGCATGGAGGGTAGAATAAAAAAATTGAACATAAGTCCAATGGAAGCCCTAGGAGAGAAGTGAGATTGGAGGACAGGCAGTTTTGAGACATAATGGCCAAGTTTGGTGACAGACACCTATACAAAGACACAGAAAACACTAGACACTAAGCAGAATAAAAAGTATTCCACGTCTATGTGACACTGCAGAATACCACAGACAATGACATTATAAAGTCCGCCACAAAAAAGATCAACAATTAGACTGAAAGATTTCTCAACAGCAACAACTGAAGTCAGAAATGATCCAATCTTCAAAGTGCTAGGAGAAGAAAACTAACTATGTTAAAAAGAAACCCGCAGGTACAAAATGGCATCACTTAGGCCAAGTCACCAAACCGGGGCTTACCACCTAACTGCAGTTTCAATCTCCTTCAGAAATGTAAGCATTTAACAGGTCAGTCAGGAATTTTCTGATAAGCACAAATGAAGTACTCTGTCATATGGATCTCCCATCTCCCAAAAGAAGATGAGGAAAATCACCTAGTAAGACCCCTAGCCTTCTCCTAAGGTACGGTGACCTTGCCTAGAACAATCTTATCTTTTCTTTTGCTAATAACTTTCTTGAGCCATTCTCCTTCCCATAAAACCCTTCTGTTTTTACAAAAAAAATTTTAATGTTTATTTTTGAGAGAGAGCGCGTGCGCGCACGTGAGCAGGGAAGGGGCAGAGAGAGGAGGAGACACAGAATCTGAAGCAGGCTCCAAGCTCTGAGCTGTCAGCACAAAGCCCGATGCAGGTCTCAAACCCACAAACCATGAGATCATGACCTGAGCCAAAGTCAGCCGCTTAACCAACCCAGGCACCCCCCAAAACCTTCCCTTTTGTACAACTCCTCAGGGCTCCCCTCTACTTACTGAGCTTGAGGGGATGCTGTCCAAGTCATGAATCCATTGATAAAGCCAATTAAATCTTCAGATGTACTTGGTTGAATTTTTTCTTACTATAACACCCAATGAAGCCCTTTTTTTTTAAAGGAGAATGGAATAAATACATTGTTATAAACAAAACGGAGAGTTGATGATCAAAAAAAAAGTTCCCTGAAGAAATGCCTTCAAGGATGCACTTTAGGAAAGAAAATGAGGGGCGCCTGGGTGGCTAAGTTGGTTAAGCATCCAACTCTAGATTTTGACTCAGGTCATGATCTCATGGTTCATGAGTTCAAGCCCCACATCGGGCTCTGCACTGACAGTATGGAGCCTGCTTGAGATCTTGCTCTCTCTCTCTGTCCTTCCTCAGTTTGCTCTAAGTAAATCAACAAACTTAAAAAATTTTTTTTTAAAGGAAGAAAATGAACTCAAAGGAATGTGCAACATACAAGAAATGGCAAGCAGAAAAGACGGTAAATACATAGGTAATTTTATACGGATATTTTTACTGGTCTCTATAAAACAATACTAAAGCTAAAGTGGATCTTGTGGTGGTAAAAGAAGTCAGAGCTAAAATACTGGACAATAGTGTAATTCACGGGAGTGATTCAAGTACTCGGAGAGGCTGTGCCGCTTTGTGAATGAACCCCATGCACAAAGGGGGAAAATGGCACCAGAGCCCTCATCAGCCTGGACCACACCAGGACTCCCCCCTTTCCCTCTCACCTTAGACCTGCCCCTCCCCATTTGTGATCTAGGTGGGAAGAGCAGGGAGGTGGGGGGAAACCAGCAGAGTTGACGGGTTTCCTGACAGAATGAGATTCCTGGGTCAGATCCTGAGAGAAGATGAAGAGTCGGAGCCAAGAAAAGGCCTGAAGGTGGAGGACAGGACAGTGTTTTGGCAGCCAAGCTTTCAGCTGTGTCTAGAAAGTAATCCACTGATTCACTTGCAGACTTGTGAAGGGCTTTGTTGGGGCTAGACATTGTTTGACTTCAACAAACAGGCTTGGAGACCAAGGATTTGTAAAGTCATTGCACTAACTAGTAGGTAAGGATGTGTATGGGCTCCTGGGTCTCACCAACAGAAGAGTTTTGGGGTGGCAGGGAAGATGTGACATGAGAGGTCTACATCTGCCTGAGAAAACCCTATTTCCTCCTGGAATTTTTCTGCTCGATGCAATCTGACCTCATCAACCCACATTAGGCCAAGGCCTTCCTTCTTCAAAGGCACCCTTGGGATTTGGTTACCGAGCGTGGGTCTTGAGAGTTTGGGTAATTTTCCTGGAGGCCAACCCTAAGAAGCTTCCTGTGGCCAGATCTTCTTCACTTTTCATCATTTGGACAGCGGGGTGATACAGGAGGAGCAGGTGAGAGGCCGCCCTACAAGTGGAATTCTAACTTATGGAATGCAGCCTCCTTTTCACATAGTCCTCAAGCAAACAGTAGAAGGTCCACTGGCAAGGGAGCAACTGAATAACACGTTTCAATGCCAGTTCCAAGTTATTTATGGATTATCTATTATTTAGGTTATCTCTGCTTCTGAGGATCTCCATCAGAAGAATCAGTGAGCAGAGACAGCAGTTAATAAGCACCCTGTTACTACAACCTGAGAAGCATTAGAAGCTATTCGAGTCTTGAGAGCAGCTAAGGACAAAAATGTATTGCCCAGTTAAGACTACCAGGCCACTCCAGCATGTGCACCTGTTCATGGTATCATGCAATGCCTCCATTACATTATGTGTTTTATAACCCCTGTCTAAAAACCAGACCCATGCATTAATACCAAACACAGCTTTACCTGTTTTTACCCCAAGTGCTTGCAACATTCTTGGGTGTTAATGTAAATTATCTGCTATGAGCACAGAGAAGACAATGCCCAGTAGAAAAATTGTCACTGGTAACTATAAGGCAGTTTCTCCCAAGCCCCAAAGAAGACTATATATTGGTATCCCTTAAGAAGTGCTGTATTCAAAATCCATGCAACATGGCAGGGGAGTGGGGCAATACAATGAGGAATTAAGAGACATTCTATAATATTTTCCACCAATGAAATTAATGCTTCACAAAAATCAGTCACCAAACATTTACAAGATTTCACTATACTACGTGGTTATGGCAGCAATAGGAAGAATCAGCCTTGGATTCCACAGCAAAGAGTCCTGAACAAGAAAATCATGAAGGAAATGAGCCACGGGGATCCTATTGGCTAGTATCCTATTTCCTAAATATGCACTACTAAATCATTCAAAACCTTACAAATTCTTGATATGAAGATTCATAAAGTCTTCTTAGCACTAAAAGAGGTTTTTTTAAAAAAAAATTCAATGGAGAAAAACAGAGCTTTTTCCCTGAGATTAGGAATACGACAGAGATGTCCACTCTCACCGCTCTTGTTTAACATAGTGTTGGAAGTTCTAGCATCAGCAATCAGACAACAAAAGGAAATCAAAGGCATCAAAATTGGCAAAGATGAAGCTTTCGCTTTTTGCAGAGGACATGATATTATACATGGAAAATCCGATAGACTCCACCAAAAGTCTGCTAGAACTGATACATGAATTCAGCAAAGTCGCAGGATACAAAATCAATGTACAGAAATCAGTTGCATTCTTATACACTAATAATGAAGCAACAGAAAGACAAATAAAGAAACTGATCCCATTCACAATTTCACCAAGAAGCATAAAATACCTAGGAATAAATCTAACCAAAGATGTACAAGATCTGTGTGCTGAAAACTACAGAAAGCTTATGAAGGAAATTGAAGAAGATATAAAGAAATGGAAAAACATTCCGTGCTCATGGGTTGGAAGAATAAATATTGTTAAAATGTCAATACTACCCAAAGCTATCTACACATTCAATGCAATCCCAATCAAAATTGCCCCAGCATTCTTCTTGAAGCTAGAACAAGCAATCCTAAAATTCACATGGAACCACAAAAGGCCCCGAATAGCCAAAGTAATTTTGAAGAAGACCAAAGCAGGAGGCATCACAATCCCAGACTTTAGCCTCTACTACAAAGCTGTAATCATCAAGACAGCATGGTATTGGCACAAAAACAGACACATCGACCAATGAATAGAATAGAGACTCCAGAATTGGACCCACAAAAGTATGGCCAACTAATCTTTCACAAAGCAGGAAAGAATATCCAATGGAAAAAAGACAGTCTCTTTAACAAATGGTGCTGGGAGAACTGGACAGCAACATGCAGAAGGTTGAAACTAGACCACTTTCTTACACCATTCACAAAAATAAACTCAAAATGGATAAAGGACCTGAATGTGAGACAGGAAACCATCAAAACCCTAGAGGAGAAAGCAGGAAAAGACCTCTCTGACCTCAGCCGTAGCAATTTCTTACTTGAC
Organism: Panthera uncia; assembly: GCF_023721935.1. Lineage (NCBI taxonomy): Eukaryota > Metazoa > Chordata > Mammalia > Carnivora > Felidae > Panthera > Panthera uncia. The sequence continues at coordinate 80,296,773 of NW_026057584.1, forward strand.
ACATCCCCAAACGCAAGGGAATTAAAAGCAAAAATGAACTATTGGGACCTCATGAAGATAAAAAGCTTCTGCACAGCAAAGGAAACAACCAACAAAACTAAAAGGCAACCAACAGAATGGGAAAAGATATTTGCAAATGACATATCGGACAAAGGGCTAGTATCCAAAATCTATAAAGAGCTCACCAAACTCCACACCCGAAAAACAAATAATCTAGTGAAGAAATGGGCAGAAAACATGAATAGACACTTCTCTAAAGAAGACATCCAGATGGCCAACAGGCACATGAAAAGATGCTCAATGTCGCTCCTCATCAGGGAAATACAAATCAAAACCACACTCAGATATCACCTCACGCCAGTCAGAGTGGCCAAAATGAACAAAGCAGGAGACTATAGATGCTGGAGAGGATGTCAAGAAACGGGAACCCTCTTGCACTGTTGGTGGGAATGCAAATTGGTGCAGCCGCTCTGGAAAACAGTGTGGCGGTTCCTCAAAAAATTAAAAATAGACCTACCCTATGACCCAGCAGTAGCACTGCTAGGAATTTACCCAAGGGATACAGGAGTACTGATGCGTAGGGGCACTTGTACCCCAATGTTTATAGCAGCACTCTCAACAATAGCCAAATTGTGGAAAGAGCCTAAATGTCCATCAACTGATGAATGGATAAAGAAAGTGTGGTTTATATACACAATGGAGTACTACGTGGCAATGAGAAAGAATGAAATATGGCCCTTTGTAGCAACGTGGATGGAACTGGAGAGTGTGATGCTAAGTGAAATAAGCCATACAGATAAAGACAGATACCATATGTTTTCACTCTTATGTGGATCCTGAGAAACTTAACAGAAACCCAGGGGGGAGGGGAAGGAAAAAAAAAAGAGGTTAGAGTGGGAGAGAGACAAAGCATAAGAGACTCCTAAAAACTGAGAACAAACTATGGGTTGATGGGAGGTGGGAGATGGGTGTTGAAGAAGGCACCTTTTGGGATGAGCACTGGTGTTATATGGAAACCAATTTGACAATGAATTTCAAATATTAAAAAAAAAAAAATCCTTCCTTCCTCCCTTAGTCAGTTCAGAGACAGATTACCAGTACAGTGTTAACTCCATGGTAATTGTCCAACTTGAATTATATACAGACTTTTTTTGAAAAAGAAAAGGGGTGCCTGGGTGGCTCAGTCGGTTAAGTATCTGACTTCAGCTCAGGTCATGATCTCACGGTGCATGAGTTCAAGCCCCACACGGGGCTCTGTACTGACAGCTCAGAGCCTGAAGCCTGCTTCGGATCCTGTGTCCCCCTTTCTTTCTGTTCCTCCCCCACTCACGCTCTCTCTTTCTCTCTCTCAAAAATAAACACTGAAAATTGTTTAAAAACAAATAAGTTCCCTTAATTTCTCTAATGTTAACTTTATTGTTTTTAGTGTGTTCCTTAGAAAACTGGGTACAAAATCATTACATGTATCACCCTTTATCTATACAAACCAAGGCACATGTATAAGCAAATGTGACTCAAACTATAAAATCAACAGCATTCAAATTAAAACTGTAATTTAACATGCTAGATGATGTTCTGCTGAAACCACCCTGCTGCCCCAATGAGAATACACATGGTACTGGTCCCTGAGTGCTGCGGCATGGGTTCTTTTGAGCTCAGCATTTAGTGCCATGTTCTACATGAAGTCTGCATTCCTCATTCACTTCTCCTTCTAGAACTACTGTGAAGTCTTTCTTCATCAGCCTACTCTGCAGGCATTTGGTCTTTAAACGTGAACAGTGCTCTGGCATCAAATTAATTCTACCCTGATTTTTCTTAGGAATTCTCCACATTTAAATAGGTTCTATTCAACACTCATTTGAAGACAAACCTAAATGTAGATTGGAAATCACGTTCCAGTGCTCAGTTATGAGACAGTTATCTAATGATCACGATAGGTCTAGATAAAATTTTTATTGCAATCCAACTAAAAGCAACATCTTAAAATTCTTACATAAGACTCACAAACCCCCAAGGTCACAGAGGCTCAGAGGTCTTCAGCTCCCAATGTGAGAAACTGCCCTGTGGAATGTTGTCTGTGACCAGGTTCCTACAGATAATCTGCCTTTGGTGTGTCCTTGAAACTAGAAACATACTGGGATCAAAACCTTGAGGGGTGAGGGCAGGAGCTAGAAGAGATGTGGAAAAGCTAGTGTAAGGAATAACATCACATCTGACCTAAGGTAACTACAAAGACTGCCAAAAAAGCAAAAACAGCCTACAGACTCGAGACTTATTCTCGTCAGTGCCGAGTGTTCTTTCTGAGTCCCCTGCGCTCTTACCGTGACCTAGTTTTCATAATAAAGGAAATGCAGTATTTAAGGCCTTTCTCAGAAACTAGAGTCCGGAGAGATGTTAAATATCATCCATCCAAACTTAAGATTCTACAAAATAAGCCCTTTACTGCCATTGAAACAAACTTTCCATCATCACTATGCTACTTTTATTTGTTTTGGGTTTTGGTTTTTATTTTTTTGTCATATGTACCTTCACCTCCACCAGCCTGAGATCCATGGTTTGCCCTGTCTCCCCCTCCTGGGTGACCCTGCAGACCAGATCACTCAGGCTCCTGTGGCAGCTGACTTCTGATTGGGTTTGGCTAATGGAGGCAGTGGCAGGAGACCAGAGCCAGGGAAGAAAGGGAGATTGGCTGGCGGGGGAGGGGGGGGGGGGGGGGTGTTAGTCAGTCAAGTCCAGCATCACCAGGTAAGTGGCATCCCTCTGCAGAACCAGCCCTAGCAGGCAGTGCTTCCTCCACAGCCACGGCTCTGAGCATTCACGAAATACTGTTTCCCTCCCTTGTCTCTTCTGTCCAGAACTGACCACAAGCCCTTATGGCTTATGGAAGAAACCTTATGGGAGGTTTCTTCTTTCTCTTGTCCCCTCAGCTTGGGATTCACATGGATTTCTACTGCTGTACTCCCCTGTCCTTTCACCCTGCACTGACTCTGTGGGTACAATCCACTGAATTATTTTCATTTGAACCAATGGTGTGAATTCTATGTCCTGCTGTGGCCATTTACTGACACAATCATCAAATTTGGTCAGGCAAATCAGTACTATATTAACCCCTAGGTACAGAATGGACTCTTAAAAATAAAGAATATAAAAGAGAAGAAAATCACCATCTTTCAGGAAGTAAACCCGTGAAGATAATCACATAAACAATGAAAGTGGCCTTGACCCTTTAAATCCAGTTGTGAAAATTTTAGCTACAAAAATAATACCTTGAGAAATAAAGAGGTTATATTCATGAAAAAGTTTATTACATTATCATCTGTAGCAGAAGAAATTTTGGAAACAACCTATATGTTCTACAGTAAGAAAATAAATTATGACATATCAACTTGAAGGACTAGAATGCTACCATGAAATACTACTAAGACTTTATAGTAGCAAAAAACTTTATAAGACGGGTATTTGAACAGATTTTGTCCATACATTTGAACATACAATAATTTAATTGTGCAAAAACAAACACGCATGTGCCTAAACATTAAATAATTAAATAAATTAAATAAATTTCACAAAACTAAATTCCAAGCTGGAGGATTCCAATTCTAAGTACTGTGTAGTTATTTTCTAAAATTTCCTTAAAAACAAAAGAAATAAAACAAAAGGCATGATATCCAGAGACCTCATGGCTACAGCTAGTGATAGGAGAGGGACACTGTGAGAATTTAAAGCTCCTCCAGATTATTTCCCACCCTCCGATCAATAAGCAGCCTTCAGCTAGACATTTAACGTCTGTCTCCGTTTCTTTCCTCTGCAGCAGGACTACTGGCCCACATACAAGAATGTGAAGTTAACAAAACCTAATAAAACTGCAAAAATATATATATGTGTGTGTATGTGTGTGTATACATATATATGCATGTGTGTGTGTGTATATATATATATATATATATATATATATATAGCTCTTGTATATCTGCCTCATTGTATGTACTAACTGCATATGCCGACTCTAGCTGGGACAATTTAAAACGAAATCATTTTCTTAGACAAATTTCGTGGTGCAGTGACTGTGAGCTCTGCTTCAGAGACTGAGCACTTTCATTAGAAAGCGGTAAGATGAACATTGTCATTTGGGGGCCTTCATTGGAGGTTTTAAAATATGTTTCACGCTCCTCCTTAAAGAGATCCCATCTAGCAGAGTGATAACAGATTGATGGCTATGACCTTCTTCACATTCTTCCAACTCCTTTTAAAATGAAATCAAGGCTCTTGCTGCTGCTAGTGTCTGTGGGCCGGGTGCCAAGGAGCAATAATGAGGACTACACATAGTCCCCCACCCTCAGGACCGCCATCTCAGTTCATCATTAATGTGTTAATGCCACCAACAAACACGTCAAAAGAGAGGCAATCCAGGAGAAACCTGCTTTCCCCATTCCCAAGGCTGGTTTTCTTTACACAGCAGTTGTCAGAAAGACAATGTCTTCGTACTGAAGATGAATAGGACACCATATCAACACTACAACAAAATGCTTTTACAGACATAAAGCTCTTTATGCTTTAATTTTAAACTGATGATTTGATATCTTCCTAAATTATACATTTTAGCAGAGTTTCCTGATCTAAAACATTTATTTGCCTAGAATATATATTAACTTGAAATACTGCCATTCCTATTTCATAGCTAAGCAGATGATAATTTTCTTTAATTACACATTAATTCCAATGTACTACCTGGCGAGGCAGTTACTATTTTAACGGGGTAAGGATTAATGGGCAGGTGTTCTGCTATAATCGGACTAAAGAAATAGAGGAATTACACATGATTCATTTTCTTCTCTGATCTGAATAATATTAATAACACTGCCACCTTACATTTATAAAGCACTTTTCATTTTCAGAGTGCCTTCATATCTGGGATTGCATTTTCCTGAATCTTTTACCTTTGACGAATTTTTCCAGATAACACACAACTCCAGTTTTTCAACTTTCTGATGCCCAAAGGTTTTATGTGCCTATGTTTACATCAACAGGATGCAGTAAGAGGCAGTAGAATAACCACGGCCTTTGGAGACCGACGAACCTGGGTTCAAATCTCAGCTCAACCATCTTACTACTGCATGACCTTGGATGAATCACTTTGATCAGCAGTTTTTCCATACTTACGAGGAGGATAATACCCACTTCCATCAATGGCGATTAGAAAACTAAATAAGATGTAGTTTATGAAGAGTCTGTTCTATATCTGGCACATAGCAGGTGGTTAATAAATAAAAGTTATTGCTATTATTAGCAGCTATTTTCCTCTGTCTTAAACATTGTCTTGTCCCTATGGGACTTATTTTCTTCAGAGTATTTGGATTCAGAGAGGTAAGGAGAAAGTAGAAAAATCAAGAATAACGTTCGACCCCAGTATTGGGGTCCCACATTGGTGCAATCCCAAACACCTGTCCTGATGACATCTACTCAAACAGTCTCCCGACACTCATCCACCTTGTATCTTTTAATAGAGCATTAAGTTAACAGTGCCTTGGATAAAACCCAATACTCATCAGTTAGCATTCCTATGTTTTAAATTTAAAAGTGTGTATCAAACCCAAGAAAACATCTCAGACACATAATACCCTTTGGTTACTGTGGTACCCCAGCGTCACCTCATGGTAGTTGTGCCCTTAGCAGTGCCCTCCCCAACATCCAACACATACTCTGAAGCAGAGCTGGTCTGTTATACAACCAACCAACGACATGAGGTGGAAGTGATCATGTCTGACTTCTGAGGCTAGGTCATAGAAGACCTTGGAGCTTCTGCCTTGGTCTCCTAGATAAATTGCTCTGGGGAAAACCAACAACCATGTCATAAGGACACTCAAGCCCACATGAAGGGAGACCAACTTGCCAGCTACATGAGTCACCTGAGATGTAAATCCACGTGGTGAGAAACACTGCTCCAGAATTGCCCAGCCAAGCCACTTTTGATTTCCTGATGCACAGAAACCATGAGAGATAATAAATGAATATTGGTGCTTGACACAGCTAAAATTGGGGGGGCTTTGTTACACAGCAATGAATCATTATAGTAACAAGGGTAATTTAGCAAGAATATGGATTGCAATGACAAGATTCTTCACCAGGTAACTACCAACCCAGAGAACATGTCCAAACTATGATGGGTGAGCAACATGTCCTTGATATGTGGCTTTAACATAGAAGCCAATTTCCTATTTGAAGCATCATCACATCACACATTAACTAATCCCCCAAATCCCACACTAATTCTGAAAACCTTTTTTAAAATGACATTTTATTATATAGAAATGTAAAGTGCCTACACGGACAAACTGTAAAGTAAAAATCTAGTGACAAATGAGGAAAATTATCAGCAATATATGATAGAGAGCTAATACTCTATATAAAAGAGAATGCCTAAATCCATAAAGTCATTCAATAATAAAACAAACAGCAGATAGGACTGAAAGATTCAAATAAAAAAAGAGCTCCAAAGACTGAGCTCTGGGGCACTCCAATATTTAGATATTAAGAGGATTCAACAAAGGACATCACAGAGTAGCCACTAGGACAGAAGGAAAACTACAAGATTCTGGTGTCTAGGTAGCCAAGGATCAAAAAGAACTTCAAGAAAATGGGAGTGACAAAACTTGCCAAACCCTGCCTTCAAGGCCAAGTGCGCAGAGAACTGAGTGTTGACTACTTGATTTTGCCACATGGGATCACCGGTAACAACCATATCATCCTGTTTCTCTTCCTATTGTCAATAAAGTTTTGTTGGCTATTCATTAAATGCAGACACAGTACTTCTTGCACATACCACCCCTTTTTTCATGTTACAACTTCTTTATACCTAGACCTATCTGGATGAGTTGGGTTATGCTGCCGTAACAAACAATCCTCAGTGTCTGATTTGACACAGTAGGTCTACCTCTGGCTGATTCGAAGCCCAAGTGGGTCCAGGAAACTCTCCCAGATGAACGAGCTTCCATGTACTGTCTTAGCATTCCAGACAGCTCTAAATGTGGCACCATATTTCCACAATCACCACAACAGGCAAAGAGCCCTAAAGGGTCTTACATTGACTAATCAGTCTGGCCCGGAAGTGACCGGTGTCCAACTACAAGCCACTGCTCAGGAAGAGTCATATGGCCTGCCCAATTGCAGGAGGAGCCAGGGAGAGAACTTTTCCCACGAAGATGAAACAGATACAGGTGAGCACTGTAAGTCTACCAAAGCCAGGATTCTACTTTTCAAGGGATCTAATCATCCATTTGATCATGAAAATATTCCAGTAAAGCAGAAAGTGAAGTGATTAGAATCTCAGGTTACAGATGTGAAAATTGAGATAACAGATTTAAAAAACTTGTCTGATTAGTAATAATATCTAATTTAAATTGTTGTAGTAAGGATTGCCTCCCAGCTCCATGAGCTTTCTTTTCACAAGTCCATGCTGCCATCAACTTGGAAAAAAATCATTAGGATCACTGATATCTGTGGTCATGTTATAAATAAAATATGCCAGAGAACAAAATACTACATGATTTTCTAAGTACCGTATACAAAAGCAAGCCCTTTCAAAGAGCTAGGATCAGTCCCTTCAGACATATTCTTGGCAATGACTGGCTGATGCCTAAAATAAAAGTCAAAAGTGCTCAGGAGGGAAGGCTTGGGTTTTCGTAACAACACTTCAGGCTCCTGTCTCTGCATCTGTCACTAAAGATTAGCCCTCAGAATAGCATTGTGTGAACTCCCTTTATGTTAAAGATGAACTTTAAGTTTCAACATTCCCTAGAGTGCTAATTTGCAGGCTGCTGACAGCCCAGCTTTAACAGAGACCAGCCTTTACGACTTCTGTGTTAAATCTTAAGGTATAATTTCCTTCTCTCAGATATATCGGGTCTTGATAGGATTTTGGGATAGCAGGGAAGAACTGTATTGGAGTTTTTCTTTTTCGCTACTTAATTTATCAGGACAAAGTAACATTTTGCAAAAATAAATACATATCCAAGCCCTGAATTCCTAGATCAAAATGAAATATCACTTGGCATGGAGATAAAAGCATTATTTATACTGATAAGACTTCTCCAAAGACTGTGCATTTAGGGAAAAAAGTTGAAAGAACAATTAGTGATAAGCTCCTATTTTTTCTTTCAATCCTTAAATTCCATTGTATAATCCCTTAATTTAGAATTTGGTATGTGAATAAAGTACTAAGCAAGAGCTTCAGATTGTATCAAGTCAACCCTCTGAAGCTCTTCTAACTGTTCTGTCCACAGCTTTCCTTCCCTTTGCTTTACTGGGCTTTTGGGAGGAGGAAAAGGGTGCAATGGAATTTCCAAGGTTAAAATAAATGGCAGGTACCCAAATCTGACAGTAGTCAACCAACTGCTATTCTGTTTGGTGGCTCATTTGTATTTAAAAACATCTTGGAAATGGGCAAGGATTTCCCGTCTAAAACTCAACTTCTTCTCAATACCTTATGTAGCAAAGCCACCTCAGGGAGTGAAGTTAACTTGGTCTCCTAAACAAGGAACCAGGCAGTCCACTCCCAAGAAGCCACCTAAACTCACTTTTTGTCCTAGTCAGAAAAAAAATCTTCCCTGGAGAGCACGGCAAAGGCTTTCCGACGTGTGTGTTACAATGGAAAGAGCATAAGGAGATTTGGGTTTTGTTCTAAGATCAGTTACTAGTGATTCCCAAACCTATTTAGAGCACCAAACTAGATATTATGGTGAGACTCAAATGGAACAGTCCAGATGACAGCACTTTTCATTTGAACAGAGCCTTACTGTCTGCAACGTATCCTACTTACCATGGCTCCCTCTGACCTATATTAAGAACGCTCACTTATACTGCCCATCTAGCCAGGACAAAAAAACTGCACTGTCCCATCTCAAGTGTTACCTTTCTCAATTTCATCACAGAATTGAAATCTGGAAGATGACCTGGACATCCTTTTAATCTGACTGACACCATCCAACTCTCCATCTCAATAAACAAATCTTTGAGCAAAACCATCCAAGAGCATTAGTGAGTCCTGCGAAAACTTCTGCAGGTTCCACATCCCTTAAATAGGGGGACTTTTTAATTTATCATCCACACTGGGACACTTCTGGAAGTAAAAGGGGACTTTATAAGTAAGGACACCAGGACAACAGTTAAACTGGAACTGTCCTTATGAGGCACCCTCTTCACAAGCCCCACATTAGACCTCAACTCAGGCAACAGATGCAGGCCTTGAAGGCTTTCTATAAATGAAGTCACATTTCACTAACCTATTTTTTGATGCATTGGATTTTCTCCAACTAATTTTTCAGATGGTAGGTACCATCTGAGCTTGCAGTCCCTCCTCCTTTTCTATACACCCTCCGCCCTTGTTCAATAAAACAGTGGTGACCTGGACAGGAAAAAAAAAAAAAAATCACCTACTGTTTCTATTTAAAGAAACTATTTGTTGGCTTGTTTTTAAAAGCACAGAAACCATACTGAATGGAAAATCACCTAGAACCAAACACTACTAACTGTTGTTCTGGTCTGTTTTCAATGTTTCTAACTTTTAATTATACGACTAACTCATAAATATTTTGTTCCTGTTAAAACATGAGAAAATAGGGGGCACCTGGGTGGCTCAGTTGGCTGAGCATTCAACTTCAGCTCAGGTCATAATCTCATGGTTTGTGAGTTCGAGCCCTGCATTGGACTCTGCTTTAGCTCTTCTGTCTCCCCTCTCTCTCTGCCCCTCCCCTGCCCATGCTTTCGCTCAAAAACTATTTTTTTAATAAATAAAACATGAAAAAATATGGAAAATTCAAAGGAACAATAATGGCCCAGGAACTACCAATTTCCAGGCACTTAACATATTATTCCAGTTGAGTTTCACACTAACCCTTGATGATAGTATTTTTATATATTACTTACAAATAAGGAAGCCAAGGCCAAGAGGCATGAAGTGATTTGTATGGAAGCTCCTAGTACTTCAATTCCAAAGTTCAATGCATTTATACATTTTAAATATTTTATGCATTTTCTTCCTGTCTTTTCTCTGCATGGTTTTTTCCAGTGGTTTATCCTAATCACACTATGTATACCATATTCTATCTTTATACATATATTCATGTATTGATATGAAGAGCACTGCAAGCTTGATGAAGGAAGAAAAATCAAACAACACACAATGTTTTCTCTATGTAGTCTGTACCCAAGTTGGCCCACCCTGTCTTCCAGAGGTAACCACGAGGTGCTCTTTCTTGTGTCTCCTTTAAGACATCTAAGCATGTCAGGCATATATATCTGCTTACATTCCATTCCTGTATTCCCATTCATAAGATGTTCCAAAGACCATCCACACTCACTGTTGCCAATTCCTCTCCCCGGTCTCTCTGGAACTCGTCCCATCAGACTTTCATCCCTACCACTTCCACAAGACTGCACTTGTCAAGGCCACCAATGTCCTCCACATTGCCAAATCCCAAAGTCAATTCTAAGACGTCGTTTTCTTCAACTCTGAACAGTAACTGACATAGTATATTCCAACCTTTTTCTTGCATCACTTCCTTCTCTTCGCTCCTAGGATGTCCCTTTCCCAGGTATCACCCTTCCTCTTTGGCCATTCCTTCATGGTCACCTTTGATGGCTCTTCTTCATCTTCCTAATCGCTACATGTAGGATAATCCTAATCTTCAGCCTTCTTTCATTCTCCATGTATACTTACTCTCTACGTGATCTCATTTAGGCCTATGCTTCACATGCCTTCTACATGTTGATGGCTCTCAACCCACACTCCATCCCAGACTTCTCCCTTGAACTCCAGATTTGTATGTTTAACTGGACATTGTATAGGGAATCTCAAACTCAACATGTCAAACTTGAACTCTTGATTCTCCTCCACCAGTATTCTCCATCCTAGTAATGGCAACTTTTTTTTTCTTGTTGTGAGCATTAGGAACGCAAGAAGAGGCAAAAACCAACAAGAAAAGTACTGAGGAGCCATTCTTAATTTCATTCTCTTTCTCTTAATCCTACATCTAACCCATCAGCAAATCCTGCTGGCTCTAACTTCTAAATACATTCTGAATCTATTTCCCCATCACCTTTACCACTACCAACTCCTTTGGCCCAAGTGATTTTAACAGCTTTTAATCTAGTCTCCTTGTTACTGCCCTTTACCTATAGTCAATTCTCCCTATGGCTACATTACATGCCTTTAAAAAGGTAAAGCAGGTCATGCCATTACCTTCCTCAAAACCCCTAAATTATTTCTATCACCCTTAGAGTAAAACCCAAAGTTCTTACCACATGCAGCAAAGCTTTCTACGATCTCCACTGTCCTGACACTCTTTCTCTGCCCTCACCCCCACCCTTCCTCCGTTTCCTTTCTACCAGCACCCCAACCATACTAGCCTCCTTGATCTTCCTCCAGCAAGCCAAACCGATTCTCCTCACTTATTCCATCTCAGCACTTATTATTTCAAATACCTAGAATGTCCTTCCTAGAATGGTATGTTCCTTTACCTCATATTCTAGTCTCTGCTCCAATGTCATCTTTTCAAGGAATTTTTCCCACTCATATTACTGTACCCTCTCCCACTCCCCATAATGTTCTCTCTCCTTACTCTGCTTTACTTTCTTCAAAGCACATATCACTACCTGACCTATTATTTGCCTATTGCCTTATTGTAAGTCTCCAGTCATAGAATGTAGACTCCTTGAGGGCAAGGATTTTGTTTTGTTTTATTTGCTCTTTTAGACCTGATTCCTATCACATTGTATATATATTCATAAAACAATCACTAAATAAGGGAAACATCTGTAATATGTGTAGATTTTATATTAAAATGGAGTATAATATATAACATTCTACCAATTGCCACTTCCATTAGTTACATTGCAATACCTCAGAATTCATGGGGCATAGAATTTAGTCCTCAGAAACATCTTCACTCAACAAGGGGGAATACTTCACTCTAGACTAAATGCTACTATGGTCCTGACTAGCTAATAACAAAAGAGTACTAAAAATGGTCAAACTTTCCAAAAAATTTAACTGCATCCTAGAACAAAGCTCAAGAATTTGTATAGGGATACAAAACATCCAGCACCCGAGATGGGAAAATTCACAATGTCTGGCAAACAAAGATTATCAGCCCTAAGAAGCAGGAGAATACAACATCATTCAAAACCACCCAGAAGAGACACAGATGTTAGAATTAACAGAGATATTAAAACTATTATAACTAAAGTCTGTATCTGCTTAAGTCAACACATATAGGAAAAAAATTTAAAGCCCCAAGTCAAACTTCTACAGAAGAAAATTTCAACATCTGAGATGCAAAACACATTGAATGCAATTAATGACTAAACATTCCAGAACAGAAGATTAGAAAATCCGATAACATAGCAATAAAAACTACCCGAAATGAGGGAACCTGGGTGGTTTCGTCAGTTAAGCATCTGACTTCAGCTCAGGTAGTGATCTCACTGTTCCGGAAATCAAGCCCCACATCAGGATCTCTACTGTCAGTGCAGAGTCTGTTTTGGATCCTCTGTCCTCCCCTCTCTCTGCTCCTCCCCTACTCGTTCTCTCCCTCCCTCCGTCCCTCTCTCTCTCTCTCAAAAATAAACAAACATTTAAAAAATTACCTGAAATGAAACAAATAAAAAGCATTTTAAAACAAAAGAGCATTGGGGCACCTGGCTGACTCAGTTGGTGGAGCATGTGACTCCTGATCGCAGGGTCATAAGTGTGAACCCCACACTGGGCATGAAGCCTACTTAAAAAAAATAAAAATTGTTTAAAAAAAATAGACCATCAATGAACTACAGAACAACTTTGTTGTCTAAGATACATATAATTGGAGTTCTCTTAAGAGATAAGGGTAGGAGAAATAAATGTAGGCTAAAAATTTTCCAAATTTGATGAAAAGTATAAACTTAGAGATCTAATACACTCAATGAACCTAGAGCACAAGAAACATGAATAGAAGTATAGCAAGACACATAATTATCAGACTCCTCAAAATCAGTTGTAAAAAAGAAAAAGTTAAAAGCAGTCAGAGTAAAAAGACACATTATGTACAGAGGAACAAAGGTCAGGAGGACAGAGATTTCTCACCAGGAACAATGCAAGTGAGAAGATGGCTGAACATCTTTAAAGTACTGAAAGGAAAAAACCATCAACATAGAATTTTATACCCAGTAAATATTTCAAAAACAAAGGTGAAAACCTTTAAGAATTACACTACAAAAATTGTCAAAGGAAGTCTCTCAAACAAAAAAGATACTAAATGGAAGATGGATCTACACAAAGAAAAACATCAAAAACGGTAAGTACAAGAATAAATATATAAGATGCACTTATAAAAGAGATTTAAATAAAAAATATTTAAACAAATTCTATCAATGTAATGCGGGGTTTCTTACATATACATAACTAAAATGTATGAAAAATAGCATTAAAAGCTGGGGAGAAAAATAGAAATAAAAGTATACTAAGGTTTTTACACTGAATTGACATATTATCACTTTGAGATGGACTATAAGTTAAAGACATAATTTAAAACCTAGCATCCATTAAAACAAATAAAGCTAATAAGCTTTTAATTAGCTAATGAGCTAAGTAAGCTTTATTTAGCTAATAAAGCAGCTAAAATGAAATCGTTTTTTAAAAACCTCAGTCCAAATGAAGCCAGAAAAACATGAAAAGGGAACAAAACAAAACAAAAAAAACACCCAAAAGGACCAATTAGAAAACAAACAGCAAGCTGAAAGACTTAAACTTTGCCATATCAATGATTGCATTCAATATAAGCAGTCTAACACCCCAAATGAAAGTCAGAAGTTATCAGCTGAATAAAAAAGAGACACACCCAACTATATACTGTTTATAAGAAATACAATTTAGATATGAAGACATAAATAGAATAAAACTAAAATGATAGAAGATACACCACGCTAATAAAAAAAATAAACAAAAAAAAAAAAAAAACAAAAAACAAAAAACCCAAAGAGTCAAAACATCAGACCATGTACATTTCAGAGACAAATGTGTATGTGTATATATATGTGTGTGTACATGTATATACACATATATACACACAAATATATACATACACACACACTTACACATATATATATATACATACACACATATATATAAAATACCAGACCATCAGACCTTGTACATTTCAAAGAAAAACCTTTTATGTATATAAATTTATTTCCAGGAATAAAAATAGCCATTAGGTAATCAAGAGGACAGAATATTTCTAAACATTTATTAGGCTATTAAACAGAGCTTCAAAGTATATGGGGAAAAAACTGCTTGAACTGCAAGTAGAATTAAACAAATCCATAATGATAACTGGAGATTTCAATATCCTTCTCTCAATAATTGATGAAACAAATAAAAAATCATTAAGAATATACTATCAATTTGGCCTAGTTGGCAATTATAGAATACTCTACCAATCAAAAGTGGAATACATTCTCTTCACATGCACATGGAATACTTAGCAAGACAGAACATATTCTGGGCCATAAATCAAATCTAAATAGATTAAAAATATTTCAAGTCATAGTTCTCTGACTACATAGAATTAAATTAGAAATCAGCAATAAAGTCCCCCAAATATTTGTAAACCTAAAACATAAACCATGGGTCAAAGAAGAGGTTAAAAATAAAATTAGAAAGTATTCTGAACTAAGTGAAAATGAAAACAATGCAGGGTATATGGGATTCTTAGAAAAAAATTATAGTACTAAATGCCCAAATACTATTTCAAAAAAACCTCAAATCAATGACTTCTGCTTCCACCAATGACCTCATTCCACTAAAAATGAGAGAAAATTAACCCCCAAAATAAGCATAAGGAAGGGAAAAAAGCAGAAATTAAAAGAATGGAAAGCAGAAAAATAGAGAAAAGTTTATTCTTTGAGATCAATTTTACAACCCTGTATATAGATTAGGAAAATAGAAAAAAAAATTAAATATCAAGGAACAAAGAGTTGACATCACAACATATTCTATAGATGTTAAAAATAGAAGGAGAGAATATTATGAACTAACTTATGGCAATAATTTCAAAATCCTAGATCAAATGAAAAAAAATCCTTGAAAGACCCAACTACCAAAGCTTACTTACTAAGAAGAAATGGATGGCTTTAATAGCTCTGTATCTATTCAAGAACTTCGATTTGTAGTTAAAAACATACCAACAAAATACCCGAGATGCTTTCAATAATTAATTCTACCAATCATTAATGAAGAAACAGTACAAATTCTACACAAACTCTTCCAGAAATATTAAAAAGGAGAGAATACTTTTCAACTCATTCTATGAGACCACAATTCTCTGGTACCCAAAGCAGAAAAGGACATTAAAGAAAACTTCAAACCAATACCCACAAGAACAGGTGCAAAAATTCTAAACAAAATTTTTGCAAATTGAACTTAATATATAAAATAATGTATCATGACCATATAGGTTTTACTGCAGGACTAGAAGGTTGGTGTAAAAATCACCAGAAAAATAAAAACCAATGTAATTTACTATATTAAGAAACTTTAAAAGAAAAACCATATGTTTATCTCAAGAGAAAAATCACTTGACAAAATCCAACATCTACTGCAGATAAAAGGAAAAAAAAAAAAGCTTTAATCAAACTAGTAACAGAAACGAACTTCCTAAAGCTGATAGAGTATCATACAGTGTCTATGAAACACCTAGAGTTAACATACTTAACAGTGAAAGACTGAATGTTTGCCTCTATGATTAAGTATAAGGATATCTCCTCTCATCTCTTGTGTTCCACACTGTACAAAAGGATCTAGCCAGTAGAGCAAGTCAAGTCTAAGAAATAAAAAATTAAAAAAAAAAAAAAATCCAGACAGAAGTAAAACTATCTTATTGTAGAACATCATGACCAAACATGTAGAAAACCTAACAGCTCAAAAAAGCTGCCGCTGCCACTACTAACTACTACTACAAAGACATGACTTTAGTAAGGTTTCAGGATACAAGATCAGTATTAAAAATTTGTATTTTTATATACCAGCAGCAAACAATCAGAAATTAAAACTTTTTTAAGTCATCTAAAGTATCATTAAAAACAAAAGCCACTGAAGGATAAATCTGACCAAAATGTGAAGGGATGGTTTACTGAAAACAAAACATTACTGAAAGAGAGCAAAGAAAACCTGAATAGAGAGTACCGGCCTTATTCATGGAATACAGACATTGTTAAGATGGCAATTCCCCCCTAATCAGTCCATAGATTTAATACCATCCAATCAAAATTACAATAGCTTTTTATATAAAGTAACAGGCTGATTCTAAAATTCATATGAAAATGCAGACGACCCACAGTCACAGAAGCAAATACTTAATTTCAAGACTTACTACACAGTGAAGTAATCAAGTCAGGATAGGCACATAGATCAATGAAACAGAATAGAGTTCAGGAATAGACATATTAATATACGAACAATTGATTTTTGACAAATGTGTAACGGCCATTCAATGGAGAAAAAAAACATTTTAGCAAATAGTGCTGGGTCAATTGGATGTGTATTTGCAAAAAGTTTAACCTTGATCCATACCTTGCATGAATTGAGAAAAATGAAAATCACCAGATCGCCGACCCAAATGTAAAATTTGAAATTTTTAAATTGCTAGAAGAAAATATAGGAGAAAATATTTGTGACTTTAGGTTAGGTAAAGATTTCTTAGATGTGAGACCAAAAGCAAGGTCTGTAAAAGAAAAAAAACAAATCAATAAAGTGGATTTAATAAAAATTTAAAACTTCAGTTCTTTGAAAGACACCATTAGAATAAAAAGACAAGCCACAGTCTAGGAGAAAGTATTTACAAAGCACATACCTGATATAAGATTTTCATCTTGAATATACAAAGATACTTACAAATGAATGAGAAAAAAAGACCCATTTTTTAAATGTTTACACATCAAAGAAGATACACAAATGGTAAACAGCACATAAAGAATGCTCAACAACATTACTCAGGAAATATTAAAACCACAAAGAAATAAAATGGCTTCTAGGTTGTCAAGTATTGGCAAGGATTCAGAGGAACTAGAAAGCTCATACACAAGAAATGGAACATTCATTTTAGTGGGGACATAAACAGTCCCCTCAAAAACAGTGCGGTAGTTTATTAAACCTACAACTACCATATGATCTATTCCTAGGTGTTTACCTAACAGAAAAGAAAATATACATCCATACAAAGACTTACACATAAGTGTCCACATTAGCTTTATTTGTAATAGCCCAAAGCTACAAACAACCCAAGTGTCCATCAACAGGTGAGTGGATAAACAGACTGTGACGTAACCATACAATGGAACATTACTGACAAGTAAAACAAAATGAACTAATGATGCACACAACATATATGAATCTCAAAATAATTATGCTGAAAGAAGCCAGACAAAAAGAAGCATATACCGTACTTTCAATACAAAACTCTAGAAAATGCAAACTAATCTATAATAACAGAAGGCATTTCCCCCACCACGGAAAGGGGCAGGAGGTTGAGATTACCAAAAAACACAAAGCATTTGGGGTGATGAAGGTGTTCATTATCTTGATTATGTCAGATATACACATGTCAAAACAGCAAATTATACTCTAAATATGTGCAGTTTATTGTAGGTCAATTTTATCTAAAAAAAAAATCTGTTAAAAAAAAAAAAAGAAAAAGATGAGATTGCCAATTTGAGGTTGCCCTTTTGCCAGCCCAAGTTTTGGCCTCATTGCAAAAAAATTCTTGAAGAGCATTTAGGAACAGACTGACATTGTTAAGCTTAATGCTCTGTGAAATAGTCTCAACTAATTGTTTCAAAGGCCTGTGGCAGCAGTTTTCTGAGATTATATCAGACGACACTTTTTTTTCTTCATGTAAACATAAGCTAATGTTGCCACTGGATACCAAACAATGCTTTTACTGCAGTTATCTCAACCATATGCACACTAACAGCTGAATGTGTCAGTTCACCTGAAGAGGTCTGAAAACAATGCCCTTAGTTCTGCGTGTCAGGAGGTCCCTTGTGCATAAAAATCTACAAGGAAGACTGCAGATCTGAATCACTGGTGGACTAGCTGAGGGGTGTGTGGGGAAGGGAGGGGGTGTGTGGGGAAGGGAGGGGGTGTGTGGGG
>NW_026057584.1:80314960-80379788 GCF_023721935.1 Panthera uncia
GGGGGTGCGTGGGAGCACACTCTTGTGTGAGAAAGAGAAAATGAAGGAGACACAGAGGGACATATGAAGTCAAGTATCAAATACCTGTGTTCCTCTTCTCGAACTTTCTGGCTTTAATCCAGCCATTTCTTCCCTACAGAAAAAATGTGGGGTCAACTACTTAACATCTAAATAAATGCATCTCCTACATCTTCTAGTCCCACCCTCAGGAATTCAGAACATTCACAGTCTCTCAGTTTTCGTTTATGCAACAAGTACACACAAATACAGCAACACACGTGCATACTTGTACATTGGAACCCCAAACCCCTCCAACCACAGTGCAAATGTTTCCTTTTATTCTCTTAGCAGAAGTTATCAGAAACCAGTATTATACTGTGAAGACCTCTCTTTTTCACACTCAAATAATTCCTTCTCGCATTTGGTCTTTTTACATGAAATCAGAGGTATGTGCTAAATTCAGTCCATGGGAGTGACAACTTGGCTTGGACTAAAACGAGAAACCAACTCACTGGTAAAGATAGCTCATCCTAAATATAAACACACCGAATATTAAAGGTGGGAATAAATGCCTACAAGAATTTCCTGCAAAGCCTCTGGCTCTAAGTCCACCTCTCTTTGTGGCTGGTGTGGCTAACTAAAGCTAGCACTTGCTGATGCCTCCTTGTAGCAAACAGGCACTTTCTTCTTGACTAAATGAGTAGAACTCAAAGAGTTAAGGGAAGGAACTCCTTACACGTGTTGTCATGTGCACACTGAAATCGTCTCGTGCCATGAGGGTTCTTGCCTTCAGGGATCTCTGAGATCTCCTAAGCTCCTGAGGCCAAGATGGCTTCTGAGTTCAGCTAACAGTCTGATGTACTCTGAGGACAAGGGAGCAAGCATTAGGGCCCCCATTAGCCCAAATGGTACTGTTATGCAAATTAGGAAAAGGCGCCCAACCAGGGCCAGATGAGCTCTGCGCGTGTGTACACAGCTTGGTGAAACGACAGTGTCTGTGCAGGCATTTGAAAAAGGCCTCCCTCCGTCCAGGCCAACATCGCCTTCTGCCAGACAGAGAAAGGGTTGGATCTTGGCCCCACTTAACCCATTGGCTTGGTGCCCTCGTGCAATGAACAATAGGTACAACTCTACTTGATGGCTTGCCAAGCATTACCTAAGCCTCAGCATTTCCACTAGTTGCTACAAAAGTCGTAAATCAGTGGCTGAATTTCTAGGGCTACTTGCGGTGACCCTCCCCACACCCAAATTTCTTTTACTTTCCAGCCTTTGAACTGTGCCAGGGCTTCCATGGGGATGCAGAAGGGGAATATATTGGAACAAAAGGAAGCCACCAGTTTCCTTGACGGTTCCAGATTTCCTCTGGTTTTGGCACATGCTTGCTAGCCCCGTCACCGTCACCTGCCACATTCAGGGCTGGCTCTGGCAGAAAAGCGCCCCTTCATGAAGATGGCTAGGTTCCTTTCAGCTGTGCGGATATTGGAAGCTGAGTAATTAGCCGAGTTTGGAGGTACTCTGCTTTTGCCAATGGCATGCACTAATGAACATCGAGTCAAGATAAATTATTGAAAACAGCAGAACTGACAACAAGAGCGTTTATTGTCTAAGTGAATGTGTTCTAACTGTGTGAAGACACAGCTGAGCCCTGCAAGATTAGAACATGGACAAGGGTAGGTTCAAACAACAGGAGGATTAAAAATGCCACAGAGAGGGGCACCTGGGCGGCTCAGTCCATTAAGCGTCCAACTTCAGCTCAGGTGTGGGTTTGAGCCCCACATCGGGCTCTGTGCTGGCAGCTCGTGCGTGCTCTCTCTCAAAAATAAAATTTTGAAAATTAAACATTAAAAATTTATTGATGTTTATTTTTAAGAGAGAGGAAGAACACAAGCAGGGGAAGGGCAGAGAGAGAGGGACACACAGAATCCGAAGCAGGCTCCAGGCTCTGAGCTGTCAGCACAGAGCCTGATGCAGGGCTCAAACTCACCATCTGTGAGATCATGACCTAAGCCGAAGTAGGACACCCAACTGGCTGAGCCACCCAGGCGCCCCAATAAAAACTTTTTTTTTTTTTTTAATGCCACAAAGAGGTGGGTAGCAAGAGGTTCCTGGGTTACCGGTAGCTCAGACGGGAAGCAGATTTTTATTGCTTTGCTTTTTACACTCCAAATTCTGGGCAATTTACAGCCCAGCCTGCATGATAATTTTGAAAGGAGGATTTTAAACTGTAAGGTCAACAATGGATTCATTTAGCTTTTTACAATAGCTTACACCTAGCTACTATTTTAAAAGTCCATATAGTAAGACAGACTTGGTTCCTAAAGCCCTGGGTAGGGAGGAGGAACAACCCCAGAAGTGGGGATGGTGGCTGGTTAGTTCTAGTTGATACTAAGCCTCTACAGGGTCCTCCAGCCCCAACACAATGGCCCACCACCCACTGGTAACAGGACAAGGGTTCGTTATGCCCGATCCCTTTTGAAACAGACCACCCTTCTGTCTCCAGACCTGGCCCTTTTCTGCCAAGGCTGAAGGCCTGCTTTTTAAAAACCCACAGAGCTGCTTTTGGAGGCAAATTTCTAGAGAAGTCAGCAGAGAAAAAAAAAAATCTTTCTAAACTCCAAATGGCAAACTGGCATCAGCTCGTGTGTCAAGGACAACTAATTAGCAGTGACTATGTGGAACACGGAGTTGAGAAGCATTCTGGGGACACACCTGAGCCCAAAAGGGCTACAACTTTTAATAACTTTAAAATATAGTATGATCCCGTTTAGACTATCACACCCTCTGCCACACCCCATCCCTTCCCAGCAGCCCCTGGCAGATATCAATAATCAGTCTTTTCCTGACAGGAAGTAAGTTGGCATAAATGGTCCTTTTTACAACAAGAATGTAAAATTCTGCATGCTGAACATAATGAGGACAAACTGCCCATTCAGAGCAGCAGCCCTGAAACAATGGAGAGACCACTCCTATTGAGAATAGCTCTCTGTGGCCTGTATGAATCTAAGAAGTAACTTTTGACCAAAGGCCCTGGCCACTTAAATTTTTTTTTAACGTTTATTTTTGAGAGAGAGAGAGAGAGAGAGAGAGAATATGAATGAATGAATGAACAGGGAAGGAGCACAGAGAAAGGGAGACACAGAATCCAAAGCAGGCTCCAGGCTCTAAGCTGTCAGCACAGAGCCTGACACGGGGCTCAAACTCACAAACTGCAAGATCATGACCTGAGCTGAAGTTGGACTTTTAACTGACTGAGCCACCCAGGCGCCCCCCTGGCCACTTATTTAGTAAATACTACACTGCTGTGCCAACAAGCTTACAGGTGCTCTAACTCAGGTTGAGCAATCAGGTGTCCCCTCACCCATGTGCTAGCTGTCTTTCCCATCTTTCAGAAAATAAGGTTTTTGAAAGTCCCTGAGCTTAAGACTGTATTCCTGAAGATCAGCCACCACAAAAAGCAGCATTCATTCCTAGACTGGGCATTGTTCCTGGTGCTACACACAGAGCTTTGGAGATCTCTAAGAAGCCTGAGATGGGCATCGTTACATTCTGGTTACCAGAACGCTTCATTATTCAGAAGTATGGTATTCAACAATGGTAGAGTCTACTGGGTTCCAGGCTCCTCACGGGGGATTGAAGGCCGGGCGTTGGAGATCTTTGAACATGTGTTACCTCTCACTGGCACCAGTGTGGCCCTCCCGAGTCTTCAGGCAGTTCAGAGATCCATTCTAATCTCGGAAGAAATAGATGCCAAAGAAGTGCTTCTGTCCCTCTGAGGGGCTTTGCCTGCCTTCCCTAGTCCAGTGGATGACACTCACCAATTTTTATAGATTTCACTAAAGTATAGACAGCACAGCTTCAGAATCTCAGCTCATAACCAATTGTATAGAGGGGATATTAATGGTGGTTGGACATCAGGAAACATTTACTTAAGCAATTGTTCTGGCAGCTGGTCAGGAATTCAGGAGGCATTCTGAGCCACTGATCATTGCTGTGACAGTTCAATATGTGGGAAAGGCATTTGAGAGCCTTGTAAAAGTGCAGGACGTGGCAGTGCATCAAAGTCCCGTCATCTCACATCTGTCTTAAACTTTTCACTGTTGAAGCAGTGTGACTTTAAAATATCTATCTACATATATCTCTATCTCTACATCTGTCTATAGATATAGACATGTCAAGGTTCTACTGTACTCAAAAAGCAAACAAGCTTAACTTAGAAATTAGTGCAAGAAATCCAACCCATTTTTAATCCCCCTTGGTCTATGTACTATACAACTCACATAGGGAAAATAGGCTTTTGAAAGATGGATCCAAACCCATTTGAGAATGTAAAAGTTAGGGTAACCTCAGAAGATTTAAGTCTCAGGAATTCACACTGGAACTCAGCATGTATAAACATTGATAGCTATTCACAAAGAGCACTGGGGCCAGGTCTCTTGACTCCTAGGATGTTCTACCACTCTATGTTAACTCCCTTAAAAAGCAAACAAAAGGCAAGGTTACAACAAGTAAGCAATTACTATTTTCATTTGCAAGTTCTTTAAAAGATACTGCCTCAAAGTAATGAGAAAAAACAGTATTGACTCAATCATTTTTTTAAAAATTATACTCCCTTCCATTTCCTTGTTAAATAACTCTTGTGTCTGTGCATTAAAAATCATGTAGGGTAGTATATGACGGAATGACCCAATAGCCAAACAAAACAAACCTGCTGATGATTAGATTCAAGCACACTTGTAATTCTTGCTGATGAATCAACAGCCATTGACTTTTCCTAACGTCAGTACAGCAACCTAATTTAAGAGACTTGTTTTATTGCCTGCTCTAACTTGTATAAATCTCTGATGAGATCCAGTCCAAAAATTCTGCCTTCTTCCTTTTATAGTTGTTCCCAGTTATATCTATGCTACCTTCTGGAGAAAGGTATAAGGGTCCTAGAACAGATAAACACATCATAAGCCTGGGAACGAAAGGCTCACTTGCTGCCGAGCCAAGACTGTCAGGGTCTGACACTCCCCAAAAGAGGGGATGCAACCTGGGTTGCCAGTTGAGCCAACAAAACAGAGGGTGTGCAGTTAAAGTCCATCCGGATGGGTCAACAGCCACTGCCTTTTACTGAGAAAGCCAAAGTCTAAACAGGATCACACTATGTTTTAAGTACTTTTTTTCATTTACTGGGAATTGCAGGTAAACAATGAGCAAAACATTATTTGTTTATCTGAACTTCAATTGTAAGTGGGTGTCCTGCATTTTATCTGGCAACCCTTCCCCCTCTCCCTCAGGAGTTTCTGCTTAGGGCGTGCAGAGAAGGAGATTCCTAACACCCTGCTGATACTGGAACTTTTGCAAGTGTAAAGTTGAAGAACTGTGCCTACATCTACACCATGTCCTTGAAGGCTTCCTATATGAATGAGTTTCAAAGGGGCTTTGTCCTGCTGTCATGGTGGAAGAGGTTCTCTTTTGGGGGGAGGAGGTGGGGAAGCAGGAAGACAAGGTACATGGTGCCATCAGAGCAGCATGCCTACAGGCCTTTCAAGTTCTACTTCTGCAGTGACGCAGAGCTCCATGGCACTTTATAGATGATGACAATAATAATCATGTGTCGCTATTTTTGAGCACCTGTTTACTAATTGCCAGAAACTGAAATTGGCTAGCATGTTGGTTTGGCTCCCACTGAGGATGGAGATACAGCTCCATTTTTGAAATTTGGCTCAAAAAAATACACAAACATGAAAACAAACGGGGTTTAAAGTTTCTATTCACACTTATTTAAAAAAACAAACTTTCCTTTGGGCAAGAAAACAGCTGATCTTTTAGTTTTCAGTTCTAAAACATTCCATTCATTCCCTTCTCCTTTTGACCGTACCTTACCTACTATTCCAATGAAAAACGCAGCAGCAACTGATTTTTTTTTCTGCCTGCAGAAGTTTGGAAAAGAAAAAAAAAAAAAAAAAAAAATTAAAAAAAAAAAAAAAATCAACCACCTAGAGATGCCTGAGAGGTTTAATTATTGCCTGGAAAGCAACACCTTTTCACAGCCTCTTTAAGACTAATTTTCATAATTACTTACTGATTGAAACTGGGACTTGCAACAGGGTAAACTCATTTCCATATTAATATTCAGTAATGATTAACATGGCTCAGGACCCAAGTTCCAGATCAGAAAGCATGGACTAAGTGGAAATAAATTTAACTCATAGGGTAATTTTGCTACTGGACTCAAATGGTTTTCCATTCATTAACTGGCTTCCAATAAACTTACATTTGCTACATGAGGACTCTCCAAGAGGGCATTTGGACAGTAAAACACAAGACCTCCTCAAACTTGTTCACTCCCTACCTCCTACTTTTCTCCCCACTCTGTCCTTCCCCCACTTGGGCTTGTTTCTGCATATTCACTCCCTCCTTCCCTCTTCTCTCTGTGACCATCACCTCCTCCTCCTCCCCACCCCATTCATCTGTGGGTCCCTCTGGTTTCCTTCATTGATGTATTCATCACTTTCTCACCCTTTCACTGGCCCTCCCTCCCTTCTACTTCCTCAACATCCCTTGCTAGGTCTTGTGTTCTCTTGCATGGCCCCATTCATGTGTTGGCTGTCAGTCTGAATCCAATGGCTTCAACATCAAACAGAGCAATAATTAACCAGATTAGCAAAGATTAAGTTTTATTATGCAAACCAGGTACATACAAATCACTACTGTACTTAACCAAACTCCCATTTGGGAAGAAAAAGTCCCCCAAACCCCCCCCCCCCACATTTTCACTGAGAGAATGAAAGGTCTTTAACTGTATCTGGGAACATGCTCTCACATGGTACTGCACACCACCCTTGTAAAGAGGGAAATGTCCTTTCAACTTCTGTCTTTCTCTTAGTCCATCAGCTATGTTGTCTATGCTGTCATCTTCTAAAACAAAATTTCTTAAACACTCAAAGTCATACAAGGGGCGCCCGGGTGGCTCAGTCAGTTAAATGGCCGATGCTTGATTTCGGCTCAGGTCATGATCTCACAATTTATGACACTGAGCCCCATGTTGGTCTTTGCACTGACAGCATAGAGCATGCTTTGGATTCTCTTTCTCCTTCTCTCTCTGCCACTCCTGTTCGCATGCTCTCTCTCTCAAACTTCAAAACATAAAAAATAAGATGCAAAATTATTTGTAAAGTCACACAATCTAGAACAATGCATAGATATGATTTTTTATTTTTTGATAACTATTTTTGGAGTTGCTACTTGATACAAGCCCATCCTTCTTTAATGTCCTTTAACAAGTGGCTAAGCAATGCCAAGCAAACAAAGGAACACCATGGTAATCTGAAGCCCCCTCAATATAATGAACAAGTTAGGCCTACCAACTGACAAGGATCAGACATGAAAATAGCAATTGCAAATGGTGCTTATGTTCTTATTGTCCATAAATGTGATTTAAAATAAGTAGGGACTCCTGGGTGGCTCAGTGGGTTGAGCATCCAACTCATGATTTCAGCTCAGGTCATGATCCCAGGATCATGGGATCGAGCCCTGTGTTGGGCTCCATGCTGAGTGTAGAGCCTGGTTGAGATTCTCTCTCTCCTCCTCTGCCTCTCTCCCCCGGCTCGCACTCACTCTCTAAAAATAAGAAAATAAAAAAACATAAAAGATTATGAACTCTATAAAAAAATAAGTTTAAAGTAAAATCTACTTCTATTCTTTCTTCTTTCCAAAGAAGAATCCATCTGAGAGTTAATGAATGTTCTCAAGAATTCCAGTCTTATGGGAAATACAAAATAGCTTCTGCTCAAATAGCTACCAATATCCTAAACTTAATACCCAAGTGGTTAGCCCCAGAGTGGCCATCGCCTCTATTCATTTCCATCTGCCTGGGGTTCAGGAGATACTTTTCGGACAATCCTTTGGATATCAGCTTCAGCAAATCTAATTGTGATCTCTACATGTAAAGTATGTCCCCTAGATTATAGCATATCCCTGGCATTCTAGAAGTGAAGTTACAAAGCTTGATTCAATTTTTTCTTATGGGAGCCAGAGTCCAATCATTCCTATGTCAAAAGTTCATTCACATTTAGTGAAATTGCTTTCTGGTATTAAAATCCTCATGTGAACATTTAAAAAGGAAGAAAAAAAAGTTTTACTCTACATACTATTTATTTATGTCTATTCATTCACACACAGGGACCAAAAATAATTAAATTTTGGTCCTGATTTAGGACCGAAAATTAAGTAGATAATTATTTGCTGGGAGAAATCTCCTCATTCATTATACATGTTTATTTTACCCGTTTATTGTTTCACCACTTTATATCAACTCCATGATACCAAAGTAATATTCCATTAGAATCAGGTACCAAAAAAAGTCAAGAAAATTCTTGTTCCATTATAATTAGAAAGACAAAGTTGACGTAAAGGAGTCTCAAAGTGATTGATACAAATCACAGATGAAGAAGATCACCAAACCAGTGGAGTTTGTAGTAAGTGGGAAAAAAAACTGTAAATCAGCAAAGAAAAAAAAAAAATCAAATTATTCACCAACAAGAGCTGAAAAAGTAAAATACAGATTACTAATATATGCAATAAATATCAAAGCAAAGTCTTAGGGAAAGAGAAAAACAGATTTTAACAGCCATAGGTAATGACAAAAATATGTTAGCATATACAGATGGAAAGAGAATAAAGACATCCAGTCCTGTCCAGATAATGAACAGCGAGCCATGTGCAACTCAAAATGTCAAATCCAAGGTAAAATACCTACGCTTGATCTTTAAAGAGATGGCCTATAAGCATTCGGAGAAAGAGTAGAGATCATGAGAAACCACCAGAGATTATCCCAGTACACTGGGCACTGTATTACCTTTATTTCCTTTTTGAACACTGTTCCCAATCTTATCCACAAAAATTCTGATAGGGTATCTTGACTATCATGATATCCCTTTAGACCAGGGCTTATTCTTGTCCCAGGCCTCAGCACAAAGAGACCTTACTTCCAATTTGCTATGGTCGTCAGGCCTCCCACCTGTTTAGGGTTGGCTATATCTGTACCAATACCCACTACATCAAACATGGAGTCCTTGAGGTCAGCTTCAATGACCAGCCTTGCATCCTTGACTTCTTTGATCTCTGCCAAGAGGTAAATTCCTATCTCTGCGTTCCCAAACTATTCCCCATTCTTGCTTTCTTTGGCAGCTATTTCCCTCAAAGCTTTCCACTGTACCTTCTGGCAACCCTGTTCCCAAGTAAAATAGCTGTTCAGTATCCATAAGCTCTTCTCAGAATATGGGTTGCACCTTAAACTGAAAACTGGTTCTCTTAGAGCTATTGCTTCTTCCCCTGCTGAGGCTACCTATCCTCTCTTCTCAGTCCTGAGCCATGTGAAGGACTCACTTGACTATGAGGGATAGAACCCCAGAACCCCAAGATAGAAATGGTTATAGGAGATACTTGTTTCTCACACACACATAAGTACCACCTAGGGGTGAGCTTCACAAAGTCAGGAGGAGCCAAGGTTAGCTCTTATCTTACTGCTCCACCACCCTCAGCAGTATCTTCTACCTCATGGTACAAGAGGGCTATCATTTCACAATAGAGCACAAGCACATTCAAGTTTGCAGAAGGGAGAAAATTTCCTTTCTAAGGAAGCTCTGTGTCCACTGTAAGCAGCACTCCCCTACTTATAGTCTATGGGTCAGAACTTAATCACATGACCTTACATAGTTGCAAGGTAAGCTGAGAAATGTCGTCTTACTCTGGGCAGCCACGTGCTC
This sequence comes from Panthera uncia, assembly GCF_023721935.1. Classification (NCBI taxonomy): domain Eukaryota; kingdom Metazoa; phylum Chordata; class Mammalia; order Carnivora; family Felidae; genus Panthera; species Panthera uncia. Next base: position 80,324,713 of record NW_026057584.1, read on the forward strand.
AGCTAAAAATCATGATTATATTGTCAAGGAAGAACAGATATGAGGAGTCAACTCACAATGTCTGCCTCATATGAATCTCAAATTCCAAGGTTGCTTCCACAGCTGTACACCTGCCTTGGCTTACAAAGATTGCCTCCTCACTTCCGCATTTTCAGTGACACTCGCTTGGTTCAGAGTCTTCATGACATCCCAAGTCCTGCTATTATCGAAGATTACTGTCATGCATGCAAAAAGCCTACTCAGCACCTTAGCATCACAATTATTTGGCTCCTTTAACACCAACATTTTCGTCTTCCCTGCAGTTCTGCTGTTCTATTCCTATACTAGATCTTGTCATGATCTTTGACATCTTAAACTCAACCTCCCACACCAATCCTCACCTCCCATCCTCCTAGCTTTCTTACTTTTCTACACATTAAGATGGCTAGGCCCTAAAACCTGCATTCCCCCCACCCCCCAGTCTGTCAGGATTTCTAGCAACCTTTTTCTCCTACTTACTCTTCTTCCCTCCCTACCTTCCCCCCCTTAACCAATCTGGACACCACAGTTGCTCACATGAACTATCACCCTACCTTCCCAGCAAATCGCCATCCTGAATCAACTGTGGCTAAACCAGTGGTCCTCAAAATTGGATTTGGATGGTCACATAGTCAGGATGCCTGGGTGGCTCAGTCAGTTAACCATCTGACTTCAGCTCAGGTCATGATCTCACAGTTAGTGGGTTAGAGCCCCACGGAGGGCTTTGTACTGACAGCTCAGAGCCTAGAGCCTAGAGCCTGCTTCGGATTCTGTATCTCCCTCTCTCTCTGCCCCTCCCTTGCTTGTGCTCCAGAGCTGTCTCAAAAATAAACATAAACAAACACACAAAAAGATGGTCACATAGTCTAGGGGCACCTGGGTGGCACAGTCAGTTAAGCACAGAAGTCTTGATTTTGGCTCAGGTCACAATCTCATGGCTCAGGAGATTGAGCCCCACAGTGGGCTCTGTGCACAGGCCACAGAACCTGCTTGGGATCCTCGCTCCTTCTTTCTCTGCCCCTCCCCTGCTCACTTGCTCTCCATCTCTCAGTCTCAAAATAAATAAACATTAAGAAAAAGAATTGTGACATAGTGTCAAAACTATCCTCTTAAACTACTTTCACCTGTATTTGATTACAACCTGTGTCTTCTCTAGCTTTTAGTTCAAAAAGTGGCAAAGTATGTGATTCACAGGAATCACATTGGTTTACAGGTAGATGTTCATTAGTTTGTGGGTAGAATGATGGACAGATGAGTGATTTGATGACAAGAGGAATATAAACTGGACTGTAGTATACTTAGGTGGATTTGTAATGATGTGAAGCAAAGAATGCCAATTATGATTAATATAAGCCCAAGGGAAGCTCATGAAAGGCATAACTCAAGACTTGATCATTGGACTTGTCCTGCTAACATTGAGGATAGAGTTGACATGATTATTAAAAATACCAAACACTTGAAACGAAAAGAATGAAATAAATCTAATATGCCAGAAGCAAGATCCAAAGACTTTCAATAGGCTAGAATGACGGTCAAAAATCAATCTATCATACCTAGATAGATGGATAGATACATATATAGTCTTTTTAATCACATATTCATTCACTCACTTATTAAACACTTTTTTCTTTTTCTAGGTCCATTATGTGGGCCATGACTGTGCTGGGTTTTTTTTATTTTTTTAATATATGAAATTTATTGTGAAATTGGTTTCCATAAAACACCCAGTGCTCATCCCAAAAGGCGCCCTCTTCAATACCCATCACCTACCCTCCCCTCCCTCCCACCCCCCCCATCAACCCTCAGTTTGTTCTCACTTTTTAAGAGTCTCCTATGCTTTGGCTCTCTCCCACTCTAACCTTTTGTTTTTTTCCTTCCCCTCCCCCATGGGTTTCTGTTAAGTTTCTCAGGATCCACATAAGAGTGAAAACATATGGTATCTGTCTTTATCTGTATGGCTTATTTCACTTAGCATCACACTCTCCAGTTCCATCCACATGGCTACAAAGGGTCATATTTCATTCTTTCTCATTGCCACATAGTACTCCATTGTGTATGTAAACCACAATATCTTTATCCATTCATCAGTTGATGGACATTTAGGCTCTTTCCACAATTTGGCTATTGTTGAGAGTGCTGCTATAAACATTGGGGTACAAGTGCCCCTACGCATCAGCACTCCTATAGCCCTTGGGTAAATTCCTAGCAGTGCTATTGCTGGGTTATAGGGTAGATCTATTTTTAATTTTTTCAGGAATCTCCACACTGTTTTCCAGAGTGGCTGCACCAGTTTGCATTCCCACCAACAGTGCAAGAGGGTTCCCATTTCTCCACATCCTCTCCAGCATCTATAGTCTCCTGATTTGTTCATTTTGGCCACTCTGACTAGCTTGCATAGTAAACACTTTTTTAATGTTTATTTATTTTTGAGAGCGAGTGAGCGAGCACGAGCAGGGGAGAGGCAGAGAGAGAGAGGAAGACACAGAATCTGAAGCAGGCTCCGGGTTCGATGCGAGGCTCGAACCCAAAAAACATGAGATAATGACCTGAGCCAAAGTCAGACGCCTAACTGACTAAGCCACCCAGGTGCCCCATCAGTCATTTATTTATCATCTGAGCACAAAGTCCTTCATTTCACTTAGGTCATTTACTTAGATCTGAAACTCCAACTTCACAAGATGCAGAGATATAATCGAACAAAATTATACAAGTGAAAATATGTGTAAGACTCTACTGCAAAACCTCAGTTTGAATGAAGAGTTCTCCCAAACTTACTTCTACTTTTTAGACACAAGGCATCAAGAACTGAGTGCCAATTTATTCTGTATGTAATCACACTTCAAGCGCTGTGTTCAATGCAGGGCACCCAGACATTTTCAGGATAATTCTGACCATTGCGAGCAAATTCAAAGACAAGTAACTTCACAAAACTCACGGGAAAGGAATGCATCATTATTATCTGTCCCCATGCTTAGTGCACTGATGTTGCTGAATGCTGGAGTATATATACTACCTGTGGGTTTCAAAAAGATCAATGCCTGTCATGTAACAGGCACTTTTTAGAAATCAGTGAATAATTACTTGAATAAAGACAGGGGCACCTGGGTGGTTCAGTCAGTTAAGGTCCGACTTCAGCTCAGGTCATGATCTGAGCTGGGTCTGAGCCCCATGTTGAGCTCTGCTGACAGCTCAGAGCCTGAAGCCTGCTTTGGATTCTGTGTCTCCCTCTCTCTGCCCCTCCCCCTTGCTTACACTCTGTCTCTGTCTCTCAAAAAAAGGTTTTATTTTAAAAAATGCAAACTCTTAGTGCTTTTGTATCAAGTTTGAAAGATTTGACATGCCTTCACTTGCCTTATATAAGCAATATCATTGGTTGTCCTGAATTATCTTCTCTAATTGTCTGAGATAACCTTAAGAAACAGTATTCTTCCAAATAAGAGATTTTTATAGTAGGTCCACTTAAGTCTTTAAAAAAATTTTTTTTAATGTTTATTTTTAAGAGAGAGAAAGACAGAGCACGAGTGGGGGAGGGCCAGACAGAGAGACAGAGAGACAGGAGGACCCAAAGCAGGCTCCAGGATCCAAGCTAACAGTGGAGAGCCCGATGCAAGGAACTCAGGAACTGTGAGATCATGACCACAGCCAAAGTCGGACACCCAACAGACTGAACCACCCAGGTTCCCCCACTTATTTAAGTCTTATACGTAGAATTGTGTTATGTCTGGTTTAATATCAACAATCCTGCATGAAAAAGCTAAGAGTACTGATCCTATCAACAAAGATCATTTCCATTCTTAACATTCTATGAATACCTCTGACCTCTGGCTTGAGCCAAAACAAAACAAACCTAAAATGGAAAGCAGTGATCCAGAAAGACTGATTTAATCATATTATTTAAGTGCACATTGATTTCATCTTGCCATGTAAGTCATTAGGATCCAGTGGCCAGTTGAAAATTGAACCACTCCCAGAAGGTCAGTCTGTTTGCTAAAAAGCCTATATAACTGCATGTGAGTCTGTTACGTTAATACCTTAGGCCAAACTTAAGTCCTTCGAAGGATGTATTCATTTATCTCTGAAATATTAAATCTTTTTTTCAGGATACACTTGGTATCATTAATTCAGCATCTTGTGAAAACACAAAATTGTCACTCCAGGGAAAATGGGAATATATACAGGGAGAACCAAAAATTCCCTGACTCCTCCAATATACAAATCAAGGCAGAGACACAGATTTTAGGTTCCCAGAAGAGGTGGTCTCCATCCCCATCACACTAAGGGAAGCAGAATAGGAGCACCAAGGGCCGAGATTTCTACCACAGCTACGGAGGACAAATGCACTTGGCTGCCACAACCACGTTCCAAACACTCCCTCATCCAGCTTCTGCACAATTAAGCAATTTTTGTCTTTTCAACAGTTCTTTTTTTATTGCTCTTTATTGAATCACTTAAATATTTTGAAGTATGTGTTTTGAAGAAAAGCCTTACAAGCTATAAGATGGGCAAGACTGCACAAGGACAATCAAAACCAACCAACAAACAAAAAACCAGGGATTAATTGACAAGAGGAGTAACTTACTTCCTCAACTTATTCAAAATGAGGCGTTCCTTACATTTTCAAGCATATCCAGTGAGATGTAATATGTTCAAACCATAAATATATGTAGTGTGGAGGATCAGCCAGAAAAAATGTGATCAGAGTTTAGTATTTTCATTATCTTACAGAATCATTTGTTCATATCAAGTATAAAAGGGTATGAAGAAAACATTACTAGATCAAAGAGCTCAGCTGTGAGTTAGGAGACCGGGAAATGGATGCATGCCACCAATCTTCCCTCTGGGACTGGAACAGACACAGCCAACCCCAGCACTTCCCATGGCATCCAGAAACAGCCTCACCATCCCAACCCAGCAGGACATTTAGCCCCTCCCAATCTGAAAATATATTAACTCTGAGTTGAATGTGTAATAGATTTACAAACAACTTAAGATGAACTAATTGCCTAAAATAGTCTCTATCCATGTTTGTTACACCACACGCCAAGTAACCATTTCAATATTAAAAAATAACATTCACAGAATCTTGGACATACACACAAATGCACTTATAATATGCCAGGCAAAGCATGTATTGGATCTTTTGATCCTCACTATTTTAAGTATGGTTATTGTCCCCATTTTGAGGGGAGGAAGCAAACTTTGAGAGGTGAAATAGGTCCTCTAATGACACCCAGGAACTATGTGGTAGATCTGTTCAGTACTCATTCCTAAAACTGTGCTCTGAACCACCACAATGTACCATCTCCTTTTCTTCTCAAAAGCCCAAACTATTTGATACTACTTAGCTTTGACAGTAAAACTTCACACTCTTCGTCTTAGTATCTTGGCTCCAACAAAGTTAAGGAGTGCTATGAAAATCTCCTAGGGGCACCTGGGTGGCTCAGTCGGTTGAGCGTCCGACTTCAGCTCAGGTCACGATCTCGCGGTCCGTGAGTTCGAGCCCCGCGTCGGGCTCTGGGCTGATGGCTCGGAGCCTGGAGCCTGCTTCCGATTCTGTGTCTCCCTCTCTCTCTGCCCCTCCCCCGTTCATGCTCTGTCTCTCTCTGTCTCAAAAATAAATAAAAGTAAAAAAAAAAAAAATTTTTTTAAAAAAAGAAAATCTCCTAAACTGTCAGGCCAACTCCACAACACTCTAACCCTTGCATGTGGTCCTAACACTAAAATACTGACCGCTCAGTTTAAACCCTATTATTGTATGTACTATCCAAAATGAAATAGTGCTTCAGAGAATTCCTTTACCTAAAAAAAATATACTTTGAGGAGGGATGTCAGTGTGGTAGAGATGCACATGGTGATCACGTTCTTAGGCTGTTAAAAACATGGGTACCACCACCAAGAAGCAGGAGACGAGACACTGTGGCTGGCATTTCCTCTTACACGTTATGATTTTCTAAGTCACCAATGGTCCAAAGAAGAAATTATCAAAAAGACAACATGCTCACATAATTAAAATTTAAAACTAAAAGATAAACTTGAGACAAAAGAACATTTATTATATTAACATATCCATTGATATTTTACTCCCCCTACCAGGACAACCATATTGTGAGATGGTGTAGTCTAGCCTACACTGAACACAGACAAGTAATTAGAAAAAAATGTACCCAATTAACCTTGGTCCTTTTCAAAGAAAACCTCCAAAAGAGTTACATGCCCACTGTTTTCTAGATGTCCTAGAAGGTTCTAGAAGCTACCCACCATCACAGAGAAGCATGATCCCACAGAAATGGAATACTTGCAGAGGCAAAGAGCAGGGGTGTGAAGGCAAGGAGACATCAACCCTGTTCCAATTAAAGGTAGATGTGAAGGTAAGAGGAGCGAGACCAGGAACCAAAGCATTACATAATTTCCCTACAACAGTATTTATGAGAAGTGAGAGAACAGTCACCACCTCACGGTGACACAGAACAGCACATCCTGCCACGAGTGCAGTCCTCAAATTCTATTTGCCCGAGAATCTCCCGAGACATCCTTAAAATGCAGATTCCTAGGCCCTACTTCCAAAGACACTGATTCAGTAGATACGGTGTAGTGCCCACAGGTGAGCATTTTTAAAAAGCACCACATGTGATTCTGATACAGGTGCTACCAAACAGAGAGGCCACAGAATTTCCTTTGAGCTTTAGGTCCTAATTCTGATAGCTGCTACCAAGTAACTGAGTATCTGTCTGGCAAGGCTCTCCACTGTATGAGGGACTTACACAACATACATACGCGCACTCTCGCTCGTGCACTCTCAGACCCACACTCACACACAGTGAGAAACTTCTGTTGTTCACCCAGTACCCACCTGTGGTACTCTGTTATGGCAGCCTTAGAAAACTAATCCATTTCCCCATATAAAAAGCAAGGCAACTCTTTTACACTTAATACCTTAAGACAATGTACCTTGTCCTAGTTCTGAAAGGAGGCCAGTCTTGTTCAGAGCTGACACTCTGGAGTAAAACTGAAAAAAGGAAGGAGAGAAGGAAGCACCAGATTTTAAACTTGTCACTTCGTGATACTTTGATGCTCAGGACACCATGACGACTCATTTCCTGAGGCTCTCTTCCCCTCCTAGGTCTGGAAGGACAGAGTGGGATGTGTGAAGGGGAGGACTGCAAGAAAGCCCCCAATTCACAAACCAAACCAACTGGCTTTCTCCTTGCCTTTCTCATCAGGGAGACCAGGGGAGGCTTCTTTCCATTTTCTAATGTGGCCACCTTTGGCTTTATTATTACTAAATGTATGAGAATAGGGATAGGCTGTTTTACATTGGGGAAGTGTTTATGTGCATGGGGGTGGGGAAGTATATTTTGCAAACATTTTGGAAAAAAAAAAAAAAAAGGGCTGCATTCCATTCTGGTCTAAACACTTCAGCTGAGGTGTACCCATGCATGGAGAAAGCCCAGGCACTGCACCTGAGAACATTCTGTGCAATGTCTTGGAGGTTGATGGAATTGTTTAATGGGCCTTCCTCCTGCTGCCAGTATTAACCCAGAGGCATGGAGAGCCTAACTTCCTCCTTGGGGGAATCCCAGTCCTCGCTGATGAGCTTTTGGAACAGAGCTACCTTCCTGTCCCCTCCCATGGGCCTCTCCTCATTCTTCTGTATCCATGACAAAAAAGTTGAGAAAGGATAATGCTTCAAATCACAAACAGACTGAAGTCACCAGATGAGGGGCACCTGGGTGGCTCAGTTGATAAAGCACCCAACTCTTGATTTTGGCTCTTGGCTTTGATCTCACAGTTCCTGAGTTCAAGCCCCACACTGGGCTCCATACTGGCAGGGCAGAGCCTGCTTGGGATATTCATTCATTCTCTCTCCTCCCGCCCCCCCCCCCCCCCCCCCCCACCCCCGCTTTCTGTCCCTACCCTGCTTGCTCTCACTCTCTCTCTAAAATAAGCTTTAAAAAAAAAAAAAACAAAAAAAAAAAAAAGGAAGAAAGAAAGAAAATCACTAGATGAAATCCTCACTCTCCTCTTTGCTTTGGCAAATTCCCAGGATCAAAGCTCTTCTTGGGTTCTTCAATTTTATAACTGCCCCCCAAAAAAGCTGATTTTTTTTTTAAATGTTTATTTTTGAGACAGAGATAGACCATGAGCAGGGGAGAGGTGGGGGGGTGGGGGGGGGACACAGAATCCAAAGCAGGCTCCAGGCTCTGCTGACAGCTCAGAGCCTGACACAGGGCTCGAACCCATGAACCATGAGATCATGACCTGAGCCTAAGTCAGATGCTTAACCCACTAAGCCACCCAGGCACCCCCAAACAAAGCTGATTCTTAAAGAGAACTAACCCCCCCCACACACACATATACACCCCATGGCTGGAACATTCTAAATACTTTTGAACATGCCAGTTTTTAAGCCAGTTGTCTACAATTAACAAACTACCTGAAAGGGCTCCACCTTTATACAGACAGAACTTGTCAGTTTATAAAACTTCTTTGTGCCCTTCAACATAGAGGGCATCTAGAGGATCAAGAAGGACAATGGCCAAAATTGCTTACAAAGTACATATACAAAAATCACCAATCTATAGTGATACTCAGAAGGGTGAGTGAGGAAAATTCTCTAAAGAATGCCAGCAGCCATGTAGAAGCAATGAAAGAATTACAAAATCTCCATTTTGCAACTCCAGTGTAATAGCTGATTGAGGCAGGGATCAAAGGAAGCTAAAATCCTGTTTGAAAAGCTGTTAGGAAACAGGGTATTTGCACTTTGCCAAAAACCACCCCACAAATGCTTACTAATTGCAAAGGAAAATGTGCTTTTACAGTAGAAAGATCTGGCAATTCTATCAGTTAACACTAGGACAGCGGGACATTCTGCAGTAGCAAATTCACAGCATCACCTACAACAGTTTGGGCAAAAATGTTTGCTAGGGTCTATAATATGTTTGTGTCCCCCTCAAATTCATAGGTTGAAATCCTAACTCCCAAGGTGTTATTATTAGAGGTGGGGCCTTTGGGATGTGATTAGGTCATGGGGGTAGAGCTAATCCCATGGATTAGTGCCTTATAAAAAAGCCCCCCCAGAACTCCCTAACCCCTTCTACCATGTTAGCTACAGGACAGTCTGCAACCCAGAAGAAGGCCCTCACCCAACCTGCTGGCACCCCAACCTTGGGCTTCAGCCTCCAGACCCGTGAGAAAAATTCTTGTGGTTCATAAGCCAACCCAGTCTATGGAATTTTTGTTGTAACAGCCTGAATGGACCACGATAATGTTTAACCTGAATCGATTCCCACTTCTAGACCTAACTTCCACTTAAGAGGAAATACATAAGATATAGGAATATGTAAATAAAACATGAAGAATCCGTCAAGAAATCCTAATGTAGGACACACTCCAAAACAACTAGCCTAAACTCCCCAAAAAGTTAAAGATGAAGGTGTACAGGATGTTCTGAGAGAGATTAAGGACACATGACAAATGTAATGAATGAACTTTGATTAGATCCTAATGTTAAAGCTCTAAGACATTTCTGAATTAGCAGGGAAATTTGAAAATACTGGGTATTACATAACAAAACAGTCACTGTTAATTTTCTTGGTGTAGCATTATAGTCTGGGCATTCCTGGGTGGCTTAGTTGGTTAAGCATCCAACTGTTGATTTCAGCTCAGGTCATGATCTCATGATTCGTGGGTTCAAGCCCCGCATTGGTCTCTATGCTAACAGCATGAAGCCTGCTTGGGATTCTCCCTCCCTCCCTCTCGGCCCCTCCCTGCTTATGCTTTCTCAAAAATGAACTTTAAAAATACATAAAGTTTTTTAAAACTATTATATCTGGTAATGAAGGGAAAATGTCCTTATTCTTAGGAGATGCATTCTGAACTAATCTAGGGATGAAATGCTCTGATGTCAAACTTGAGAGACAAGAACAGATAGAGCAAAGTGCTATTTGCTGTTGTAGTGGCAGGGTATCCATGACGTGATTTCCATTTGTCATAACTGCTCTATAGTTATGCCCCCACTGTGCCACTTTATTCCCATTTAATGGTACTCCATCCAGGGTCTCCAGACTCTAACCTGGACACATAGATGTCTGCGCTGGCTTCGGTTATCTAACAGCAGCTGTATCTGCTCCCTGTGCTGGCATCAGGTTTCCTTTTTGGAGGCACACCCAGGTGCACCCAGGCAAGCAGAGAGAAAGCTGTTCCACACCCTGGATTCCTTATTTCCTACAGGCAATGAGGTAGAAAGGGAGGCCTGAATTATGGCTATAGCCAGCCAGGTTCAGCTGACAAGCTTTTCCAGCTGCCTAACTACATGGTAATTATTAACCACACAATGGAGTCCAACCAGCCTTGGGCCCCCTGCTGGCACAAGGAAAATCCCCAATAATTTCAAGTAACAATGATACACACAGTTCTTGAGTCCTTACTATGTGCCAGACACTGTTCTAAGTGCCTCATATGTCCAACAATGTATGGATTTCCAAATGTGGCCAACCTTTATCAAATCATCATTAAGTACTACTATCAACCACTGACAAACTCATTGTAAACAAAGGCTAAAAAGTAATTGGTAATATCATTCCTACTCCGAAGGCTGAGTAAATCATTTTGCTTGAAAGAAAAAAATAATGGTAATTGGTACTGGTGGGCAGAAGGAGGTTCACTATTTCTCCCCTAAAAACCATTAATGCAAATCGCCCCTCAAATTCTTGCATGTCTAGGCATCCATAACCATTTATCATCGGAAAGAATGTACCACAATTAAAATCACAGCTTGCTTCCTGACAGCTACCACGGCAATCAAAGCACGAGAAGCAAAGATGTATTACTTTATCCAGTTGTTCCTCCCGGCCATCGCTAATTGGGCCATTGCTAATCGGCCACTTGCCATTGCTCACAGCTCTTCACACATTAGTGGCAGAAAATTCAGAAGACTAGAACAGATGTTTCCCTCCTCAAAGTTACTGCAGATAGTTATTAAGAGGGTAAAATTAAGCTTCAAATATGCCACGAGGATAGAATAAAGAGGAAAAAAGACCTTCAGACACCAAGGAAGCGAGGCAGGCATTCGAATCTTGGAGGGCAGCAGCTGAATTACGTGAACACGTACAAAAAAAGGGTAGCAAGCCATTCAGGAAGTGACTGCAGTATTTATCTACATAGGAACTATACAGAAAGCAGTAACCAATAGGAAGGCCCCGCTGGAGTATCCTACAGTGACTAGAACTGAAGAGCTGCAGAATATGGCACCCCAAAATAGGACCGTAGGAGTTCAGGACTTGCCACTCAAAGTATGCACTTAGGATGTGGTAAGCTTGAGCCATAGGCTCTTGAAAACCAGCAAATACAAGGAGAGGCTGCGACTGAACTCTCCTATCTGCTTCATCCTTCACAAGGAGCTCAATTGCCAGAAGTCCCTTCCTGGGAGTTTCATTAACTAGGAAGACTGATGGTTATCACAGGAAAGAAGACTGGAAGTTAACACCACACCCAGACAGACTTTGTCACACACTATCATACCTCTCATCTGTTCTGTTAAGGCCCTTTAATCTTTCCTGAAAACCACTTGCCTTCCCCTCAGAGGCCTACATCTCACCTCCGTTTTCCTAAGATCATATTTAATCCTGAATACTGAACCACCTCAAGGAGTTACTTATTTTTCCCCCTCGGTGTCTCTGATGTATATATGAGGTGTACATGTTAACAAACCACTGTTTTTCTCTGGTTACTCCTTTATTACAAGGTTCTCAGCCAAGAACTCGGAAGAGCAGAAAGAAAAGCCTATATCGTCCCTTATAGAATAAATGGATATCCTTAGAACCAACAACATGGAGGAAATCTCCTATAATGATGACCAAAGGAAGCCAGGCACCATAAAGTACATACTGGGACTATATAAATAAACACTTCATTTAAAATTTTAAGAAATTTTAGGGATGCCTGGGTGGCTCAGGCCGTCAGGCATCTGACTTGGGCTCAGGTAATGACCTCATGGTTCGGGAGTCCGAGACCCACATCAGGCTCACTGCTGTCGATCACTCTTCAGATCCCCTGACCCCCTCGCTCTCTGCCCCTCCCCCCACTTACACTCTCAAAAATGAACACTTGAAAAGCAAGTTTTAAAGAATTTTAAGATACTTTAAATGTATTTTTAAGTATGCATATAAATAAAATTCAAACCAATAAAAAAAATCACTAATGCTGTTAGAATTCAAAATAATGGTTATTTTCAGAAAGGGAGTAGTGAGTAGGAAGGGGCACGATGGGCAGGGGAGGGTCTCAGGGTGATGGTTACACAGGTATGTTCAGCGAGCGAAAAATCATTAAACTATTCTTCTCTGTGCACTTTACCATTTATAGGTTATACTTCAACAAAAAGCTTAATTAAAAATATGAAGACAAAACCACACTGCAGTATCACCTCACACTTGTGAAAAAGGCTATTATAAAAAACAACAACAACAACAAATAACAAGTGTTGGCAAGGATGTGGAGAAAAGGGAACCCTTGTATGGTCTTGGGAACGTCAACTGGTGCAGCCACTGTGGAGAACAGTATGGAGGTTCCTCAAAAAGTTAAAAATAGAAATATCATATGACCCACTAATTCCACTTCTGACTATTTATCCAAAGAAAATGAAAACACTAACTTGAAAAGGTATGTGCCCCATGTTCATTACAACATTATTTACAATGGCCGAGACAGGAAAATAACCTAAGTGTCCATCAACAGGTGAATGGACAAAGAAAATGCGGTACATTTTATGTATAACACTATTATTCAGTCATAAAAAAGAATGACATCTTGCCTTTTGCAACAACATGGATAGATCCTGAGGACATTATGCTGAGTGAAATAAGTCAGATGAAGAAAGAAATTCCTATGATTTCATCTACGTGTAGAATCTCAAAAAACAAAAAACCAAGCTCATTAGATACAGAGAAGAGATTTGCAGTCGTCAGAGGCAGGGGTGGGTGGTAGGGAAAATGAGCAAAGGGAATTCAAAAGTATAAATGTTGGGGCACCAGGGCGGCTCAGTCAGTTAAGCAACCGACTTTGGCCCAAGTCATGATCTCATGGTTCGCGGCTTCAAGTCCCGTGTCAGGCTCTGTGCAGACAGCTCAGAGCCTGGAGCCTGCTTCAGATTCTGTGTCTCCCTCTCTCTCTGCCTCTCCCTTGTTTACTCGGTCTCTCTCTCAAAAATAAACATTAAAAAAAAATTAAAGTTAAAAAAATAAATAAAAGATATAAATGTCCCGTTATAAAATAAACAAGTCATGGGGAGGTTAACATACAGAACAAGAACCACAGTTAATACTATGTTGGAGGGGCTCCTGCGTGGCTTAGTCGGTTGAGCATCCAGCTTCGGCTTAGGTCATGATCTCACAGTTTGTGGGTTTGAGCCCTGCATCGGGCTCTGTGCTGACAGCTTAGAGCCTGCTTCGAACTCTGTGTCTCCCTCTCTCTCTGCTTCTCCGCCGCTCATGCTCTCTCTCCTCCAAAAATAAAAACATTAAAAAAAAAAATACTATATTGGAGAGTTGCTAAGGGAATCTTACAAGTTCTTACCACACACAAAAATTATTTATCATGTAGTATAGAATATTAACTAGACTTGTGATCATTTTCCAATCCATACAAGTATCAAATAGTTACAGGGGTGCCTGGGTGGCTCAGTCTGTTAAGCATCCGACTTAGCTCAGCTCACGATCTCATGGTTTGTGGGTTCAAACCCCTCACTGGGCTCTGCACTGGCAGTGCAGAGCCTGCTTGAGATTCTCCCTCCCTCTCCCCGCCCCGTACCCCACTTGGACACATGCATGCTCTCCCTCTCTACCCACCCCCCCTCAGGATAAATAAACTTAAAAAAAAAATCATTACATTGTGCATCTAATGTGTAATGACTAATGTTTTATGTCAATTGTATCTCAAAAAATGTAAAATGTAAAAATTAGGAAGTCAATTAAATACGCCACCAAGAGACAGGACTTCTGAAACCACCTCAGAGATGTTACACAACATCATACTTTAAAATTTTTTTTTAATGATTTATTTTTGAGACAGAGAGAGACAGCATGAACAGGGAAGGGTCAGAGAGAGGGAGACACAGAATCTGAAACAGGCTCCAGGCTCTGAGCTGTCAGCACAGAGCCTGACGCGGGGCTCGAACTCACAGACCGCGAGATCATGACCTGAGCCGAAGTCGGCTGCTTAACCGACTGAGCCACCCAGGCGCCCCCACAACATCATACTTTTAAAGCAAGTGAGAGTTCAAGGCACGTAGGAGCCAACATTTAAACCTGTATGTAAAGTGAAATTAGACACAGTGCCTGCAATAGCCATATAAATAACTCTGCAGGCATTAGCAGGAATTGCTGGGGGTGGGGGACAATAATTACAAAGGCCTTTGATCCTCTAGTGTATCTTCTATCTGGGATCTCAAAGGAGCCAGCAACAAACAAAGCCCAGAAGTGCTCTGGAAGAGGCGGCTGTGTCTCCACCTGTTTACAGTAGCAGACCCAGACCCTGCACCCTTGCACAGTAACAGCTGAAGTCAGAAAAAGACTGGATGTTACTAAGGCCCTGATATAAAAACATCCCGACTAAATCAAGACTCTACGTACCTTAACTTCAGTCTGTTTTGTTTTGTTAAGTTTACTTACTTACTTTGAAAGGCTGGGGGGAAGGAGAAAATGAGTTGGGGGGTGGGGAAGGGCAGAGAGAGAAAATCCCAAGCAGGCTCCACAATGTCAGCACCCAGCCCGAGCCAGGGCTCGAACTGTGAGATCATGACCGGAGCCAAAATCAAGAGCTGAACACTTAACCCACTGAGCCCCCAGGCACCACTTCTGTATGGTATCTTTAGACAGGATCCCAGTCAGATAGCAAATGCATGTATCCCAGGTTGGCCATTCTCCTATTATACTGGATTCTTAAGAAGCAAGGAAGAACAGAGAACTTGAGAGAAATAGCCCAGCCTGCTATTTCAGATCTCCCAATTCTATTTGCCCTTCTTGCCTAATGTTATGGGCTGAACTGTGTCCTCCCCACAAATTCATACACTGAAGTCCTAACACCTGGTACCTCAGAATGTGACCTTATTTGGAGGTAGAGTCATTGTAGAGGTGACTAGTTAAGATGAAGTCATTCTGGGGCAGGGTGGGCCCTAATCCAACATGACTGGCGTCCTTATAAAAATGGGAAAACTTGAGCGCGCGCACGCGCGCACGCGCGCACACACACACACACACACACACACACCCCACAAAGAACACCGTATGATGACTGGAATTAACGCTGCCCCAGAAAGTACCAGAAACTGGGGGAGACACAGGAAACACCCTCTTCCTTCGTGCCTTCAAAGGGAAGCACAGGCCTGCTGAGAGCTACATCTCAAACTACCAGCCTCCCAACCATGAAAAGATACATTTCTATTGTTTAAGCTGCCCAGTTGAGTTGCTGTTAGGACGGCCCTAACAGACCACACACCTCCATAGCCCAGGCCTGGCACCGTCTGCTAAGAGCACGGGCTCTAGCCTGATCTTGGAGATGAAGAAACCAGGACAGAGAACTAAAGGACACTGCTTAGACACCAAGCCCTCACTGACCAAGATTAGAACTCAAATCAAGAAAACAAAAAATCTGCTGCAAAAAGTTGTGAGAAGTAAAAGCATGAAAGAAATTACAAACCCCGTTCCCTGGAAGCCTGTTAACTCCTCTGAGATGGCTTAGGGTGGTTCTGTCTAAAGAGAAAGGTGCCTCCTAGTCCTACAAATCTCACCACCGACCCCCCCCCCCCCCCCAACCCCCCCCCCCCCCCCCCCCCCCCCGCCAAACTCATAATTTCCACTGCAGGAATGAATTACTTTCAAAGGCCTAAATCTACTAAAAAGAAGGCAGCTACTGAAAATTGAGGCAAGAAAAAAAATATGAATAGAAATGGCATTTTAATAAGTAATAAGACTTTAAGGGAGGCTAGGAGTTCAGACTCACTTCTGAACTTTAATATGGAATTAATCCACAATGTCTTCCAAAAACATCCATCCAGCAAACCTTGTACAATAGTGTCCATTTCAAATGCAGCCATAGAAAATACAAATGAACCTCTAAAAGCAATCAGTGTTAGGGTGGGTTTTATGAATTGATCTCTGGTATGTGCCAGCTATGGCTAAAGTCCAAATTACAGCAAGTGTCAGTGATATCTAGACTAAATTTAGTATTAGCTAGAACAATATGGTTAAGTTTTATGAAATGGAAATATACTCACAGAAGAAATATGGAGCACATGTGAATGCTGGCTACCAGTCTATGCACCGAAAATCAGATCCAGGGGTGAATAAAATAGACCCTAGCCTGCCCTCATAGAGCTTAGAACAGAGTTCACAAATAGAATTCAGTGGTACCCCCACAAGGTGATAATATCTCCTGGTCTTTAAGGGTGAAAATTTCAGGGCACCTGGGTGGCTCAGTAGGTTAAGCGTCCGATTAGGGCTCAGGTCACGATCTCCCAGTTCATGAGTTCAAACCCCGCATCAGTCTCTGTGCTGACAGCTCAGAGCCTGGAACCAGCTTTGGATTCTGTGGCTCCTCCCTCCCTCCCTCTTTCTCTCTCTCTGCCCCTCCCCACTCATGCTCTCTGAAAAATGAATGTTAAAAAAAAAAAAAAATTAAAAATAAAGGTGAAAATTTAATGACTGCTATCTTAGAAATTTCTGTTTGCTCTCCTGAATTTTAAAATTAGTCCGTTCTCATGACTCTCCTTGAAGTTAGTAGCAGAGGCTGGGCCCTAGGCTCCTCTCAGGTAGAATGTACAGGAGTGTTCCCCTTAGTGAGTGTGCCAACCTTAGAAGCAGACCAATATATAGCTTGAACAAACCAAGGTCACTGATTTAAGACCCGAAGGACCAGGTAACTTCAAGAGACTGCACTTATTATCCTGGCAGACAACTCCACATTTCAAGTCACTGCTTTACAGAAAGGAATTATGGCCCCCAACATACAGACAGATGGTATGGGCAAAGCATTTCATGAACAGAGAGGGAAGCAAAGATCAATACAGATGCGGATCTGGTTACAGAGGGGGAAACAGGCCTCTATCCAGGGATCATGGTACCTTTGGGGGGGGGGGGGGGGCAGGCAGAGGGCAGTGGTGCAAGGTGAGGGCAGCATTCACCTACATAGGAGATTCCCTCAGTCCTTCCAGGACCCTCTTCTGGCCTGACATCGTGGCACTATGACCGACCTTGTCCAGACAGCCTACCAGGCAAACTAAGTGTTCACGGTCACATTCATGTGACTTCTAGGATTTCCCTTTCCCATGGAGGGCTGAACAGTTCATAAACAGCCTGTTAAACCAGCAGCAGCCTTTTGCTTCAAGGTACAGCGGCTCAGTTTTAGCCACAGGCTACACCACCAGGACTGGATGCATTCCAACTGCCCTTCTTCCTCAATGACATCAGATCACTTTCAGCAAATGACAAGCTGAAAGGTAGATGGCAGTGTGATTAACTTCAGTTTTATGTTTTTAAATTCACAATTTATCCACTGAAAAGATAGCCAGCACTTAGAGGATAGGGGCTCACACACTGTGCTAATGGTGTTGATTTTTCACTGTGGCACAGGTAAGCCCAAACATGGGGCAATCATATCTGCATGTGTTCATGTGGACATGCTCGCAGGCATTAAATATACAGGAGAGAAAAGGACAAAAACCTTAAAGGCCACTCGCTTCAAACCACCTTAAAGAACAGCCCTTAGAGTGGCTCCTGTAGAGTCCTAGAGAAATTTTTAAGAATCATAGTTACTACTTCTTGCTCTATGTCACAGTCTTTTTAAATAAATAAAATAAATAAATTTTTTTTAAAAAGTCAAAGTGTTACAGAAATACAATGGTCTCCCAATACAAAGGGAACGTATTTCTTAAAGTTAATCTATTATGTCCAGATGGCTATTTAAGCCACATCAGACACCAAAGCCCTCACCTCCCTGGGCTACTGCAAAGCCCTGAAGTTGCACTGCTCTCCAGAGCTTCCTGCAGACATCCCTGGGGGCCGCTAATGCTCGAGTGCACCCCCACTAGGATTTCTTGCCTCATCACTTCAATATTGCAAGGGACCTCCTGGGAATTAAAAAGGAGCTGTCAGAGCATTCTGTGGCATTTAACAGGACACTGGCCACGAAGTCATCCGTGGCCGTCCATTCCAGCCAGCAAGCGGCTTGGCTATCTACAGCCAGAAGCACATGGGGGCCATCTATGCGCATTCTAGGTTAGGAAGGTTCTCACTTCTCCCTATGGAAAGCTTCTTCCTCCTCCCACCTCTCTACATAACTAACTCCAACCCCAGCACATTCTAAGGAACTTACAAAAATGCCTTGAACACCTCAGATTTCAAACATTCATTATAACATCTTCCACTGAATAATGACCTGCAAGTTTTGTCCATTTTCAACTCTTAGTCCTTTTTTAAAATTAGGGTGAGGATTTCTTTACTTTTTCACATAGTACATTCTCACTATAGCACATTAGATCCAGAATGGTCTTTAGAAAATCCCATCACACAACCACCACTAACATTGCTTCCTGTTTTTCCAAACAATCATTGTCCTGCTTCATACCTAATTTAGAACACATCATAAATATTGCAGTAGCTGTAAGGCATCCCATCCTATGGCTGTAAAATTCACTTATCCATTCCCTTTTGGTTAGACAATTAACTCACTTTCCATTTTTATTGTAAGTGATACCTTAAAGAACATCTTTATGCCAAATATTTTTTTTTAACTTCAGACATTGCTTGAAAATATATTTCTAGAGTTAGAATTAGTCCAGGTGTGAGTAATTATCCAAATGAGCAAACGATTTTGCAGTTGTCAGTAACACACAGCCAAAAAGGTTCTCATGCATTTCAGTGTTAAATCCTGACATTTCACTTTCCCATATTTGAAACTCATTCTTCCCTATAGCATCCCTTCCTCTCCTGGACTTGCTCCTCCCTTCAGCCTCCTGCCTCCTTCTGCAGAATTGGCCCCAACTGCCTAGGCAGTAGTTGTCTCACCTGTAAGAGGGTAAGGTTTCCTTACTGCTTGCTTTTGTTTCTGCCGGTTTTCATTCATCCTCCAACTCTGCCACGACCTTCCTCCAAAGTATTCCATTAGCATGGTTTAGGATACTTATGGATTATATATGTATCTCATATGTATCTCTTATATTCTGTAGAATATAAATCCTTTAGTGATTAGAAACATTTTTTTTAATTACCCACCTTCCCTAAATATAGTTATGACCTACATTCTTCCTTTTTGTTAAATTTTTCACAAATTCCTAGTCAAACTCAGTCATAGTCTAATTGTTTGCACTAGTTTACAGGTACATCCATCATAGGCTTCCAGTAATTTTGGCCCTCTTTCTTCATTCACAAAGAACAAGTTTCCTTCTCCTCCCAACCCCGCCAGAAGTTTGATCACTTTTTAAAGGTTGGTCTTTTTTCAGAATCCCATGACCTATTTAATTCCATCACACTGAGATTAGCCCAAACGTATACACTAATGGCTCATCTCAGAAACATGAAGTTTAATCAAATGTACACATACTGCAAAACAATACAAAACCACAGTCATAAACACATGTATCCATCAAAATACAAGTTGTCGATGTAAACCTGACTGGCTGTTTTTTCTATTATTTGTTTATAGTGTATTTACTTAGCACCAGCACGGCCCCATAAGGAAGTTACAGCAAGTGCCAAAGATTTGAGAACTCATGAGAAATGAAGGAAAGGGAAAATTTTCAATTTCACGATCATAATCACAAGATGTATAGACCACCTAGAGCTGTGGCCACAAATTAAGAAGCGATCACCATCATTTAACTGTAGCAACAAATATGAAGAGTGATGTGGGGAGCAGAACTCTACTTCTAAGAGGGTCTCCCTCTCCCCATTCCATGTGGACCTCAGTCACTCTGCCACCTGAGACCAATGCTGTGGAAATGAATCACAGCCGTGGCTTCAAAACTTCCATGTGCCTCTGAATCACCTGTGATCTATGAAAGGCTGATTCTGATTCAGGAGGTTGGGGGTGGTGTCTGAGATACTGCATCCTAGCAAGCCCCCAGGGCTCAGAGTGTAGACCACACTCTATGTAGCAAATATATAGATTTCAGCATCTAGGAATTTTATAAATCAGTGGAATTATAATTAAGTTTCCAAAATGGCTATAAATGATTACCTCCCTTTGTTTTATTAAAGGCAAGCTGCTTAGAGAAGACCTTTTTTTAAGTTTATTTATTTTTGAGAGTGTGTGTGCATGCATGCAAGTGGGGGAAGAGCAGAGAGCTAGAGAGGAGAGAAACAATCCCAAGCAGGCTCTGGGCTCAAACTCACGAACTGTGAGATCGTGACCTGAGCCAAAAATCAAGAGTGGGATGCTTAACCCACTGAGCCACCCAAGTGCCCCACATTGTTTTTGGTTTTGTTTTTTTAATATTATTAACACTGATAGATTCTGAAATACATCAGAAAATGGTAACATGTGTTGCCTTGAGGAAGGAACTGGCCTACTGGAGGAGAGAAGTGGGAGGGTTTCACTGAATATTGTTTTGCAGCTTTTATTTTTCTTTCTTTTTTTTTTTTTTTCAGTAGGCTTGACACCCATTGTGAAGCCCAACACAGGCTTGAATTCATGATCCTGAGATCAAGATCTGAGCAGAGATCAAGAGTCTGACAACCAATGGACTGAACCATCCAGAAGCCCCTTTTGCAGCTTTTAAATGTTGAACCACATGAATCAATTACCCATTCAGAAAACAAATTATATTTTAAAACCTTAAAGCACTTCATAGGATATTCTGGAAGCTCAATAAACATTAACTCAAATTAATCCATTCCCAGGAAAGTAAATGGTGAGCCCAGGAGACCACATACCTTAAATAACCTACCATTTTTCTTCAAAGAGGGAACATGCCTTAGTTCACCCATCTTCTAGAACCATGCCAACATTACATTTTTATTGTCATAACCCTTTTCAACCCAATTACTCTTCTCCAGCACTGGAAGAGCCCCATAGCATACCTTCCTACATACTAGATTCATTAAAAAAAAAAAAAAAAAAAAGCTTCCATGTGCACCCTAGTAACTCCAGTCCCACTGCTGGGAAAACAGGGAGAAAATGGCAGAGAACTTTAGATCATCCAACCTCTGTTAAGTTTCTGAGTTGGGCCTATTTGCTCTATAACTGTTCCTACAAACAGCAGTCAAGTTGGACTTTTAGATCAATATAGAAGCAACTGCAGCTGAAATCAGAAACCAAAAGCAGGAATGGGCGAGACTATGTGTGTCAGTGTGTGTTCTCATGGGTGTGTCCTCACAGAAGTGACCCTCCAGCTGACCCTTACAGTAAACATTAACTAGACCATCTGTTTTCATCTTAACCCATATTGACCTGGCCCCACCTGCACCCTCACAGGGTCTCCAGGGTAAACACAATCTTCTTAAATAACTTGGTCATGACTCAGCTCTAGGACTCTCTGAAAGTGCTCACTGCATTTGCAACTTCTGAATCGATATTCATCGGTAAATCCTGAAATGCCTGCTTTGACTCTATTTTTTACCAAGTCACCACAAAGCAGACTCTACCACATTCTGTTGAGGCTTCCTTCCCCAGATCTCTCACTTCCACCCTCTTTCTCCACTCACACTGCTGTCGCCCTGGTGGGGGTCTTCATCCTCCACCCCAGGTGGAGTCCCTCCTGGATTCCCATCCTCTCCCTCTCAGGTATGGTCTGTGCTTGTGACTGAGCAGACCAGCTGCACCGGATAAAGGTAAAGGATCAAAGACAGACAAACACAGGCTGGACGGAAACCCATGTCATAGCCCTGCCTAAAGGGGTTATGGCAACAGTCCAGCAGGTGTGTCTAAAGACCCAGAGTCAACCACACCTAATTCCAGTCTCCACGTCTGTTATCTAGGGAGACACAGCAATAGTAGAAAGATAACCAAGATCATTGGTGGGGGGGAGGGGGAAAGGGAAGGGAAAGGAGCCCCTAGCAGCGTAGTGGCTCTTCCTAACTCTCCACAGAGACCCCAAAAGCTTCAGATACAGCCCAGAACCAGCACTAACTCCCAGCAACAGAGGAGTAGGCCTGGCAGAGAGGATGGTGAGAACCAGACAGAGCCAAAGACCCAGCCAAGAGGGCTGTGGTTCCAGCAGGAATGCCTGTGCCAAGCAGGAAATGGAAGAAACGCAGAATGAGAATATATTGTGAGGGTTGTGGCAAGGGTGTCTCCAGCGCATATGGGTGCTCTTACCCAGGGCCCGAGCTTGTGTGGCTGAGTTCTTACCTGCCAGGCAGTGGGTATGAAGTTGCCAAAACACCTCTGCCCACGTCAGCAACGGATCAGGAACTGAGAGCTGCTGCCGGTTAAAAGCCAAAGGAGCTACAGCTGCACGTGGCTGGAGAAAGTAGTTATAGCTGTGGAAGACCCATTCCACTTACTCAAAACTCTCACCAGCTCCTCCTACATCACAGCACCACCAAAAGCAATGGTGACGAGGCATGCATTGCCTATGAAGACGTCACCTGCTACCATTCTCCTCCCTGCTTAGTATTCTGTAGCCACTCTGATGTTTCTTGAACAAATCAGGGAAGTTGCCACCCCAGGGCCTTTGCACCCACCATTCCCTTGGCCTAGAAAGCTCTTCCCACAGGAGAGCTCTTTCTCTCTCCTCCAATCTTCACTCAAATGCCTCAGTTAGTGTTCCCTGACCACCCTATTTAAAATTACAGATTCCCTCCTCCACCACCTCAGCACTCTTTCCTTTTTCTGTCTTTGTTTTTCCTCAAAGCACTTATCACACTGACCTCCTGTATGTTTTGCCTACGTATTTGTTTATAGCCCCCTTCAGCAGAAGCACGTGTGCTGAGAGTCTAGGAAGACTAAAAGAACTTTCAAGAGACACAAATGATTTTACAAGCAAAAGCAACAAATGCCCATTATGCCCTTTTTTTTCCTCCTTCCCGTTACACAGCCATTCCCGGTTTTCAGATGTAGATTGAGAGACGTCCTTCTTAAAGTTTTCCTTCACGTGTTTCTGCTTCCCTGGTCCCCCCTTTCTCCAAACTCCCACAGCACTGTCTATTTATGCAAAATTCACTCTAAGCCAGTAGCGCCTGCCTCACTGGGCTACTGGAAAGACAACATGAGTGAGTTCGTGGTTAGAAAACCCCTAAGACCGTGCTCAGTGCTATTCGTCATCCAGCAATGTAGACCATCATTATTATTTAGCACATGAATCTTGTCTCACATAGACTGATTAAAGCCTTATTCCCACAGCTAGATTATAAGCCAACTGAGGGCAAAGATCTTATTCTGTATTTTGAGATCTCCCGAACTACTTAACCCAGTTTTTAATAATTATTTGTCAACTGGCTGAAACAAAAGGTTTCCACTGTTAAAGATTTGTTTGAAACTCCTTAGAGTCTCTATTTAAACAGTGATTCTAATCCTTCCAGGACTGACCTGATGTGTAAATACAGCAAATCCTTGAAAATGGCATTTATAATAGGAACTTCGCTATAGCACGAACAGCAGAGCCAAAATACTATATGAAAGATCAAACAAATATTGACTCAAAAGAATTTTCCCCAAGGCAACTGTTATAGTCTTATCTTGAATAGAATGTTTGCAGTTAATTAAGTATTGCCAGGGACTCAGAAAAATCCCAGGCAGACCCTGCCAAACTGGGTTTTACACTCCTATCATCTTCTTATTTACAAGTCCCTCTCCTCACACACCCCTCACCTATCACTACTGTTAATGCTGTGTGTGGGATTAAATGGTCAGTAAGTCATACACCTTTTATCCGTGGAGAAAAGATAATGGAATCTCAGTGCCAAAGATTCCATTTACCTATCTCACAGCAAATACACTCTGTCTTTACCCTTCCAGAAATCAATCAGGCTGTATCTATTACTACCTGTTGACTTCTTGGAAATGTATGAAATAGTAGAACCATGTAGAGAGGGGGCGTTTACTGGTTTCACGGAACATGCCTCTATACACCAAATACTAATGACAATTCACCAACCGTGAAGACTGCCAGAACCTGGGAGCCTCCAAATTTACCTCAAGATCAGGCTGTGCCGTGTAGGGAGTGGGCTGATTGCTAGCTTACACTGGGTTGTCTAAAATGTGGGGGAGGTCAATTATGACAGGGGGAAGCCAACAAGAGTCACTCACAGCCTTTCTTCCTTCCCTCCAGCCTTCATTTATCAAGTACTTTATGTGACGACATCATAGACATTAGATGGTACAGGCACCGTTCTAGGCACTGGGAATACAAGAGGGAATAAACCCTACCATGCCCTCAGGAAAGTTATACTCCAATGAGAGACAAAGAGAGATCAACAATAAGTAAAATTATACAGCTGGACCTTGAACTACAGCAGGTTTTAACTTCTCTGGTCCACTTGTGGATTTTCTTCAATACAGTACAGTACTGTAAACATATTTTCTCTTTCTTATGATATTCTTGACATTATATATATACTGAACAATATACATAACATACAAAATATGTGTTAATCGAATGCTTATGTTATCAGTAAGGCTTCTGGTCAACAGTGGGCTATTAGTAGCTAAGTTCTGGGGGAGTCAGAAGTTAAATGTGGTTTTTCAGCCCAGGGGTTGGTATCCCTAACCCCCTTGTTGTTCATGAGTCAACTGTACTGTGTTAAATGCTAACAAGCGGTAAGAAGAAGAAAAGAAAAAAGAAGGAAGCAGGATATAAAATATTACAGGGCCAAAGAAGGGGGTGAAATTACAGATGAAATTACAGGTAGCCAAGAACAGTGAGAAGCTCATATTTGAGTCTGAAGAGTGGGAAGGAGCCAGCTTTGCAGATAAATGGGGAAGAGCATTCAAGACAGCATTAAATACAAAGGTCCTGTGGCAGATCACGGCTGGCATGTTGGGGAACATCAAAGAAGCCAGTGTGGCTGAAGCCTAACATTCACAGGGAGAGATGTAAGAAGCAAAATCAGAGAGGAGCAGAGAGCGAGATGTATGCTTCTAAAACACATACCTGTTTATCCATCACAGAGAAAAGCCACCCATTTACCAAATTTTCATTTACTTAAAACTCCACAGTGGTTATTTTTCAAAAAATGCATGTCTCTATATTTCAAGAGAACAACAAAAAGAAGAAAAAAAGCCAACCTACAAAAGAAAAGAAAGGAGAAAGAAAAAGCCAACATATTTGCCTGGGAAAAAAATCCTAAGTTTCTATTAATAAAACTGAAAACTGTTTGTGGCTTTGAGAGTAGCTTCTATAGAACTGGGACCGAGCACCACAGTGGAGAACACAGCTTAGCACCACGGGCAACTGGATGTGCAACAATGCTATAAAAAGACGTCACGCTGGTATACAAGAATAACATGCAGAATTACAGGAGAGAAAAGCATTGAAATTTACCACAGGGACATTTTTTTAAATGTTGCAATGCCCCAAAAGTCTTTGGCAAGTTTAAATGCCAAGCTGGCTAATGCAATATCCAGACCACACATCCTTCCTGCCCAACCAGCTTCTCAACATGAAGAAGATGCTATCAGCCAAGATCTGTGACACAGCAGGGTTTGCGGGTGGTACCTTAAGATCTGCTATCTTTCAATTCCATTCAGTCCTAATCAACCAGTTTCGTGTATCTCGTAAACAGTATTCCAATGAAAAAACACTCATAAATTCTAAATAGTTCGGTGCAGTGACTCCACTGTTCTTAAAGAACACACAGTCTGTGTCACCAAGGCAACAAGCACGGACCACAGGGCATACTCAGAAGCATGTGTAACAGAAAACAGCTATTATTAATCACTAGTCACAATCCTTCCCCCATCAGGTTCTTCAAGGCCACGCCCCCTCCCCACCCATAAAATGGACAAACTCCTGTTGGTGGGTCATTTCATGACTATCTCTAGTTGGAAATTATCAGAAAGAAAACTAAAAGAAGTCAGTAGGACTAAAGCGATCTACATAATAAAGACTGCAGGTAAAGATGTGACTGGAACTTCAGAAAGGTACAAGGTGATCTGGAACAGTTCGAGGCAGGAGAGATGGGAGAGAATTTTTACAGATATTACTTAGAATTTTTAGAAATATACATTAAATCCCTATTAATATTCTCTGAAAAAAGTCAAATAAAGTTCGAAATTTGGAAATACCTGTTAGTTACTTTAGCTTCTGAACTGTGTTCCTCTGGATGGTAAATTGTATGAAGTACACTTGCAACAACCAGACTTGGGGAAAGAGTCTAGTCCATGGACATAAAAAATGCAGTGAATTCTTTACTTAACATAATACAGTCTGCAATATCAAGGGCAATGATGTATTTCAAAACAAAGCATGGCAACGATGTTACAGGGAAAATCACAACCAGATGTCCCCTGCCCTGCCTCAAATGCTGAAGCCAGTTATTCTACAGATGTTAAAAGTCACATGCCAATTTATTCCCAAACTACCTAAAAAAGCAGAAATTTGGACAAAGATTGTCTTCCATTTTTCCAGTCTCAGCAAAGCACCCAAGTAACAAAACCCTGCTTCCTTGCAGTGGTGTTCCCCAATCATCTAGAAGTTTCTACTCAGTAAACCCAAGAAAAAAAAAGGATTTTCTCTTGGTATCATTGAATCTTGGAATCCAACCAGTCCCTCCTTTTCTCCTTCAGAAGACAACCTATCAGGCACGTTGAGAGCAGGGTAGTTACACATTGTTCAAAAGCAAAGGCTTTGCTACTCACCAAGAAGTTTCTGGTCAAAGAGGATTCATAAATAATATAAAACAATGCCCCAATGGTAAGTAGTCAATTAAATTTTTCAATTTCACAAAGAAGTTAATAAATTCTCCATTCTAACCAGGAAATAACTATTTGGGGCATTAATGATTATAAAATAGATTATATATAATTAATAAATAGAAATCTATTTAAATTGCATAAAATTTTATAAAATAAGTGGAGGGCCACCTGGGTGGCACAGTCGGTTAAGCGTCTGACTTCAGCTCAGGTCATGACCTCATGGTTCGTGAGTTCGAGCCCCACATCAGGCTCTGCGCTGAGAGAGCCTGCTTCAGATTCTCTCTTCCCTTATCTCTCTGCCCCTCTCCTGCTCCCACTCTCTCTCTCTCAAAAATAAATAAGTGTTAAAAATAAATAAAAAATAAGAACAGAACCTGTAAGTCTCATAAGAACTAAAAACAGAGATTATCTGAGAAGATCCTCTAAAACCAAAAGAAAGAAGCAAAGACTGAAATACTGCATCATAATACTATGTAACCCCCAAACACCTGTATATAAAGGATGGTTTCTGTCTCTCATGTTTTCCTCTTTTCTTTATTTTCCACAAGTGTAATATAGAAGGTCTACAATTGGTGGGTGGGGGAGGGGGGCTGGGGTGGGGAACAGAAACATGAAGTTTTAAAAAAAATTATGCGGGGCGCCTGGGTGGCTCAGTCGGTTAAGTTTCGGACTTCGGCTCAGGTCATGATCTCACGGTCCGTGAGTTCGAGCCCCGCGTCGGGCTCTGTGCTGACAACTCAGAGCCTGGAGCCTGCTTCCGATTCTGTGTCTCCCTCTCTCTCTGACCCTCCCCCGTTCATGCTCTGTCTCTGTCTCAAAAATAAATAAACATTAAAAAAAAAATTTTTGGGGGGCGCCTGGGTGGCTCAGTCGGTTAAGCATCCGACTTCAGCTCAGGTCACGATCTCACGGTCCATGAGTTCGAGCCCCACTTCGGGCTCTGGGCTGACGGCTCAGAGCCTGGAGCCTGCTTCCCATTCTGTGTCTCCCTCTCTCTCTGCCCCTCCCCCGTTCATGCTCTGTCTCTCTCTGTCTCAAAAATAAATAAACGTTAAAAAAAAAATTTTTTTTTAATTTTTTTTAAAATAAAAAAATAAAAAAAAATTATGCATGGAGAAGACAGAAAATGTACCTTTAAATGTTATGAATAAGTGTACTTGAGGGATAAATTGCTCCTTATGCTCACTTTTCTGTATTTTCTGAAGCTTCTATAATAAGAATGTGGTAATTTCTAATAAAAAGCAAATTTTAGAAAGATGTTTAAATTATTAAAATGTCAAAGAACTAACATGTTTATTAAGGGTCAAAATGTACACATGAAAAATATGATCAGGAGAAAGGATTCAGCACTGAGAAAGCTACCTTTCACAGTTAAACAACTCAGATGCTCTATACCAGATGCTCTATACCATGCTTCTTATACTTGAGCATGTCTTATGCTTTCTGGGGTGTTGTTTGTTTGGGGTGCCTGGGTGGTTCAGTCGGTTAAGCATCTGACTCTGGATTTTAGCTGAGATCATGATCTCATGGTTCATGGGTTCGAGCCCCGCATCGGGCTCTGTGCTGAGAGAGTGGAGCCTGCTTCGGATTCTCTCTCTCCTTCTCTCTGCCTCTCCCCTGCTTGTGTGCGCTCTCTCTCAAAATAAATAAATTAAAAAAATTTTTTTAATTAATAAAAGAAACACAGGTGATGGGACCTGAGGAGGTGCACTTCTAACACACTCTCAGGTGATACTGACACTGCCAGTCTGCAGACCTCACTTGGTGTAGCCAGGTTTGAAGCAACAGGAAGTAGGTAGAGTCCAGCCTGTGTTCTCCCAGGAAGCATGCCAAGCTCATTCTAGGCTGAACAAAGAGAAAATGAACTCAGAATTTCACCTTCTTTCAACATTCTAAAGCAAGGGCATAGAGTCCTCGCTCTGGCGAACCTTGGTGATTAAATAATTAGCTATGTTCTTTAAAAGGGGGGGGGGGGGTCTCAATGAAATTACGATCATCATGATTCCAGGACCGAATGAGTTTGTTAAAGCAACCAATGGAACCAGCCTTTGGCCCAAACATGGCAGACAGTCTCTGAACACCCTAGAATCCACAAACATACCAAATCTCTTGGTGGTACTTTTCAACCACATTGTTTCCTACAATGATTTTGTTAGATACCTAAGAATAGGAGGCAGTCCACAAATTCAGAATCTGTCATTCACAGAGAGACAAAACAAGGCAAACATGCCTTCCATGAGCTTACCAGCACTTGCCAGGCGACTCTGAGAACTCTGGAGCACAGGAAAAGGGGTGAACTTCTAAGGAGTCAGAAACAGTGCCTGCCCTTTCACTACCAAACTCGTACTTCTTGCCACCTCAGGGTCCATCAGGAGCTAACAGCAAAAAACATGCTCAGCAAAAAACTCCGTAAAGCCTCAGTAAGAGATTGCACTGCCTAAGAAATGACTCAGGTCCACACCCAATATCCTCCACCTCGACAACCCATCAAAGCAATAGAGGGTGACCGTGGGGGGATTCCTTTCACCCTAAGGAAGAAGGCACCTGGCTGAGAGGCCTCCAAGTTCTGTGCACTGAGAACCTCAGCAAGAAACTAACTTAATGAACCACTCAGAAGAGCAAAGAGAATTCCCACCAGCCTCCATGTCCCTAAACACAATGCCATTTATCCCCAATGCTGTCATTTCCTGCCTGCAGTGAAGTAATTACACACAGTGGGAATTCTGGAGCTGCTGGTTCTAATGTTTACCTGCTGTTAACTTGTTGTGTGACCTCAAAGATATTTCTCTAGTGCCTTGATTCCTCTGCTATAAAAACAAGATAAGGGAATGACATGCTTGACAAAGTGCCCTCGTAGAATACTCAAGTCATTGCTATCCTAGAGATGCTCACAGGGATGGTAATTAACGTGTCTCTTTCACTAAGGCCTTCAGTAAATATGATGGCACGTTGTGTAAAGCATGGGATCCCAAATGATATTTCCTTTCTTGCTAAACCAGGTTTCAGTGGCAGATGCTACCTATAAAATTGTTGATAAAAACTGTATAGAATGTGCTTCTTTGTAAATCACTATTCCATTCATTGAGATGTATTTTTCCATAATCATGGCTCTAACAACAGCCATGGCTTCACAAGCAGAAGAGACACTAGAAAAATCACCTTAAGTTATATTTCTATAACCTTAACATCCAGCATTAAAAACTTAGTTAAGTAAAATTGGGCTGTACTTCTTTACCAGGGAAATAGTTTGTAACCACTGAACACCATGTTTTGGAAGACTAATTAGTAACATAGTCTGGGCATGTGAGAAAAGCTGGTTATAAAACACTCTGTATGTAAAACAATCACTATAATCTGATTTTGTAAATCTATGCAGGCATAAAAAATACTCAATAAATGGTAGCTATTATATTTTACATCTCTCTTTAGGGCCCCAGCCCTTTTCTTATGTATTTAAGTTATATATTCAAGTTATGACACATATTAATCATTTATGTGTCACAAATGTAATGTGAATTTTCCCAGTCTGTTGTCTCTTCATTTATATAGAAGTTTTAAATTTTAATATATGCAAGTGAATTTGCTTTTTCTTCACTGGTTGCTTCTCTTGCTTTAAAGCCATAAAAATCGTCATTCCTAGGCAGACCTAATAAATTTTTTCTGCTAGCTTTTCTATTATTCAATTTGTAATATTCAACCCTCTGGACTTTATTTGTAAGATATCCTATGTTTGGTGGGGTACAAAGTGATATCTTGTTATGTCCAAAGCATGTCTTAATTAATCTATTAGACAATGCCTCCTCATTGCCTTATTTTGAAAACTTTAGCACATTGGTGTTATACGTAGTTAGGAAATTATTCCAGTTCACTTTTTAAATAAAAAGTACAAAAACTTCAAAGGAAAAACCCAAATATACATAGTAGTTTCATAAGAAATCTCAGTAAAAGATTATAAACAAATGAAATCATCGTCATCATCAAGCCATTTCATCTTCAATGGGGCATCAGTCAGCTAAGTAATAATTCCTATTTAAAATTAGTTCTTCCCATTTAGTCGAAGGCTTTGAAAATATATTTGTAAGGCATATAAGTACATGGTAGCTGAGTCACCAACCGTTGGTTGAATTCTCTGCTTATTTTATGGGTAGGGTCTACTTCTTGGATCACAATGTTATTCTCACCCCAATACACCTGAAAAGAATGCCCCATGGCCTGAAAACACAAAAAATAAAATAAGTTGAAGAATTCATTGCTTAATTTAGTGAAGATTTAGAACTATCATTTTCACTCTATTGATTTTCCCTCCAGATATATTAGAAACCTACCATACACAGTATGTACTATATAAATTTGGACGTGTTTTTTTTCCATTTCTAATGTCTGCATCTTGCCATTTCCATTAAGATATAAGCTCCTGGAAAGCAAAGGCTATGTTTATTGGAGAAGAAAGGAAGGAAGGAAAGATGGACTCGTTTGCTGAGCCTTGCCCACAGTAGACACCCAGGAAAGGCTAACAATGGACCAACTATTTTAGCATTTCAGCCATAAATAGTGCTTAAGGGGAAAAAAATTATATATATATATATATATATATATATATATATATATATATATGCCACTGAATGTTTTCATCTGAATTCATCTCTCCTACTAAGTAACATGGACAGATTTTTGCCATCAACTCACACCCTGAAGCACAAGACATGATGATCTTTCTTTTCATTTGCATAGCTACGACTCGTCATTATCCAGCCCTATTTTTTGACTCAACAAAATAGAATTGCACCATTAGGATTTCAGCATGTCTGTTCTTGCACTGACTATTTTGAATTGTGCCTTTTAGAAAAAAACACTTCAAGAAAAAAGAAAAATTGTAACTCGTTAAAGTACACAGCCACTTGGCTTGGTTTTAGAACCTGAGCTTTTCTGGGTTCATTTTCCATGTAGGGAAGGAAAGTGTGAGAGAGGTTCCTCTGGAGCAAGGCAGTGGGTGAGAGTCCTCAGCCTTGTAATCTCTGTCTGTAGTCCCCTCCACCCATGAAGGGACAAGTTCTCTAGACACTATGCTCATCATCATCATCATCATCATCAGTGCTACAATTTACTGAGCATTTTATAGATGTCAATCATACTGCTAAATGTTTTACTTTTTATTTCCAGTGGTGTTTTCATTACCAAAAAATTTTAGTATTTCCTCCCCATTTCTAAAACGATTGCTCAATGTGATACGATGCATAATTAAGTGTAATTTTAGAGATCTTGCTTAATTTTTTAATCTAATAAAGGACTAGCATGTTAAGAAATTTGGTATTTAATTTCATAATATACTTCTTTCTCATACATAAAACAGAAAAGTCTAACCTATAAGAACATCTCGCCGTCCCTGTATCTCTCTTCTCTGTTGGAGAAGAATGGATGTGTCTGTCAGGCAGCAGAAGGAGGCCCAGGAAAAGCAGAGAGATTATCTTACATGCTGGCAAAGCAACTGTATCTGACTCCTCCCACCACTGTCCCTATCCTGCTCCCAAGCCCCGAGGAGTATGGGAGACCGGGGCAGAGTTACATCCTCATAAACACTAACCAGACTGCCTCTCCCTTGCCTCTCTCTCAGCATTTGCCTACGGGTGTCCACTGGAGAGGCAGGCACGCCTCACAGGAGGTTCCCAGGGAATAGAAAGCAAATGCCAGGGAACCCAGGGAAAAGCACAATTCCTTCCATTGTATCAGGAGAGAGGCATCTAAAAACACATATAAACACACACCTAGTGTACTCTTGGGTTTAAGCAGTAAGCCTTCTCATTGCTGTTCATATCTGCTACAAACCATGTTCCAGAATATCACTGCAGCCTGCGAAGTCTGAGAGGCGGCGGAACAATCCTGTAGAAACACCTCTGCTCCTTTCCGATGCATATTATGGGAGAAAATTAGCACCCCCGTTTCATCCCACAGAGTCTAGAGTCAAACCCACACCACTACAATGTGCGGTCTCCTCCAAAGACTCTGAGAAGTGGGAGAAACAATGCATTTGCAAGGCCTGGAGGTCAGCACTGGGACGAGGGCAGGGCAGTCGCTAATTGAAGCCAGGCCCCTGGGGTTCAGGTTTGCCCAGGCTGAGTGCTGACTTTACTCCTCACGGAGCAGCGCCTTGGAAGTCGAAGTTGCAGGAGACACGAGAGCAGCCTGCAGAATCTCACACTGTTGGCCTCGGTCCCTTGGCCTTCCCTGTGTTCATGCCCTTCCCCAAGTAGCTGTGCGGCTCCTCCCACTGATGGGGGTCAAAATAATCGCTTGCCTCTTGATTTCAGGCTTGGCCTGTGAATGGCTTTGGCTGGAAAGAACCCAGGCTTTAAGAAGCCTTGCAGGTTTCCTCCTCTTACCCCTTCCATTTCTGCCACTGCCTTGGCAAGAGCTGCCCTCAGCTTGGATCCCACCTGAAGCCGATGAAAACCCAAACGACATTCCCAGCAGGGCCATAGCTTGAAGCACAACTGCTCAGTGAAGCCCAGCTAAGATCAGCCAAGCCCCAGAGCCAGCCACAATTGCAGGAGCCTTAATGGATAATAAGGTGACTGCTCACAGAAAACACAGTATGCCCCCATCCCCAAAAAATGATAACTAAATTTTAATAAGTGCTTACTATACACCCATTTTTATAAGACCTTAAGGTAAATTTAGTTATTCATTCCTCACAAGAACCGTATAGGACAGATAGGATTTTTATCCCTATTTTAAAGGTGAGTCAACAGAGACACAGTTAAGGAGCCTACCTACAGCTAGAAGGTGGTAAAGGCAGGGTTCAACCCCACTCACTTGCATCCAGAGCACTTGCTCATAACTGCCACGCTAAACAGGCTTGCAAACCTCCTGTCCCAAGCTGCCTAAAATTTAGCTGTGGCTTCCCATACCTTGGGGTAAAATCCAAATTGACAAGCACATTAGTAAAATATTCCAGGTCATTCACAGCCTGATCCCTGCTTATCCCATCCAGGCTCCTGCTCTCTCCCCCTCACCCTTCCCTCAAGGTCTGCCCCAACCAACCACACTAAGCCCCTACACTTCACCAAACTCCCCAGCTCCCTCGCACTTAGGACCCACTGCTCCCTCTGCCCAGAATGCCCTCCCCCTAGTTCTAGAATACAGGTCCCTAGGGTTCCTCCTGCAGAAACCACTTCCTGTCCCCAGCTAAGAGCATGTGGCTGGCTGCTCATCCTGAGTGTTCTCCCAGCTTCCAGGACCTTCTCCAAAGAGCATGGACCACTTTGTGCTATTACCATCTGCTTAGCTATTTCTGAGCCTAGCCATGAGCTCCTTAAGGGCAAGGCCTAGGTCTTACTCATCTTTTTCAGCCCAATGTTTAACAAGGTGCCTAGTCTCATCGTGGGAGCTCAATAAAAGTTTGCTAAATTAAAAAGGGGGCAAAAGGAGCAGTGACATGAGGGAGAAATGGATATGGAGACAGGAGGTTTAAAGTTTCATTTTTAAATAGCAAGTCTCATTTCTAATAAACATTAATTAAACTGCTCAACACCCCTGGGTCTCCAGCTATATATTCTTCAATTAAAATAGTTCTTTCATGACGGCTTCCTCTGCCAAACCTTTCCTCGCAGGCTTCTGTGTTCACCAGAGCGTCTTGGGACGAGTAACAAAAGGCACTATATTTGCTTGAAACAGAAGGGAAATTGAAGGCTTACTCCCTTACTTCACTCCTGGCAACACAAAAGTGCACACACTCTGGTTTCAAAAGAGATGGAGGTAAGCTTGTGGCAGAGGGAGGCACATTCCTAAGGAGTGAAAGGAAAAGATTCCCAAGACAGGGCACGGATAAGTAATGACTTGACATGGGGAGAAAAGGCTTATTTAACCCAAACCAGCGAGTGACTCCCAGGAGAGGCGGCTTTCAGAATCCCAACTTGCAGCTGACAGGTGGTTATTATTCCTTAACCTCAGGGACACCCAGTAAAGATTCAGAGCTGGGCAACCTCACAGCACCTGTGGAGAGCTGACAAGATGGAGGCAACAGGTGCCCTCAAAATCACACGTCTCCAGGAGCACCTGGGTGGCTCCATCAGGAGAGTGTCCAACTTCAGCTCAGGTCATGATCTCGTGGTTCGTGAGTTCAAGCCCCACATCAGGCTCATTGCTGTCAGCACGGAGCCCGTTTCAGATCCTCTGATCCCCTCTCTCAGCTCCTCCCCGCTTGCACCTTCTCAAAAAAATTTTAAAAATAAAACATTAAAAAAAAAAAAATCACGTCTCCTGGCCACTTACATTAACCAGGCCCTGATCTTGGAGCCACAGAGAATCTATATCAATAGGAGGGAAGAAATGGTGGGCTCCTGAAGTCTCAGGCTGAAATCCTATATGCACACACCCCTCTCCACCCTGCAGCTTTGCTGTGACTGTTGTTTGTGTCTCCTGGGAAAGGTGGGAAAGACCAGAATAATGGGTGTTCCTTGATGGCTGCCACCTGCAACTAGGACCGGATGTCCGAGTTATAGACGAAGGGAATGCAAGAACCATAAGATCTTTGAGATCAGGCCATGAAGAGTTTTCAAACACTTTCTGGTGACCACTTTGTTCACACAACAGCTTGCAGAAGGGAGGAAACTGAGACTGCTCCCTTTGGGAAGCAGGGGCCAGGGACCCCAACTGTTGGTGCAGGGACAGCCTCTGAGATGGCTCGGTGGAGGCTTGGGAATGTGGATTGGACATCACAGATTTAGTCCAAACCTGCATCTTGCAGTATGGAAACCATGGTTCAGAGAGGTAAGGTGACACATCCAACGTCAGATGGTCTGAAGGCAGAAGGACCAAGTACAGGATTCAGGTTCCTGACTGCCAGTCCAAACACTCTTTCCTCTACACACTGCCACCCCCTTTTCTAGAAAGGGCCCTCCACACCCTAGCCTCCCCCCTTCCCATGGGCAAGTCCCAGGGCCATTCTAGGGCTTAGACTGAGGTAATGAGTAACTTAGTGACCTTATGTTTCACTGGTGTGTTTACCATATGTATTAGGGAGAGCTCTGCTGTAAACAGCAATCGATCCCCACCTCTCGCCACCCCAAGCCACCCTCAACATGGACAAATAGTCAGGGGCTTTTCAACGACCTAGAACTTTCTCAGGTCCTGCTCCCATCCCCTCTCCTTTTCCGTGGCATTCTCTCAGCCCTGAATCAAATGACCACCTGCAATGCCGGCATTCTTCAATTTGCTGGGTTTGTCCCTAACGGTATTTGTATTTGGTCTTAAAATGCTGCCTGCTTCACTTTCTAATTTCATTTTAGACGCCTGCAAGGAGAGAAGCCAACATTTAATCGTAGGGACTGGAGGGGACTGTACAAACCGCTTACAAGGCACAAATAGAGTAGTTATTTTCCTATTTCCCTTCTGATTGAATTGTCTGCTGTATCATATGCAGTAAACAATGTGAACCAGAAAGCAGTTCTGCATCCTTATCTCACCCCCTCACGTAATCAAAAGAAAAAATGCCTTGTAATAAAAAAGGAAAAAAGGAAACCAGAACTTCAAATTTGTTTAAAAGTTAATTAAACTTGAAAGGTTTGTGGGAACAATTCATTTCCTTTTGTAGCCTAAGACCGTAAGGTTCGCATTCCATTTTACCAGTGGGATGATAAAAAGTAACCTGATGTTATTTTAATTGTAATAATAAATAATAAAGCTGGAATAAAAGGTTTCTTTTTAAATAGCAAAGTAAAAATGGAAACACATGTAGCATACAATTCTGACTTAACTTAAAAAATAAAAACTGTAAACTTTGCTAAGGTGTGTGCCTATTTCATTGCTTTTGCTAATAACCACTTTCATTCTTTTCTGAAAAGATGACTTCACAGTGAGCATACAGGTATGACTTTACATGCCTCCTACTTAATCTCCTGAACTGACAAGGTTAAAATGGAATATGCTCTTTACAAAGAAAATTCAAAGTACAATAAATTAGAACAGGCAGCCTCCTGCAAGCTTTCTGAGTAACTCAGATCTGGGGTCGGATAACGTCCCCATCCTTGTCAGTTCCACGTCATAAGCACCCACGGAAAGGACAATGCTGAGTCAAGAGGAAGCAGGAATCCTAGATGCGTCATACTGAAGATGAGCACCGCGGCTCATTTTCCATCACCAGACGCAATAAACAAAGCCAAGAAGTGGGCTAAACATGGACTGCCTCCCGCTGGAAAATGCTGTGTGAGGGGG
This sequence comes from Panthera uncia, assembly GCF_023721935.1. NCBI lineage: Eukaryota > Metazoa > Chordata > Mammalia > Carnivora > Felidae > Panthera > Panthera uncia. The sequence continues at coordinate 80,361,784 of NW_026057584.1, forward strand.
TGTGTGTATATGTGTGTGTGAGATAAAACATTTCAGAAAAAGACTTGCTGACGGGAGAGAACAGCAACTGTTGAATAAGGTAAGAGGTTCCTCCTATTGAAACAATGTTGCATTGGATAAAAGGATTTCCAAGCCTCCAGCTCTATAATTCTTTGATTCTGTGGAGTAAAAAGTGAATGTTCCATCAACAACTGAGACTCAAAAACTCCAAGAAGGAACCCACATGTTACCCGTTTCCTTCTGACAGGTTACCCTGGATAGAAACCAGAATGTTAAACTTCCTATTTCCTGTTCCCTCCAAGACTTTTCCATGAGCATCCTGAAGACACAGTGTGCATTTAACTCTTCTTTGTCATCCCAGAACAGTACCTGCAGCATACAGTGGGCCAAGCATATGGAAAGGCAGGAGAAAAAAAAAAAAACTAGCAGGGAAAATTTAAGTTTTATTTTTAAGTAATGAATGCTTCTATCCTAGGAAGCATTAATCAAACTCCTTGGCACCTAATGTCACATGAATAAATTCCTCAATTAAATTTTCTTTTTCCTATTAGCTACCATGCCAAGCCTTCAAATGCACAGGAACAAGGCAATTTTTGTTTGTTCCTTCCCTAGGAGGAACCAGGCAGCAGCTCTTGTTCCATCACTCACATTCTGAAGATTATAAAAAGAGTCATAAAGTAGCGTAAATAATACTGACCACCTTGTTAATCAGGAACTTAACACAGGAACAACACAAGGATGTCTGCTCTCACCACTTGTATTTAACATTGTATTCTTGCTTCTAGCCAAGGCAATGAGGCAAGAAAAAGAAATAAAAAGCATCTATATTGGAAAGAAAGAAGTAAAATTATCTCTATTTGCAGATAACACTATCTCACATAGAGAAAATCCTAATGAATTCACTAAAACACCAGTAGAGCTAATCGCCAAGTTCAGCAAGGTTTCAGGATACAGGATCAAAACCTAAGAATCAATTGCACCTTTAGGCAATACTAGCAAACAATCCAAAAATGAAATTAAGGCAGTTTCATTGACACAGCACTAGAAAAAAAAATTGGTCAGTAATAAATTTAAGAAAATTTAAATGCTCAGTAACAAAATTTAAAGGCTCAGTAATAAATTTAACAAAAGAAGTACAAGACTTAAACACTGAAAGTTACCAAACGTTATTGAAAGAAATTAAAGAAGACGAAAATAACTAGAAAAATATCCCATGTTCATTATTGAAAGACTTAATATTGTTAAAATGGCAATTATCCTCAAATTTGTCTATTGATTCAAAGCAATCCCTATCAAAATCCCAGCTGGCTTCTTGCAGAATTTAACAAACTAATCCTAAAATTCATATGAAAATATAAGGGACCCAGAATAAACGAAACAATACTGAACAAGAACAAAGTTGGAAAATTTACATTTCCCAGTAACAAAACTGCTACAAAGCAACAACAATCAAGATTAGGTGGTACTGGCATAAGGACAGACATACAAATCAACCGAATAGAATTGAGATTAACAGAAGTAAATTGTATATATTTATTGTCAACCAATTTTTGACAAGCTATGACAATCAAAGGGGGAAATAATGCTTTTTTCAATAAATGGTGCTGGAACAACTGAATGGTTACATGCAAGAGGATAAATTTGGATCCCTAACTCACACCATATACAAAAATTAACTCAAAATATTTCAAATATCTAAACAGAAGAGCTAAAACTATAAAAGCTTAGAAGAAAATATAAGTGTAAACCTTTGTGACTTTGGATTAGGCAATGGTTTCTTGGATATGACACCAAAGCACAAGTGAAAAAAGAAAAAAATAAATAGGATGCTATCAAAATTAAAACATTTATATTTCAAAGGATACTATCAAGGGAATGAAAAGACAATGTACAGGAGGAGGCAAGATATTTGCAAATCATATATCTGATAAGGGTCTAGTACCAGAACATATAAAGAATTCTTACAACTCTACAGTAAAAAAACAAACTACTGGATTAAAAAAATCAGCAAAGGACCTGAGTAAATATTTCTCCTAAGAAGATACACAAATGGCCAATAAGCACACGAAAGATGCTCGACGTCATAGGTTATTAGGAAAATGCAAATTGGAACTGCAAAGAGATACTACTTCATACTCACAAAGATGGCCATAAGCATCAAGTTAGACAATAAACAGTGTTGGCGAAGGTGTGAGGGTATTGGAACCCTCACAACATTGCTGACAGGAATGTAAAATGGTACGACATCTGTGGAAACAATTTGGAGGTTCCTCAAAAAGTTAAACCATATGATCCAGCAATTCCAAGTGTATACCAAAGAGACCCCAAAACACATGTCCACACAAAAAACTTGTGCATGAATGTTCATAGAAGCATGATTCATAATAGTCCAAAAATGGAAACTACCCAAACCTCCATCAAGATGAGTAGATAAACAGAATGTGTTATATCCATACTATAGAATACTTTTCAACCATAAAAAAGAATGAAGTCCTGATTTATGCTATCATCTCGAAAACATTATTAAACTTAAATCTTGAAAACATCATATTAAGTAAAACTAGTCTAGTCTAACTAGACACAAAAGATCACATAACTGATTCCACTTATATGCAATGTCCAAAATAGGCAAATCCATGAAAATGGCTGCCTGGGGGCTGAGAAGAAGCAACGGGGAATGATTGCTAATGAGTATGAGATTTCTTTGTTAAGTTATGAAAACATCTTAGAATTAGATAATGTTGATGATAATTCACAACTTTGTGAATATACTAAAAACCACTGAATTATATACTTTATTTTTTAAAAAAAATTTAATGTTTTACTTATTTTTGAGACAGAGACACAGCATGAGTGGGGGAGGGGCAGAGCGAGGGAGACACAGAATCTGAAGCAGGCTCCAGGCTCTGAGCTGTCAGCACAGAGCCTGACACAGGGCTCGAACCCACGAACCGTGAGATCATGACCTGAGTCAAAGTTGGATGTTTACCCAACTGGGCCACCCAGGTGCCCCTGAACTGTATACTTTAAAAGGGTACATTGTATGGGATGTATGTTTATCTCAATTTAAAAATAACAATTATGGTAAGATATGTGCATATACGGCTGGTGAAAGTGTTCACTGGCAAAATGTCTTGAAAGACAGTTTTGAAAAAAGGTATAGAATTTGATCCCATAATTCAAATTCTAAGAATGTACCCTCCATCAATAATTACTAATGCCACAACTTTAGCTATAAAGATTATCTGCAAAGTAGTTTACAAGATCAGAATATTGGAAATACCCTGAAGGCACAGACATTGCCCGACACTGCAAACTGAGCGAGTCCCTTTGATCTGGGCAGCACAGGGGCTGGTCTGCACAGTCTCCCTCACTGAGGAGCCCACCTCTGAGCCCACCGAGCTGGGCAGGCAAGATTGCCGTAGACTCCTACTGTTCTTTCCCGAAGTTCAGCAGTTTTTCAAGAATAAATGCTTCCCAGATTGTTATATGCCTTTGATAGATTACCAGAGTGACAGGCTGTTCATTTTGTCCAGATTCATAGTTGTTTTATGGGGTCCTTCCAAATCCTCCACACCTGACCAAAAGCCAGTAATCCTGCTTCCTAATACAGATTTTCACAAATAATAATCCTGGTACTGGAGGAGGCTTGGGGAAGAGGCACTCTCAAAACTTGAGGTGATACAATAGATTAGTTCATGCTTTCTGCAGGCAGCACAGAAATATATATCTAGGACCTTAAAAATATTATTTATTTCATTTAATTATTTAACTATGTCACTTCTAGAAATTCTAGGGGCACCTGGATGGCTCAGTCGGTTGAGCGTCCAACTCAATTTCAGCTCAGGTCATGATCCCAGGGTTGTGGGATTAAGCCCTGTTTTGAGCTCCCTGCTGGGCATGCAGCCTGCTTAGGATTCTCTCTCTCTCTCTCTCTCTCTCTCTCTCTCTCTCTCTCTCTCTCTCCCCCCCCTCTCCTCCAAAATAAAATTTAAAAAAAAGAAATTCTAAGGAAATAATTTTGGATGTGCTCAGAGATGTAGCTATAAGAACATACATGACAGAGTTGTTTATAATGGCAAAAAGCTGAGTTCAAGCTAAATGTGTACGATACATCCTCATGATGAAAATATCAATATACCAGCCATTACAAATAATGTTTTACATGAATATATAATGACATGGAATATGATTATAAAGGTAAGCTAAAAAAAAGTTTTAATACAGTATGAAAGGTATCATTTCATGCTTAGGAGGTATACATACATGCTTAGAAGAAATGAGAATGGTTAAAACAGTGACTGTTGGAGCACCTGGGTTGGCTCAGTCGGTTAAGTGTCCAACTTTGGCTCAGGTCATGATCTCATGGTTCATGGGTTCTAGTCCTGTGTTGGGCTCTGCACTAGTGGTGTGGAGCCTGCACTGGGATTCTCTCTCTCTCCCTCTCTCTCTGCCCCTCCTCCACTTGTGCATTCTCTCTCTCTCTCTCTCTCTCTCTCAAGATAAACAAATAAATAAACTTTAAAAAAAAACAGTGGCTATTATTGTGTGGTGGGAAAACAGCTGATTAGTGGGGTAATCTATTATTTTCCACATTTTCTATAATGAACATGTATCACCATGGTAATAAGAAAAAAAAATTTTTTTAAGGTAAAATCATATAACTTAAGACAGGAAATCTCTGTACTCAGAACTTGAAATAAAATTATTACTACAGTTGAGTATTTTTGCATTTGGCTCTGGGCTTCCTGGCTGCCAAGGCAAAAAGAGAAATATAAGAATTATCTAGATCTCTACTGTTTTATTTCCCAGTTCTTCCCAGGAGATCAACTACCATTCCAGCACTGGATTCTAAGAGAAATGTATGATGTATCATTGCTCGGTAATGCTAATACCTACCCTGCAGTACAGCACAGCAGGCGGTGACTCACAACCCTCCCTTTTGTTCTAATTCTTGTTGTTATTGCTTAAGAACTGTAGTCCCCACCCCTTGCTCAAGGATAAGTAACACACACAGTGCCTTTTTCCTAATGTACTTCCATCCCTATTTCCATCATAGCAAATAGTCCCCAAATGAATGTTTTCAATAAGACACCAATTGTGCATTATTTTGACAGTGTCACTGTTTCACTACCAACAAGAATACTCAGAAGACAGTCTCCTAGACGAAGTTGATCTTGAAGAGTGGTAGATGGGGGCGCCTGGGTGGCTGAGCCCATTAAGCAACCGACTCTTGGTTTCGGCTCAAGTCATGATCTCGCGGTTCATGAGTTTCAGCCCTACTTCGGGCGCAGTCGAGCCGCGCTTTGGGCTCTGCACTGACAGTGTGGAGGCTGCAGGGGATTCTCTCACTGTCCCTCACTCACTTGCGCCCTCTCTCACTCTCAAAAAAAGAAAAAAAAAAAAAAAAGAATGGTAGATGTGGCATACTTTGAGAATGTACATTTCTTTTTTTTTTTTTAATTTTTAAGTTTATTTAAATCCAAGTTAGTTAACATACAGTGTAATAATAATTTCAGGAGTAGAATTTAGTGATTCATCACTTACATATAACATCTGTTCAAAAGGCCTCAGAGAAGGGAAAGTAGAAAAAAATTTAGGTCAGTGGCTATGGATGGTGGCTCCAAAACTTGATGGAAGTCACAAAGAGGCACTGCTAAGGCTACCATCCCTGAAATGACCTCTGGAAAGCTGAACCTCGTAAGGACGAGAAGTAGTCCCAGAGATACAGACACATAAACTACATTCGTCAGAGTCAGAGTCCCTGAAGGCTCAGACCTGGGGGACAGGGATGAGGGGCATCTGCATATCACCTTCCGTGGGTGTCTGTCCTTGCTATAGAAACCATTTAAATTAGATTTTCTTCCATATTTTACCTACAGTTTCTCTCAGATCCTATGGATCCAAGTCACTCCTGGAGACAGCAGAGATTTTGTAGAGCTTGGGAGACTACTAAAATAGCTTACTCCTCTCTCCAAATCCTCCCTCCCCAAAACACCTTCCATTCCATGTGTTGGATGCTTACTTACCTTCAAGGCCCAAATCAAGTCTTTCCTGGCCACCTGTGTGAGCTTTCTTTCCTCTGTGACCTCTAGGGGCACGTAACCACTACAGTACTCATGACACCCACCTTGCATGTCCTGTGTCCCCAGTCAAGCTATAAGCTGTAAAATACTATGCATCTCACTGAGCACCTGCCACAGTGTCTTATGCATGACTACTAAGGTGACAAGTTCATCTAAATTACCCAGTTTATCTAGGGGCACCTGGGTGCCTCAGTCAGTTAAGCATCCGACTCTTGATCTTGGCTTAGGTCCTGATCTCATGGTCGTGAGATCTGAGCCCTGCATCAGGGTCCACACTGAGCGTGGAGCCTGCTTGGGATTCTCTCCCTCTCCCTCTCCCTCTGCCCCTCCCTTGATGCACTCTCTCTCTCTCTCTCTCTCTGTCTTAAAAAAATTAAATTAAGAATTACCCAATTTATCTATTTCCCAAAGGAAATACACGGCTATCAAGCTGTATGTCGGTAAGTAGGTAAGGCTGATAGCACAACCGTTAGCAAGGCAATAATGCTAAAAGGCCAAAGTTTCTTGACTGGGAATATCATTTTCTGAGGTTATTTCAACAAATTAATTTTATTGGGCTGATCACTATGGACAAAAAGAACGAAATATTCTTCTTGACCTCAAAGAAGTTTATAGTCTCTCAGAAAATCAAGATGCAAATAGAGCTAATTAGGATAATGCCTGATTAACATGAAAACGTGGGAGGACACATAACAATTACAAAGCCATCAACAATGTTCCTCAAGGACCATTCGATTTACCTCCCGCTAAATTGGGGCCACAGGACTAGAAATGGTGTCTAGAAAAAGACAAAGAACCTTCTTCTACTCTGAACTGATCTGCCCTCCTGAAGAGCCCTGGCCTCTTAACTCAGCCATCAACTTGCAGAGGACACTAGACATTGCAGCCCAACAAATGCATGACACCGGCTGGAGCAGCGAGGAAGCTGAAACTCAGCTAAAGGAACCAGCATCACACCACACACAGGAAAACTCTGAGGTACCAGGAGAGCAGTCCTGAAGCCTTCAGAATGAAAGCTTGTCTAGTGAAAGATGGGCTGGATGAGCATTTTCCACACTGCAAAAAACAACCCATTGGAGAGTCATGAAATCAATCTAGAGGTACAAGACTTCGAGTAAATGCTGTTTCATAAAAGACCCGTCACGAGTATGAGTGTGTGTGTATGCATGCACATGTAAACACGTAGTAGATCGTGCAAACAGGTATTTTTTCATACAGCTTGCAAAGCTGTGAATTAGGCAAACTATTTGGGAGATTATAAATGGATATATTTCTAGTCAATAGAAAGAAAACACCTCTAACAAGTAAAACTATCTCACACTGGAGTTTCCAGCCCCCAGAAGACTTCAAGCAGTGCCACCAAAGCTATAGATTGTCATGAGCATATTCATTTAAGTAGAAAGTGCATTAAGAAGAACTCTGCTCCCTTCCTATTCTACGAGACTATCAGTCTAGATCACAGGCAATTAACTATCACTGAACACACAATTAGGAGAAAATAATTTCATGGAGTCACAAGGGTGAATGTATATAGCCTGAATTTTATTTGGTTGTTTATGCTGGAATAATACCTCTGTGAAAGGGAAAGTTTTAAGACCATGCTTCTCAGCCTGGATGTACATCAGAATTACCTGGGAAGCTTTTAAAAGATACCCATACCTGGATCCCAACATGTATTAATTAAAACACTGGCACCCAAAATTTGTATTTTGTTTAATGTTCTTCAAGTAAGAGTTGAGAACCACTGATTTGTAGGTATAAAATGTATAAATGACATTTTATAAAGCACAGAGGGAAGGGAAACAGCCCCAGGACTTACATGAAGATCATAAAAGGAAAGGGCTAGAAAACATTATACCAAGGCTTTTAATTCCTGCTCAGAGTGTAGAGAGCTGAAAAGAGCATCACTCTGATTCTCACAACAAATAAAAAGCCAGATAAAGGGCAAGTCCAGAACCTTCTTGAATCCATAGAAAGCTGAGGTCACAGGGAAACAAACTAGCCCTAAATCTGAGGAGAACCAGATATCCACAGGAAGAAAGAAGGCAAGTACTTGTGTCCCTGAGGCAGATGTACCTGGACACTGGCTAACACACATCCAGTAACAAATAACAACAGAGTACTTCTGGAAAAGTTGAAAGAGCACGGAGACAGACCACTCTGAGGCACAGTGCAAAGGCTGACACTGACAAACCAGCCCCAACTCTAAAAGCAAACTATCACAGGAGGAATTTAAAGTGTGTGGTGCACTGAGAATAACCATACCAACAACAAACCTCAAATCCAGTTCAACTCCTGACTATAGCGATCAACCCCCCACACTAAAGGTCTAGCAGAAATAATAGAAAGGCACTCCTATTTCCACACATAAAAACTGGGAGGCATCTGGGAGGCTCAGGTGGTTGAGTCTCTGACTCTTGATTTTGGCTCAGGTCGTGATTTCATGGTTCGTGAGTGGAGCCTCACATTGGGATCTGCGCTGAGTGCAGAGCTTGCTTGGGATTCTCTCTCTCTCTCTCTCTCTCTCTCTCTCTCTCCCCCTCTGCCCTCTCCCGCTCACTCTCTCTTTCTAAAAATAAAAATTAAAAAAAAAACTATCTCAGTCTCTCACATACTGTACAAGATGTCCAGTTCTCAACAAAACATACAGAGCATGCAAAAAGCAAGAGAAAAACAACACTGCCAAGAGATATGGCAACTAACCAAACCAGACTCAGAGATAGCACAAATGTTGAAGCTATCAGACACTAAATTTTAAATAGCTTTAATTAATTGTAAAGGCGGACAACATGAAAGATCAAATGTACAATTTTAACAGGAAGATAGGAACTGTAAAAGAGAATTAAATGAAATAACTTGAAAGGCTAAGCACAGTAACAGAAATGAAGACTGCATTCAACATGCTTCTGCAGATTTGACACAGCCAAGGAAAGAATCAGTGAATTTGAAAATAGGCCAACAGAACTACCCAAAGTAAAACAAGAAGAAACAAAAAGAATGAAACAAACAAGACAAAAGTGTTCAGTAGCTGTGGAACAAATCAAAACTTCTAACCTAGGTGTAATCAAATTTTAGAAGTAGAAAAGGGAATGGAGCAGAAAAAATATTTGAAGAAATACTTGTTGAGAATTTTCTAAAATTAATGACAGATACCAAACCACAGATCCAAGAAGCTCAAGAACACCAAGCAGGATGAATCCCAAGAATGTGCACACATGCCACATACATACACACACACACACACACACACACACACACACATACATACACACACACAGAGGTATAGCATATTAAAACAGCTGAAAACCAAGGGAAAAAAATTCTTCAATGCAGTGGGAAACAAATGAAACATTAAATATAAAAACAAATATAAGGATTACAGAAGACATCTTGTCAGAAGGCATGCAAGTAAAAAGACAATGAAGCAATATCTTTAAGGTGCTAGAAGAAAAAATAAACTGTCAACCCAAAATACTATACCAGTGAAAAGATCTTTCAAAAAACAAAGGAGAAATAAGGATGGTCATAGACAAACAAAAGCAGAGAATTCATGGCCAGGACACCTACACTACAAGAAATGCTAAATGAAGTTTTTCACACAGAAGGAATATAATGTCAGAAACTTGGATCTACACTAAGACCTGAAGGGTGCTGGAAATGGAATAAATGAAAGTCAAAAACAATTCATCTTTTTCTTATTTGTAATTGCTATAAAAGATAACTGAATGCTTAAAGCAGGAGTCAGCAAACTATGGTTTATAAGCCAAATACAGCCCATAGTCTCTTTTAGGACCGCCTGCGAGCTAAGAATAATTTTTATATTTTTTAAGAGTTGTTGAAGAAAAAGAGAAAATATGCAGCAGAGAACAAATGTGGCCTCAAAGCCAAAAATATTTACTTTCTGGTCCTTTGGACAAAAAGTTTGCTGACTCCTGGTCTAAAGCAAAAATAATAGCAATGTTTTATTTATAGCACATGTAAAAGAAAAATGATGATAACCATAAGCACGAAGGATAGAAGAGAAGGATTAGAAATATACTGCTGTTAAGGTCCTTACACTACATGGGAAACAGTTTACTATAATTTGAAAGCAGATTCTGATGAATTACAGATATATATGTATTTATTTATATAGACACACACATTTTAGCATAATCACTTAAAAATGTTAAAGAAACATAAATAAGAAGTCCACAGTGGAGATAAAAGGGAATCATAAAAAGGACTCAATAGGAAAAAGAAAGGGCACCTGGGTGGCTCAGTTGGTTAAGCATCCAACTTTGGCTCTCTTTCTTTCTTTCTTTCTCTCTCTCTCTCTCTCTCTCTCTCCCTCCCTCCCTCCCTCCCTCTCTCAAAAGTAAATAAGCATTACAAAAGAAATAGTAAAAAGAAAGAAAAAAAGAACAGCAGAAAAATGGATGATCTTCATTAAGTTTAATTGCATAGTAAATGTGAATGGTTTAACATACCAGTTAAAAGACAGATATTGTCAGATTGGTCAAAAAAGTAAGACCCAACTATCTGAGGTCTACAAGAAACCTGCTTTAAATATACAGACATAGGCAAATTAAAAGTAAAAAAATAAAAGATACAGGATGCAAACATTAGCAAAAAGAAAGCTGGAGTAGCTATATTATTAACACCCAAAGTAGTAGAACCCAGAACAAGGAATACTAACAAGGATAAAGAGAAATATTATATAATAGTAAAAGGATCCATTTCCCAAGAGGACATAACAATCCTAAATATGTATGCTCTTAAGAACAGATGATCAAAATACATGAAGGAAAAAGTGATAGAACGAAAAGAAGAAATGGAAAAATCAACAATTGTAGTTGAAGACTCCAACATGCCTCTCTGTTATTGATAAAACAAGTGAAAAGAAAATCAGTAAGGACACAGAAGACCTAATATTTCCAGAATATTCTACCCAACGATAGCCAAATATACATCCTTTTCCAGTACACACTGAGTATTCACCAAGAGAGAGCATATTCTGGAACATAAAATAAATGTGAACAAATTTAAAAGAACAGAAATTATGCAAATTATATTGTGAAACAATAAAGGAATAAACTGGAAAGCAATAACAGGAAAACTTCTGGAGAATTCCCAAACACTTAAAAAATCACGTGACATAGTTTCAAATAACACATGGGCCAAGAAGAATTCTCAGGGAATATTTTTAAATATTTTAATTTTAAATAAATGAAAATGAAAATAAACATAATAAAATTGTGGAATGCATCTAAAGCAGTGGTTAAAGGAAAATGTATAGCACTAAATGCTTATATTAAAACAGAAGAAAAATCTCAGACCAGTAATAAAAGCTATCCCTTAAGAAAACACAAAAGTAAACTAAACCCAAAGCAAAGAGAATGATGTAAAAAAGAAGCGAACAGAAAGCAATAAAAATGAAAGCAGAAAAACAGACAAAATTAATGAAACCAAAATCTGGATCTTTGAAAAGATCAATAAAATTGATAAACTTCTATACAGAATAAGAAAAAGACTAAAGAAACAAATTACCAGTATCAAGTATGAGAGGAGAAAATCACTAAAGATTCCATGGACATTAAGTGGATAATATGACAATACCACAAACAATTCTAGCTCCATAAATTTGACAACCTAGGTGAAGTAGAACAATTTCTTGAAAGATATAAACTACCCAAACTCATCAAGAAATAGGTAACCTAAAGTGTCCTATACCTATTAAAGAAATGAAAGTTGTAGTAAAAACCTTCTATCAAAAAAAACTCTAGGCCCAGATAGTTTCATTAATGAATTCTACCAAATGCTGATGGAAGAAATAATACCAATCCTGCATAGTCTCTTCCAAAAATACATCACAACCTAGTCAAGTTATCCCAGGAATACAAGCCTGGCTCAACATGTGAAAATCAATCAATAGAATTTGCTGTATTAAATATGAAGACAAAAAAATCACATGATCTTGTCAATCGATGATGAAAAGGCATTCAATAAAACTCAAAATCCATCCATGATAATAACTCTCAGTAACTTAGAATACAAGGGAAATTCCTTAACGTTATAGCATCTATCCTCAGTTAACATCATACTTAATTGTGAAAAATTGATGATTTCTCCCCCATGACAAGAAACAAGGCAAGAATGTTCTCTCTCATCACTCTTATCCAACAATGTACTAGAATTCATAGTTAGTGCAATAAGGCAAATAATAAATAACTAAAAGGCATCCAGACTGTAAAGATTTTTATTCACAGATGACAAGACTGACTATGTAGAAAATCCCAAAGCATCTACAAATAAACCCTCTAGAATAAGTAACTTTAGTTACTGTTAGTAAGGTAACAGGATATGTCAATATTTTAAAAAATTGCATTTCTATATTCTAGCAATAATAGCAACCCCAAAAATGAGATACTTAAGTATAAATCTAACAAAACATATGCAATATCTATATCCTAAAAACTACAGAATGCTAATAGAAAAATCAAAAAGGACAAAGAAAAAAAAGAGATAAAACATATCATCTTCATGGACTGAAAAACTCAATATTGTAAAGATGTCAATTATTCCTAAAATAACTATACATTCACAAGGATGTATAGGATCAATTCCCCATTCTAAATCCCAGCACGATTTTTTATAGATATTGACAAGCTGATTCTACAATTTATATGGAAAGGACTAAAAGAGCCACAACAAATTCTGGATAAAAATAAAGTTGGAAGACTTCTACTATCTGCTTTCATAACTTATTATAAAGTCACAATAATCAAGAGAGAGGTAGTGTTGGCACAATGTAGGCATATAAATCAACGGAATAGAATCGAGAGTCCAGAAATAAAGACTTATATTTACGACCAATTGATATTAGACAAAAATGCCAAGACAATTCAATAGGGAAGCACAGTCCCTTCAACAAATAATGCTAGAACAACTGGACTTTCACATGACAAATTGAAAAAGAAGAAGAAGAAGAAAAAGAAAAATTCCTTGACTCACACTTTACAACTTATACAAAAACTAACCCCGTGGATCATATTGGTGTAAAACATAAAATTATGAAAGTTCTAGAAGAAAACATAAAAAATTTTCAAAATAATTGGTTAGGCAAAGAATTCTTAGATATTACAACAAAAGTCTTCTATCAAAATTGATAAAATGGTTTATCAAAGTTAAAAACTTCTACCCTGAGAAAGACACTGTTAAGGGAATAAACATATAAGGCACAGCCTGGGAGAAATCATTTGCAAACCACACTTCTGACAAAGAACTTATATCTAGATTATGTAAAGAACTCTCAAAACCCAACAATAAGAAAACAAACAACCCAATAAAAATAGGCACTCAAAATTACCACTGCATAACATTTAAAAGCTAGAAACTTTTATTTGAATGTGTATATTTTTTTCCAGTCCATTATGGGCCCAAACATAACTTCTCACCAACTTTTTTTTGTACCATATAATTTGACCCAGAATTAGGCTTTTGATCTCTGTTAACTTTTGATGCACTTTATATTGACCTAAAAAAAAAGAAACTATTAGTTTTCATTCAACTCGGGAGATAAATTTTACATAAGTCCTTAGTAAAGAGACTAATTTTCCCATCAAATAAAATTGGCTCTTTAAACACACCCCAAATGAGTTATAACTTTCTGAGGCATAAAAATGTACTTTCTCACCTTTTAAATAATGACCCCTGAGCATGAATCACATTTTTAATCACGTACTTCCTCCTTCTCCTTGATACCAAAGCTAAACAATTTTGGAATCCAATGATGAAAGAAAAGACTTATTTCCCCTTTGCTCATATTTCTACACTTATTTCTTGTCACCTGGTACCATATTTTGTAAGTCACCGTAAATCACGTTTGGGAACAATGCGAGGTACAACAAAGAAACAAAGAGATTCTGCATGAAAGAAATCTTTTAAGATCAAGTTATTCAACACGTAACCCTCTTCCAAGTGAATGTCTTTCCCCATCCCCCACCCCCCCCCCCCCTCCACCCCAATATCATACCTGCTCAGGCCATACTTCTCTGGTGGAAACCAGAGAGAGAATAAACCTTGAAGATTTCCAGCACTATGCCCAGCTTGTTTCCAACTATTGCACTCTTTTCTTACCCTATTTTATTTTTTTAGAGTCTTTTTTTTTTAGTATATTTGACACACGATGTGACATTAGTTTCGGGTGTACAACACAGTGATTCAATAAGTCTGCACATCACCACTAAGCTCACCACAAGCACAGTTGCTGTCACCATATGCCACTATTACAATATCATTGACTATGTCCCTTATTTGTACATTTCATCCCCATGACTTATTGGTTCCATCACTGGAAGCCTGTATCTCCCACTCCCCTCCGCTCATTCCGCCCATCCTTCCACCACCCACCCCTCTGGCAAACTTATTTTATTTCTCTTATAGTACTTCTCAACACCTGAAATATGAGATAAAACGTAAATAAATAGGTCTCCTTCCAGCAGATTGTAAGTTCCATGAGAAGAGAGACTTTGTCTTTCTCCTGTACTCTTTTATCCTCGGCATCCACAACAGGGTCCGGCACAAGTCGATGCTCAATAAACAGCTGTGAATCAACAACTTCCCGAGGCATCTCTCCCTACCCCGTCCCTTCACATTTTCCCAAGGATCCTGGCCATCCCATAGCAGCACTGCCGGTGGAAACAACAAAATATGCTGCCCTCCACTCCCTCCTTTCTTCCAGATTAGTGACCGAGTCTTTTTGCCAATTTCTGTGCTAACGAGATACCGAGGATGCATCCCTGGTTGCCCACTCTAGCTCCAAATGCCCACCAGTGTCCACCATAGCAAATGGAAACAAAAAGCAGCACTCACTTCATACTTCAAATGAAAACAGCCTAAAGGCTTTAAAAGCAATAGGCAATAGAGGCTGGTTTCCTACTAAAAGAACTGTTGAGTATTCATCCACTGGATTTACTGTCAGGAGAACTGTTTTCTCATCTGAGATCTACCACTAACTACATGTGCGCCAAGTCCCAGCCTGTTAGTTTGAAGACAGCTAACGATACTGAAACGAAGCCATGATTTAGAGCAAGCAAGTGTTCTTAGCAGAGGCTATGGGAGAGGGTGAAGGGGAGTTAGTGGGGAGTAGAAGGCAGAGAAGGACAGCTGTGAGGCTTTTTCAAACCGTACATGCAGCCCCAAACCCCCTACCCTAAGCCACCCCTACAGAATCATCACCACGGAGTAAGCCACTGTTGCTGTTCTAACAAGACTATGAAAAACTCAGAAAAACTTCTCCAGGTTTTAAGTGTAAGTTCTTGGAGAAATGGGACCAAGATTTACACTTCTTAGTGACAGCCAGCGTGGTCTCTAACATGGGGTACTCCTGCGTCTGCCTGTCTCCAGCCTCAGCTCCTCTCTCCCCTCAGCCACGCCCTGTACTTCTATTGTACTGAACTTCTCCTGACTGCCCGGACAGGCCAGGCCTTTCTTCATCTGTCACCGCCTGTGGGAGAAACCACTGACTGACGGCCTGACGAACAGCCTGGTAGGCAGTCTCGCTTCTTTCCTGGCCAACTGAGCTCCAGCTTTGTTCAGACAGGGGCATCAATGTGCTCAGGGAAGCCGAGCCCCTCTCTCAGCTGCAGAAGATGGCTTGGACAACACAATCACAGCCCGCTTTCTTCTCCTTTATCAGTGACCGATTCAGGGTGGGCATGTGACCCTTCTGCCTAATGCCATAGGGAGCTTCTGGGAAATTTCATCCTTTGTTATCTAGAGAAACACTGAGAAGCAAGCCCTCCCTTTCTGCTTGGGATGTTATCACCTGAAGCCGTGATGCCGCTGCAGTCAACCTGTGGCAGAGCAGGGAAAACCGAGAGAATCCAGCCTGGAGCCGTGACCGCTTGAACCTCCTACCTCCATACTTCTTAAGTGACACAGTTAAGTAACTCACCTAACGGTGTTATTTACAACAGCAAGCACTGACATCCCACCACGTGGCCTGGGAAGCCCCTCAGGCTTTTTCTCCTAGAGTAGCCCTGCCATCTCCCATTTAGAGCTCAACTACAGTTTCCTCGGGAAGTCTTCACGACATCCCCAGACAGTTAAACAGTTCCAGGCACTGTCATCTCCACATCTGCTTTCTGTGAGCTTCTCAAGAGCAAGGATTTTCACCCTTGGCAGAGGCCCTGGGATACTGTAATTAAGTCTCAGTTTGGGCTTAGCACGAGCGACTCCATTTTGGGTCTGTTGAATGAATGAACAGCAAAACAATGAATGAAAAGACGAACACACAGGATGCCTTCCATGCCTTAGATGAAGACAATGACTGACAGACTGAATACGGCACCCAGGCTGTCTACACTCTACTATGGACTTCGTTTCGGTGGTCGTGAGCAAAGGCAGAGACAGTGCAATCAATGGACATGTCCTATTTTCATCTGCCCACTGGGAACTGCCCCTCCTCAATCTCCAACAGCTGAATTGGAGCTGAACTAATGCCCCAGGCACTGGTGGCACCAGGGTGAAGTATCCACTCCTATCATGGAAACCCACTCCCTATCCACCGAGATGGCTTGGCCTGGCTTTGGTCTAGTTTATCAGTAAGATTTGCTATAAGGATAAAGGATCTGCAAGAAGAGAAAGACTCTCTCCACCCCCTCTCTCTGAAGAAGCAGATAAACCTGCAGGTGCCAGTGCTATTTGTCACGCCATACCAAAAACCTGTCAACACAGAGGGTGAAAAGAGCCAAGATATGTATGAGAGAGAATGAGTCCTGCAGCCTTATCTGAGCCCCTGGATATAGCTATGCCTGAAGCTAGAGCCCTCAGCCTATGTCATTCATGTAACCCAATCAGTTTCTGTACTGCATCAGGCAATATTAAGTGCCTGTGTCCTGGCACCTCTCCTGCCTCTAGGATGGTATCAGGAAGTAAGACTGTGAGGAGGCAGCCTAGCAATGAACAAATCAAGAGTGGGAAAAAAAAAAGGGACCCCCAAAACACACACACCACCACCACCATCAGGGTTTCCCCCTACAAAAGGGTAATCTGAGCCTCCTGGATCTCCCTTCTGCTCATAAATGTGTGGCGACCTCTGGGAGGCATAAAGTGTTACATTATCACATAGGGGGGGAAAACGGAGAGAACTCCCAGCAAGCTTTGTGCCATGGACTTGATGAATATCACATAACTTAAGGCTATTTTAATGATTATAATACCCGTTTTGCCTTTGAGGAAACGGAGACTCAATCAGCCAAGTTAAGTAAGTTGCTCAAGGCCACACAGCTAGCAACCGGAATTTAAACAGCACTCTAGTCCTTTCCCCCTCTCCCTTGGCTGGCCGGGCCGCCCATTCACCCGTTAACCCCCAGGCACAACGCCCCCAGGCACAAAGCCCTGCAGCCTCCCAACCTCAGGCCCCTGAGTCAGAGCTGCCGCGCACACTCAGCCATTCGGAAGCCGCGGGTAAAGAACTAACCCCTGTGCATGTGTCGCTTATTCACCAGCACCAGCAAAAGTACGAGTCGGGCAGACAGCAGCGGCGCCGCAGAGGGAGAGGCGGGAGTTCTCTCGGCTCCTGCGCGGCGCGAACCCCCGCCCCAGCCCCGCGCTCTCCACGGCAGCCCCGTCGCGCAGCCTCTCCTCTCCCCACCAGCGCCACGAAAGCGGTGCTGGGCGGCGCCCTGCCACTCAGGAGACCCTCGCGGGCCCCCCTGCCCCCGCGCCCCGTCCAGTCCAGATGTTCCCAGCTGTTCGCCTCCCGGCGACTTCGGGACCCCCGCCCTCCACTGCTCCGCGGGCCCTGCACAACCCGCCGCAGCCGCGCCGCCCGGCTCACCTGCCCCGCCGCCCCCGGCCGACCACCGCCCCCAGCTGGCCGCGCCCGCCCCGCTCACCTGCGCGGCCCGCGCCCGCCGGGCCTCTCCGCGCACC
>NW_026057584.1:80710234-80796640 GCF_023721935.1 Panthera uncia
AAAAAAAAAAAAAAAAAAAAAAAAAAAAACGAAAAAGATAAACCATGCTAATGCTTAGTCATAGAGATTTAATATGACCGTATTAGCATCCAACAAAGATTTCAGAACAAACTACCAAGGATTAAGAGGTTTATTTCATTGGGGAACCTGGCTGGCTCAGTTAGAAAGAGCATGCGGATATTGATCTCGGGGTTGTGAGTTTGAGCCCCACATTGGGTGCAGAAATTACAAAAAAAAAAAAAAAAAACCCTAAAAAAAGGAAATTTATATTTTTAATATTTATTTTTATTTTTGAGAGAGTGCACACACAAGTGGAGGAGGGCAGAGAGAGAGGGAGACACAGAATCCAAAGCAGGCTCCAGGCTCTGAGCTGTCAGCACAGAGCCCAATGTGGGGCTAGAACTCACGAACTGTGAGATCAGGACCTGAACCAAAGTCAGACATTTAACCAACTGAGCCACCCAGGCACCTCAAGAAGTTTATTTCATTATGCTTAAAGAGATCCATCAGTCAAGAGGACATAACAACCCTACTCATTTATGCACCTAATAACAAAGCTTCAAGATACATTAAACAAAAACGAGTATAAATTCAAGGGTAAAAAGGCAAATTCACAATTACAGAGGTTTTAATATCATATTTTCAATAACATATAAAACAAGTAGACAGAAAATCAGCAAAGATATAGTAGACTTTAACACTACTAGCTAACTTGATCTAACTTAAAAAAAAATTTTTTTTTAATGTTTATTTTATTTTTGAAAGGGACAGAACGCTAGTGTGGGAGAGGCAAAGAGAGAGGGAGACACAGAATCCAAAGCAGGCTCCAGACTCTAAGCTGTCAGCACAGAGCCTGATGCGGGACTGAAACCCACAAACTGTGAGATCAAGACCTGAGCCAAAATCGGATGCTTAACTGACTGAGCCACCCAGGCACCCCTAACTTGATCTGACTTTTACACAATGCTCCATCCAAAGGCAGCATACACCTTCTTTTCATGTTCACAGGGACCATTTACCAAGACAGAACATACTCTGAAAAGTGTATTACATATTTCAAAAAAGTTTATAAGAATTCAAACCATATGTCCTCAGACCACCGTGCAATCAAGTTAGAAATTCATAACAGAAAAATCTCTGTGAAACCATTAAATATTTGGAAACTAAATAACACATTTCTAAATAACCCCAGGGTCAGAGGTATCAAAAGGAAAATTACAAAGTATCTTAAGGTGAACGAAAATTTAAACAAAAGGTTGCAAAATATTGCTAAAATAGAAAATTTATTGCACTCAATACTTACATTAAAAAGGTCTTAAATCAATAACATTAGCTTCCACCCTAAGAAACTAGAAAAAGAGCATATTAGACCCAAGTAAGCAGAAGAAAGGAAATGATCAAGATTAAAGTGGAAATCAATAAAACAAAACAAAATCAACAGAGAAAAACCAATGAACCCAAAAGCTGATTCTTTAACAAAATCAATAAAATTGATAAGCTTCTAGCGAGACTGATGAGGGGGAAAGTGGGAAAACACAAATTACCAATATCAGGAACATAAGAGGAAACATCACCCTAGAGTGTATTATGAACTTCATACCAGTAAACTTGTCAATAAGTGAAAAGGACAATTTCCTTAAAAGAAACAAACTTTTGCCAAAGTTCACTCAGGAAGAAACAGATAATTTGAATGACCCTCTATTACAGAAACTGAGCTATAGTTAAAAATCCTTCATACAAGAAAATTCCAGGGACAGATGGCTTCACTGACAAATTCTACAAAATATTTGAGGAGGAAACAGCAACTCTACACAAATTTTTCCATCATACAGAAGTGGAAAGAATACTTACCAACTCATTCTATGATGCCAGTATTACGATACCAAAACCAGAAAAAGACATTTCAGGAGAAGACAACTACAGATGAATATCCCTTCAGATACAATCATCCCAAACAAAAATTTAGCAAACAGAATCCAACATGTTAAAAGGAGAATACATAACCAAATACGGTTTATCCCAGGAATGCAACATTGATTTCAAAACCAGTGTAATTCACTATTATTAATTTTTTTTAAGCCATGATCATTTCTATACACAGAAAAAGCATTTACAAAATCCAACATCCTTTCTAAAATTTCACAGAAAACTAAAAATATATAAGAGAATTTCTTCAATCTGATAAAGGAGATCTACTAAAAACAAAACCCACATCGTACTTCAGTGAAATACTGAATGCTTCTCCCCTAAAATTAGGAAGACAGGGATATCTACTCTCAATACGCTATCTATCCATTCCTCTAATATTCTAAATACTGCTTTTGTAAGTAAAGGTATATGTATTTCATTAATTTTGCCTCCCAAAGAAATATATTAGCTTTAGCTAAAAATCAATAAACAGTCACATTACTAAGGTTTCTGTTTTTTTCTATAAAAGTGGATTTAAAGACATTTATCAACTAAACAGATAAGTGCCCATTTGCAATAAATTCTTTTTAGAATTTAATAACAGGGTAAAGATTTTTCTCTTCTGAAAAACAGCTGTGTTAAATTTTAAATGAATAAGAACTGAATCACCCTCAGTTTCTCTATCTTAACTGCCTGTGGGGATTTGAAGAAGAAAAGAAGGTAAGAGGACTTTAATGGCTGGAGTAACTGATACCTTAAGCAGAAATGTAAAAGTGAAAGTAATCTTATTGTATGGACATATTTTATCATACACGTTATAATTCTAGAACCTGACTTACAAATCCAGTTTTGGAAAACAAGTCAATTAGAAGTTATATAACAGCAACTAGTTCCACTTGATAAAGTAACAAATGATTAATCTTTGTTATCTAATTGTTGGGTTTTTGAAACCTTGTTTTAAATTGAGAATTTCCTGATGCTGATTAAGACCCTGACCTTCAACATCAACACTAATTTAGGAAGGTGATAATAACATCAATGGCTGGCTTGCTCTTAAATATCCACAAACAACAACAGAAATGAGCAGTAGTAGAGAAAATTCAAAACTAAGCAAAAATAAATCACTGACACAGGGTTTTAAAAAGCATTATTTGATACTGAGCAAATTCATCTATTGATTAACAAAGTCATTTCCAGTATAATTTTGCATTTCTTGAATACTAAGAGTAGAGAGACAGCTCTTACAGAAAATTTCAAGATACCTATATGTGAAAACAACCAAGAATTCGATCACTGGTTACGCAAAGGAAAAATAACATTAAAAAAAAAAAAAAAAAAAAAAAAAACTAGCAAATGGATTCATTCACCCTAGAAATTACACAGAAAGAAAATAAGTATCTCTCACCCACAAAAAAACTGTGCCAGACTATAAAGCTCTATACTTGGAAAAATGCTTGGAAAGCAATTCTTCCGGAAACCACCAAATCTGAAATGGGCAATAGACAAAAACACTCTACTGCCACTATGAAGGAAGCAATCACATAGGGGAGGTGTGGGAGGCAGGATACTCTGCATTCATCAATATTATGTTAGATTTTAAAAAACCATCCTCCATCTCCTGGACCCATTTGAGAATTTCATAGAAATGTATCAAAACCCTCAGATGTTACAGGGGGGAAAAAAAAAAAAAAGGTTGAGAACTACTGCTCTAAACCCAAGCTTCTCAAATTCTAATGTGCATATGAACCACCTAGCGATCTTTTTAAAATGCACATTTTTGATTCAACAGGTGTAGAATGAGACTTCAAATTCAAGCAATTTTAATAAAATCCCAAGTAATGCCATATCCACAGACCAAACTGAACAGCAAGGTTCTAAACTATGCATCTCACAAAAGGTATCTTTATGGTATAACCACTCTGGAAAACAGTTTAACAGCTTTTCAAAAAAATTAAACAGTTTTAATATACCCACTATATAATCAAGCCGTTTAATCTCCAGGTATTTACCCAAAACAAATGAAAACAGATGTACACAAATGTTCACAGCAGCTTTATTTGCTCAACTGGTGAGTGGATAAACTGTGGTATATCCATAAAAGAGACTACTCTCAGCAATAAAAAGGAATGAATTATTGATACATGGTATAATATGTATGAATCTCAAACAATCATGCTGAGTGAAAGAAACCAGACCAAGAAAGAATATATGCTTAATGACTCCATTTATATAAAAGTCTAGAAAATGCAAACCACTAATCCACAGTGACAGCAGATCAGTGTTTGCCCGAAAAAAGGAGAGAGGACTTAGAAAGGAGCATGAGGAAACAACTTTTAGAGATGGTAAATATGTTCATTATCTTAACTGTGGTAATAACGGTTTTACAGGTGTATATAAATGTCAACAAATTGTACATGTTAAGTATGTGCTGTTCATTCATCAATATACCTCAACAAATCTATTTTAGAAAGACATCTTTCAAATAGAAAATTTGCTATACATAAATAATTAAATTCTAACTTTTGAAAACCCATGTAATACTGTGATAACAAGAAATACACATTCGATGTGAGTCCCAATTCCTGGCACAGAACTCCTAAAACTCTTGGAATTTCCTAAGTGATAAATGTGACTTGATATTCCTAACAAATCCCTTTCAAGCATATATAGTTTATGTTATGAGGTGACTTTTGGAAAGCATCTAAGGATGGTGGCTGGTTGCCAAGAGAACCAATCATGTGATTAGAGAATTGGAACTTTCAGTCCCAAACCTAATCTCTGGGGAGAGGAGATGGCCTACAGATTGTAGATCAATCACCAATAGTTAATTAATCAATTATGCCTATGTAATGAAGCCTCCATAAAAAAACCCCAAAAGGACTAGGTTCAGAGAGTTTACAGGCTGATAGATACATGGAGGTGGCTGGAAGAGTGGCAAATTCCAAGAGGGTATGGACACCCCGTGCCCCTTTCCCCATATGTTGCCCTATAAATTGCCTTCTCCCTGACTGTTCCCGAGTTTTATCCTTTTATTAATAAACCAGTCATCTACCAAGTAAAACGTTTCTCTGAGTTCTGTGAGCCACTTTAGCAAATTAATTGAACCTAAGGAGGGGGTGGTTGGATACGCCGATCTAGAACCAGTCAGTCAGATGCACAGGCGACTACCTGAACTCGTGATTGGCATCTGAAAGTGGGGGAGGGGAACAGTCTTGTAGAACTGAGCCCTTAACCTTTAGGATCTAATGCTATCTCCAGACAGTGTCAGAATTGAGTTGAATTGTAGGACACTCTGCTGATGTCAGAGAATTGCTTGGTGTGTGTGTGCGGGGGGGGGGGGATCCCCCACACTGGAATAGATGTCAGAACTGAATATATATATATATATATTTTAATAAAGAGCTATTTTTAAGTTAATAGTACAAAAGGCCCTCTTTTCATTAAAGTCCCACCCCGCCCCCACTACCAAGCCTAGAATTTATTAGAACCAGCATAGAGTAGAAAAGCAGACAGCAAGCACTCAACTGAAATCCAGGGTCCCCTGCCACACTTCCCTCCCTTACTCCCCCAAATATCTGCTTCTTATTTTGACTCTGTGACAAAGTCAGTGGGAGAGCTCTTAGGAGTGGGGTGGGTGAATGCTCACCAGGAGTGTTCACCCAGGACAGCAAGTTGCAAGGCAGATCTACTTACCCACACTCTGATAGCAGCCCCCTAACTTAGGGATGCCACAGATTGCAGAGCCCTGGTCTCCCACCCCACATTGTCCCAGCCCATCTGAAGTATGTATCCACATGTTCTTGCCCCACAGGTAGCAATCCTCTTATAGTTTATCTCAGAGTTCAGTCCCATAGATGGCCTTATGACGTAAGTACTCTTCTAAACACTGAAGAGCATTGTCATCCACCTTTGGGTCAAACTTGTTGGCCAAGAGGTGATGGTTTTGAAGAATCCAATGCAGGTCTCCAGTCCCGTAAATACAGATAGACCGCTGGTGGATTCCAGAGCAAGGTGCATAAGGTGCCCCCATACTGATGTTTCCCTCATGGCCCTGCCACTTGACCAGCCTGGCAATGGCTGCCATATCTGAGACGTGAAACTTGGAGTGGTAGGGAATACAGCCAGGCATCCATGGTGCATGCTGAAGCGTGGCCCATAGACACTCATCGGGGCTATAGGTGTCTTTTACCCATTCAATCAGTTGTCAGGACTTGGGGTTCTCTAAGACATGTCGGACAAAGTCTCGGGAAGCTACAATATAGGCATTCCCTGTGAATATAGATATGTTATCAGGGGGAGGATCCTTCATCTTGTTGGTTACGTAGAATGTGTCTTTTGTCTCAGTGATATTTCCAGCGAGTCTTTTTGTACTCGGTAGGTATTTCTGAGTACCTCAGAAATATACCTGAGTATATACACCTTTACACATATGCTAAGATTAAGAACTTTCCCCCTTGCAGTGGGGTAGGCAGTAGTGGTGTAAGGTGACTCAGAGGGACAGCCATTTAGGATCTTTCTTAACTCCAAGTAACCACTGAAAACGTGTACTGTAGAGTAGATAAGAAAGCCAGTGGTGATCCAATAATAGACTACAATTTAAAAAAGAAATCTTAGTCTGTTTCAGTAAAACCTGGAATTTTGCTAACTATGTAACTATATAAACAGGGTTTTGCAAAATACAAAATTATAGTTAGACACCTTTTGAGAAGTCAGTCTCACTCCCACCAATGTCCACTCTCTCAACTACCATTGTCTCCCCAGGAGTGGGTTGCTATCCACCAAGGTAGTCAATCATCTCACCTTACCCCAAACACAGTCAACTGAATCAGGCTAGATACCTTACCTGAATTAGGTCAATCATATTACATCTCCTGGGAAGTTAGAAATGAGAGTGAATCACTACTCTCAGCCAGAGATTTCTGCTTAAATAGATATAAATGTAGAAGCTATCGAGTGGCCACTTTGGGCCAACAAGACGCCAAATCTCTGTAAGTCCTGTTACAGAGAAGAATGTATTAAGACTAAAAGTATTTTTAAAAAGAATAACACCTCATCACCAAATGGTGTTCATTCCACAAATGCTGGGGATGATTCAATATTATAATTCATCAATAATGAACAGATCTGAAGGGAAAATCTCCACAAATTCCAAAAAGGAATTTGAAAATATTCAAGACTCATTTATGGTAGAAACACTGGAGGTTTTACATATTATCTTTATGAAATTACATACATATGTATAATATTCTATTGTAAGTACCTATATTTTTTTTAACGTTTATTTATGTTTGAGAGGCAGGGGGTGGGGGAGGACAGAGAGAGAGGGAGACACAGAATCTGAAGCAGGCTCCAGGCTCTGAGCTGTCAGCAAAGAGCCTGACACGGGGCTTGAACTCACAAACTGTGAGATCACGACCTGAGCCAAAATTCGACCTTTAACCAACTGAGCCACCCAGGTGCCCGAGTAAATACTTATTTTGTTTTCTACGTCTATAAATCAGTCTAGAATAATCTACATCTTATTTAATGGAGAAACACTACCAGCAGTCACACTGAAGTAAGAAACAAAGATGCCCATTATCCTTACTACTATTCAATATGGAATGGAAATAATTTTCCAACAGAAATTTTTTTTTTAAACGTTTATTTATTTTTGAGACAGAGAGAGAGCATGAACGGGGGAGGGCCAGAGAGAGAGGGAGACACAGAATCTGAAACAGGCTCCAGGCTCTGAGCTGTCAGCACAGAGCCCGACGCGGGGCTCGAACTCACGGACCGTGAGATCATGACCTGAGTCGAAGTTGGATGCTTAACCAACTGAGCCACCCAGGCGCCCCCCAACAGAAATTTTAAATAATGAAAGGTAATGAGAAGCACACTAGTTAGAAAAGCAGAAATAAACTATCTCTGTAAGTAAGTTACATGGTATTTATAGCTCAATAACTCAAGAGAACCCATGCAAAAGTAAGTACAATCAGGTAACTTAAAGTCACAAGATATAAAATTAATATATAAAAGTCAATAGTTTTTAAAAATACAAATAATAACAAGTTATAAAGTATAATAGAAAACAAGGTAACATTTATAATAGCAACCAAGTAGATAAAATTCCGAGAAATAAGCTTAACCAAAAACAAAGCAAACAGAAAAAGAATGCTCCTGAAAATAAATATAACTAGACTCTAACAAATGAAGAGACAAATCATGTTCTTGGATAAAAAGTCAACATCACAAAGATGTCAATTATCTATAAGCTAATTTACAAATGTATGGTAAGTGCCAGTAAAACACCAACATTTTCTTTCTGAAGTCAGACAAAATTATAAAGGTCATATGGAAAAATAAACGAGCAACAATAGTAAGGAAAACTCGGAAAAGGAAAGCAGTAAGAATGTTAGAACTAGCCTCACCATGTATTCTTTAAATGATAAAAATATAAAAATAAAACAATGAAATGATTGATATTACAATGGTATATCTTCAAAAAAACGTGTTTTAAAAAGTCTTCTGCCCAATGAAACAAAATAGAAAATTTAAAAATAAATCCAAATGGCTAAGAAATTTCAAAGATGATGAAAGTGGCATCTCAAACCAGGAAGAAAAGATTTTTTTTTAAATGGTGTTTGGACAACTGGACATGCATTTAGATGGAAAAAAAAAAACAAAAAACGGACCTACAGAGCCATGTGTACTAGAACAAATCAGACAGGTTCTAGAAGAAATCTTGAGGTAAATTTTGAGAGAGGTGGCAAAACGACCTTAATTTAAATTAAAAAACCAGAAGCATTCTTTCATTAAGAAATGAAAATTTTGGGGCGCCTGGGTGGCGCAGTCGGTTAAGCGTCCGACTTCAGCCAGGTCACGATCTCGCGATCTCGCGGTCCGTGAGTTCCAGCCCCGCGTCAGGCTCTGGGCTGATGGCTCGGAGCCTGGAGCCTGTTTCCGATTCTGTGTCTCCCTCTCTCTCTGCCCCTCCCCCGTTCATGCTCTGTCTCTCTCTGTCCCAAAAATAAATAAAAAACGTTGAAAAAAAAAATTAAAAAAAAAAAAAAAAGAAATGAAAATTTTGGCTACATAACAACCAATATCCATCAAGAGGACACTGATTAAATGTACAATGGAACACCACCTACTTATAGTATTTAACAAATCAGAATCAATGCCTATCCCACAGGAATTTTTTTTAACAACTGTATTTATGCCTTAATCCCTTGTTTTGGGGAATCCCTGTTCCTTCCTCCCCAAACTCCCTTTACACCAATGATCAAAATGCAAACTGCCATTCTCTTATACCATCCACTTCTCAGGCTACAGTAACTAGGGTTAATCCATTAATTGACAAGATGACTCAGGCTGGGCCACAGATTTCTCAATCTGAAAGGAAGAGATTAAAAAGCAAATCTCTCTCTTAACACACACACACACACACACACACACACACACACACACCCTATACTTATATACCTATAAATACATAAATACAGAGGGGAAAAAAGCAAGGAAGGAAGTACATCCACAAAGGTCAAAAACGTAGGTATCTCAGAATGGTAGGATTGCAAGGGATCTGTATTTTCTTCTTTATACTTATGGGTATATTCTGAATGTTTTACATATAAGCATATATGTATGATGCTGCTACAAAGGAGAGGTGGGTATTTTCAAAAACAGATAAAACAAGCTGGATGTTTTGGGGGTTTGCTTTTCCAATTTACAGAGACATTAGCTACTTCAGACATGCTCAGGTGGCTGAGCACATTTCCAGTGATCATGTGCACTGCATTACCACTCTATAGAATGAGTATCTTCCTGTGCTGTATCATGCCCTAAAAACAAAAAACATATTAGGCAAATTTTAATTATACCACTGTTTTCTAAACACAAATTCACTACAATACAGGCAAACAATTATCTAAATTTTACTTTTGTAAAGTACGATTCAAAGAATCTACATTCAGTACATTTACTTTCTTCAGTAACGTGCTTCCACGTAAAAATTCTGCATTTCATAATAACACAAACTCAGTCTAAAGCTTTTTAAATTTTTTAATGTTTATTTTTGAGAGAGAGAGAGAGAGAGCGAGAGCAGGGGAGGGGCAGAGAGAGAGGGGGAGACACAGAAACCGAAGCAGGCTCCAGGCTCTGAGCTGTCAGCACAGAGCAGGACAGATGTGGGGCTCGAACTCATGAACCATGAGATCATCACCTGAGCGGAAGTCAGCCGCTTAACTGACTGAGCCACCCAGGTGCCCCAGTCTAAAGCTTTTTATATACCTCCTTAGAATTCTCAGAAAATTTATAACTTTGTGATTCATATACAATAAGGATTAACAATGAAAAAAGCAATCTGTACTATCTACTAAACTGTAATTCTTAACCTCCTCTAGGTCATTTTCTTCATTAATAACCTGATGATGAGAGGAGTAATCAGGAGACATACATAAAACTGTGGTTAAAAAAAAAAAAATCAGTAAGGGGTGCCTGGGTGGCTCAGTCGAACATCTGACTCTTGATTTCAGCTCAGGTCATGATCCTGGAGTCATGGGATTGAGCCCTGCATAGGAAGCCTGCTTGGGATTCTCACTCTCCCTCTCTGCCCCTCTCCCCCACTTTTGTTCTAAAATAAAATAATTTTTAAAAATCAGTAAGTTCACAGACCCCATTAAGTCTATCTAGGTACCAGAAATTTCAATTAAGAATCCCTGATATAAAATTAAGACTTAATTGAAATCCCTTAATCCACAAAGCATCCCAATTGTCTTTACTCTGTCACAAATCTGCTGAAAATACATAGCTAGAAATCACATTTCCAGTGCTTTGGCCTTATAACTAGCTTAGTCTCTGTTCTGCCACCACCACTATCACTGCTACCCATGTGCTGCCCTCCACAACCCATCCACCAACAATGATCTTTTACAAATACAAACCTGATGATGCACCCTCCAAAACCACAGCTCCCCATTATCAAGATTAAACCTTATATACTCTAAATGAAGGAAACACACACTCATATATATATACATATATATATATATATATCGCTTAATATCACTTAACTACTTAACACTGCATAACTAGTAAGTTATATGTAACATGTGTTGCTGTATTAGAACAGTGTTTTTCAAACTATGGGTTGAATCTCTAGTCAATCATAAAATCAGTAACTAGCTCATTTAACAAAACAGAAATAGCTATTTCTATTGGCTATATGTATAGCCAATCCTCAATACTCACAAATTCTGTGTTTGCAAATTCACCTCACACAAATGTGTGATCCCCAAAATCAATATGTGCAGTACTTTCACAGTCATTCGAAGAATGTGCAAAGCGGCTTTCGAATCATCCCAGTCATATGTTCCCAGCTGAGGTCAAAGGAGGTGACACTCTTCTTTCAGCTCTTATACTATAAATAAGTGTATTTCTAACATTCTATTTAGTGCCACTTTTTTGCATTTTTATAGTTTTTTGATGATTTCATTGTTTATGGACTCCCCAAATGCAGCAGTGAAGTGCTATAATGTTCTTAAGCACAAGACGGCTGTGATGTAACTTACAGAGAAACTGTGTTAGACAAGTTTCATTCAGGCATGACTTACAGTGCTGCTGGCTGTGAGTTCAATGCCAAGAATCAATAGTATATGTTAAATAAAGTATCTTCAAAACACAAACATGCATAAAACAAGAATTTGTATTGATTTGTTTGATGAAAATGTTGTGACCAGAGAGGTTCCTGTGAACCAGCCCTGTATTTCCTTTAGAAGTAATGGTTCAGTATTCATTAATCCATTGTTTGTGGCAACCTGACAGAACATAACTACTGCATAAACAAACACCCAACAGTATATTTGTGTGTGTAGTGTGTGTGCATGTCAAGACACACTTTATTTCAGTTTTATTTCAGCTACACACACACACACACACACACACACACACACACACACACTGAGTCAATCAAAAGAGTTCAAAAGCCAATGAATAAGAGAAATACTCCTTACTGGAATGGTAAAACGGCAAGGCAGACATGCAGGGGACATGGGCATACATAACTAACCGTTTTTTCGACCTAGAATCAGAATCACTTATAAACTGTGATTTGGCTGGGAAGTCTAAGGTAAACACATGTACTTTACAAAAGCACCCCAGATTGTTCTGCTATGTGTTCAAGATGGAACTGCTATTCTTCCTCCTACAGTGGTAGTTTTCAGAGTGGGGTCACTGGACAGGCAGCATCAGGAACCTGTTAAAAAATACGAATTCCTAGGTCCCATTCCAGATCCACTAAAAACTACAATGTCAGAATGAAGCTCAGCAATCAGTGTTTTAACAAGCCCTCCAAGTGATTCTGATGCATGACAAAGTTTGAGAATCACTGACCTAAACCTTCTGTATTTCTTTTGGAGGTATTTTGAAAGCCCTGATGAATGTAAGATGGCTGAGCTGATATTTCAGATAAAGTTGAAGGGGAACTACTGCTGTCTGAAGCACCTATAATGTACAGAAAATCTTCTAAGTACTTTCTCCACGGAAAGTGTCCTCTGTGTTTTAAAGCAAAATAAATAAAATCTCTACATTACTTGTACAATAAATAAGGCAGCACTAGTTCTTCAGATCATCCTTCATATCACAAAGTTTCTTTTCCCACAGCTCTTTACACAGGAACTGCTCTTAAAACCAAAACCAAAACCAAAACCAAAACCAAAACCAAAACAACAGGAAATGCTCTTAACACAAGTTTGCCTATCCTAAAAGGTGACTCTACACTAGACCACAAAAATTCTTTCAACCCTCTAACAACTCTCCAGGACATCACACACTTTCCAATATGAAAAGCAATGACATGTACCAGGAAAAAAAACAAAAACAAAAACAAAAAACTCATGACATCGTGGCATACGAAATAACTTCAAAACTCATTTGTAAAAAATAATTCAGTAGTATTTTTTTTAAGTTTATTATTTGAGAGACAGAGAGAATCCCAGAGAGACAGCAGAGAATCTCTGCTGACAGTACAGAGCCCAGTGCAGGGCTCAACCCCACCAACAGTGAGATCATGACCTGAGCTGAAACCAAGAGTTGGATGTTTACCCGACTGAGCCACCCAGACACCCCAATTTGGTATCTTCTACTAGCTATTACATGAACTCAGACATACTCTTGTTCAAATCACGTCCCTTGTGACACAAATTTCTACAATATAATTTTTACTTTTTACATAACACATTAAACCTTATATGCATTCATCCATGTACAACTCTTTTCTTTGGGACTACAAACTGCTTGAAGACAGGTACCACCTCTATTCCTTTCTGTAACCTAAAGTACATAACAGGCGTTGCTCGTTCCATCAGCAACTATTTAGTAAGCAGCGACCATACATCATTCACTGCACCAGATGATGGACACAAAGGTAATACAGACACAGTCCATGCATTCATGGAGCTACTTAATGAATGAACACATACAAACAACTGCAATGAAAGTTTGAAAGAGTGCAGTCTGTGTGAAAGATCCAGCTTACCAATATGATAACCCAAAAAAAGATGGCTTTCTTCAAAAGGGGAGCCTATTATTGCTCTTCTGACCTAAACTGCTACTTAAGGCCATAAATAATTGGTAAAAAAAAAAAAAAAAAAAAAAAAATTCACTGACAAGACATTTAATAGTTAATCGGACTTTAAAATACTTATTTTATATATAGAAAAATAAACAAAAGTCCTATGCACAATGCAAGGCTTACAGACAGCCAAACTGCAACATGGGAATAAAAGATTAAGGTTTTATATCTAAACTCCCAACAATCCAATTAGAAAGCTACAATTTGCCAATTCTCAATTCCTCAGAGATTTTTAAATTTAAAATCAAAATTACCTGACTTAATGAATGACTCTAGATTAAGAAACTAACTCTAAGGTCACATATTACTTACAAAATGAATACAAGAAATAAGCATTTGTTTAGCAGTTTTCTAGGATACACATGCATGATGCCAACAACAGCTGCCTCTGTAGAGTGTCTGGGATGTGGGGAGGAAGGACATTTACTTTTCATATATATCATTTTGTGGTATAAATTTTTATCTTTACATCACATGGGTATATTATTTTCCAACTTAAAAAACGTAGAAAATATCTTAAACACAAAAATAACATATTCTGTTTACAGTAACATCTCCTTTATAGTAATAAGAAATAAAATCTTTAGCCTAACTATATATTTGGGACAAGGATGACATGGCAATAAGGTTGCCATTTGGGCCAAAGAAATTCTTCTGAGGGATTCTAAACCTCAGGTCAAAGACCTTCAAAACTTCCAAAGAAAGAATTGAGGGGCCATAAACTTGGGTGAGAAAACAATCATTTCTCTTATTCCACTAACTTCTATCAAATTTAACATTTCCTTCAATTACTAATGTAGGCAAAAGGCAAAATAACAGTACTAGTAATACTCAGGACTAGCAATACAACAGAAATCACAGATCGTTTCATTGTCCTATTACAGTGGTTGCACTTGTCCAAATATTGTTTATACTTATCACTACTTAAAAAGATAATTAGGGGTTGTTAATACTTATCACTACTTAAATATTGTTTATACTTATCACTACTTAAAAAGATAATTAGGAGTGCCTGGGTGGCTCAGTCAGTTAAGCATCTGACTTCAGACCAGGTCAAGATCTCATGGTTCGGGAGTTCGAGCCCCGGTCCAGCTCTTTGCTGACAGCTTGGAGCCTGGAGCCTGCTTCGAATTCTGTGTCTCCCTCTCTCTCTCTGCCCCCCCACACTCGTGCTCAGTCGCTCAGTCCCATTCTCTCTCTCTCTCTCTCTCCCTCCCTCCCTCAAAAATAAACATTAAAACTAAGATAATTAGATTCAACTCTAAATCTTGTCATTAATGTATTACTAAAGCATGTAAATTACAAACATATTATTTTGATAACTTTCAATATAATTGGCTTATGTGATTCTATTTTATGCATTTAAAACCATACTGATTCAGGCTCTCTGTCCATTTTTTACTTGATTCTTTTTGGTATTGAGTTGTATATGCTCTTTATACATTTTGGGTACTAGCCCCTTATCAGATAACATCATTTGCAAATACCTTCTCCCATTCAGTAGGTAGTCTTGTCATTTTGTTGATGGTCTCCTGAGCTATACAAAAGCTTTTTATTTTGGTGTAGTCCCAATAGTTTATTTTTGCTTTTGTTTCCCTTGCCTCAGGAGACCTATCTAGGAAAATGTTTCTATGGCCCATGTCAAAGAAATTACTGCCTATGTTTTCTTCTGGGAGTTACACGGTTTCAGGTCTCACATGTAGGTCCTTAATCCACTCTTGAGTTTGTTTTTGTGTACAGTGTAAGAAAGTGTTCCAGTTTCATTCTTTGGCATGTAGCTATCCAGTTTTCCCACTGTATATTCTTGCTTCCTTTGTCATAGATTAATTGACCATATAAGCACAGGTTTATTTCTAGGGTCTCTATTCTATTCCATTGATCTCTGTGTGTATTTTTTGAGCCAGTACAATACCATTTTGATTACTACAGCTTTGTAGTATATCTTGAAGCCTGGGATTGTGATGCCTCTACCCTTGTTCATCTTTCTCAAGACTGCTTTGGCTATTCAAGGTCTTTTGTGGTTCCATACAAATGTTCATATTATTTGTTCTATTTCTGTGAAAAATGCTATTGGTATTTTGATAGAGATTGCATTAAGTCTGTACATTGCTTTGTAGAACCAACAATATTGGTTCTCCCGATACATGAGTATGGAGTATCCATCCATTTGTTTGTGTCCTCCACAATTTCCTTCATCACTGTTTTATAGTTTCCAGAGTACAGGTCTTTCACCTACATGGTTAAATTTACTCCCAGGTATTATATTCTTTTTGGTGCAATAGACATTTTTCCAGAGAAGACCTACAAATGACCAACCAACACATGAAAAGCTGCTCAACATCACTATTCATCAGGGAAATGCCAATCAAAACCACAATGAGACAAAATCAAAACAAATGAGATCACAATCAAAACCACCTTACACCTGTCAGAATGGCTATGATCAAAAAAGACAAGGAAAAACAAATGCTGGGAGAATGTGGGAGAAAAAAAGGAACGATATGCTCTGTTAGTGGGAATGCAAACTGGGGCAGCCACGGTTGGAAACGGTATGGAGATTCCTCAAAAAATTAAAAGTAGAATTACCATATGATTCAGTAATTCCCCTACTGGGACAAAGAACTGGAACAAAGAAAACAAAACCACTACTAAAAAGATACATGCACTTCTATGTTTACTATAGCATTATTTATAAGCTACAGTCAAGATATAGAAGCAACCTGAGTGTCCATCAATAGATGAAAGAATAAACAAAATGTAGGGTGTGTGTATATGTGTACACACACACACACACACACACATATATATATAATGGAATATTAGTTGGCCATAAAAAAGAGTAAGATCTTGCCATTTTTGCAACACCATGGATAGATTTAGAAAGTAAAATGCTAAGTGAAGTCAGACAAAGACAAATACTATATGATTTCACTCATATGTGGAATTTAAGAAACAAAACAAATGAACAAAGAAAAAAAAAGGGACGAACCAAAAAAACAAACTCTTAAATACAGAGGACAAACTGGGGGTTGCAGCAGGGGATGGGAAAAGCAGGAATTTTATCAAGCTGTCAAAGTCCCAAGTCACAAAAGGTTAAGAAGCCTTGGACAATGGTTCTTAAATCAGATCCCACAGCCCTCATTTGGAAATCGAGAAAAAAACATTTCGGGGTTATCACAATTAGCAGGCAGGATATCAATAAACTTCATGATATGCCTGTGACAGTCCCATACACCCAAAAAACTGAATGCCAAAACCATGCCAGTTGAGAAACATCTCAAGGATCAAATGGCAAGATTACCTCTTTGGTACCATGCTTTTCAAAGTTCCAAACTTAAGTGTTCATCCCAGAGTTCATTGGTATATTAGAATGTCTCTTGTCATTTGATTCTCTAATGTATACCACCCACTGAACAGATTTTCATCACTAAAATTTATTTTCCCCATGACCAACTAACAATCAAAAAAATAAAGAAGCGGGGGTGCTGGGTGGCTTTGTTGGTTAAGTGTCCAGCTTTGGCTCAGGTCATGATCACAGTCCGGGAGTTGGAGCCCCACGTCAGGCTCTGTGCCGACAACTCAAAGTCTGGATGGAGCCTGCTTCAGATTCTATGTCTCCCTCTCTCTCTGACCCTTCCTGCCCCTTTCTCTCTCTCTTTCTCAAAAATGAATAAACATTTTTAAAAAATTTTAAAAAGGAAGAAGAAAAAGAAAAAAAAGGAAATCACTTTTAAAAACAAATACAGTATCAATTATTCAGGAGTCAAATATTACTCTGAGGATTAGCTGAAAATTTAGTTTCTTTGCTAATTTTTAAAGTCTTTAATTTTTTAAATCATTTTGATTGTTAAAATGCTCTGCCAGGAAGAGATGGAAGGAGGAAAATATACGTATCAATCTGCTGATGTTTGACAACTATAAAAATATATTTAATCGACTGGAGAAAAAAATGTGAAACTATTCCACAGAATAATGTATGGAGATACTCTGTATATTTTACTCTTCCATATTCCTTCACATTTATTAGCCTATATAACTGAAAACTGTTATTAATAATAAAAAAAAAAGCAGTTGCCTGTATAAGGCACTGACTTAAGTCCACAAAAAGATAATCTTTAAGATTACCTTTCAAGATACTTCTCATTAAACAGATGAAGCAAAGTGGCTTAATGAGATGAAGTAATTTATCTTGCCCAAAGGGAAAGTGACAGAGGCCAGGCCTGGAACCTAAGGCACAATTCTGAAGTACCAATTTCATCAAATTAACAGTACAAATAAGGGCTGCTTGTCAACTCCCCAACCAACAACCTCCTATCCTTTGCCCACATTCCTCCCAAAAAAGGGAAGTGAGAAAGCTGGAAGTAAAGATATGAATTAGAGAACTAGCAGAGAGGCTGACTCTTTCACTCTTCATTCTTCTGACTGCACGGTGATACTAGCTGGCAAGAAAAAAGAAACCTAAAAACAAATGTAAGGAAATGGTGCTAAGAAGAATCTGGAAGTGGCTGTCATCTTCCTCCACTATTGATCCCACAAAAAAACAGTGGTGGATGACAGACTAGGCAAACCCAAAGTTCTATTTCATGCAAGTGTAAACAAGTCAAAATATCAACAAGGATCAGTTTTAAGATAAAATCAAATAATCATGATGGACCTACTGCTATCTACATTGGTCTCATTCATGGCTTATTCCTACCAGGTGTCACCTACACATCCATTACTGGTTTTTCTACCTCAACTGTACTTGAAATGAAATGAAGATGCAGAGCTGTACATTTAATAATACAATCAAATCCAATCCCAGTGGCCAGTATTATGGTCAATGCCTGTATCACAAACTTTCTACCACGTAAGTACCTGCATAGGTAATCCAGCCTCTGCTGAGTAAAACAAAGACTTTATACCTTCCTTAAGGCATTTGGTCTAAATGGGAAAACAAGTATCTATCACTCTCTCATGCATATATCCATACATACACATACATCCCTCCAGTGAGAAACACGAGATACTAAAAAATTTATTTTAAAACTCAAATTGTCTGGGCTAAAAGTATACCAAAATTCAGGACATTTACAGTAAGAGACAGTAAAAGAAAATTCCATGAAAAGGTAACTGATCATATCCAAAACATACAGAGGGGACTTCTCTTTTGATCTCTAGGAAAAATCAGTATTAAATAGTGGATAAATATAACTGAACCTCACAAAAAAAGGACTCTAAACCAAATTAACAGGATTACAATAATTAACTCTTTAAATAAAGCTTCACTACTAGTATCTTCCTAATATTTAGTCTTTCATTTGTTAGTTCTTTTCATCTAATTAACATTCTGGACAATATACCTAGTAGATAGACATGTGGATTCACAGAAGCAAGTAATTTTTAGACCCAAAGGTACTTTAACGGTCACTCAATCCAATTCTACTTCACAAATGAGGAAACTAAGGGCCAGGAAAGTTAAATAACTTCTTTGAGGTCACACAAAATGCATCCCTTACTATTTGGAAAATTAGTATGAAGGGTATGCTTTCTTTAAAAAGATTCTGGAGACTTCTTTTATAGTCCTTAATTTAAATTTCATTTAAAAAATGCAATACACATCCTACCATTATATTGTGAAATATGTAAAATATCGTTATCCCATTTAAACACCTTACAAACGTAACGTCTGTAAAAATACCCTAAGTATCCAAATTCACCTTGGATCAAACTATGGATTAAAACAATTTAATTAACAATTTAACTTCATAACTTTTGGTCATAATGTTATATACACACCAGCAGTAAATGTCTAAAGGGCAGCTTCTGCCTAAGCCTCATTCTCAGGAGAGTAGCCCTAACAGCACTTGTGTACTAACCTCCCCTGTCAGACTGTCAGACTTATAGGTACACAGACACCTGATTCAAGCCAAACCAATAATGACCAGGATCTGTGATTCTGAAACAAAAGAAACATAACAATGATGATAACAGCTAATATTTATTGACTGCTTACTGAATGCCACAAACTGTCCCAAGCACACAATTCATGCTCTCAACAACCCATGAGATTTTATAGATGAACTCAAAACCATTCAGTCTGGCTCAAAGAAGAAGATATGCACTTCACCACAACACTATACTACTACCTCTCAAATGACTGGGAATTGTTAGAGTTTAGTGATATTAATGTCACTTGCTGCTAAAAAGCCCATAGCTGCCCTGGTTCCTGGCATTCTCAAGCCTTGACCATTCAAGCCTTCTTTGGGGTCTTCAAGGCAACACCTAGGAATCTTAAAGAAACCAGATTTGGTTTCTGTTACTTGAAATCAACCTAATGATCCTACCTGCTAAACATTTTTAGGCCTCGTTTTTAGAGATCTGATACTGATGAAATAAATCTAAACTTACCCCACAGATAAATCATTCCTTAAAAGTTTGTGTTAAAGAAATGTGTTTACCAAAAAAAAGTAAATAAAATAAAAAAATTAAAAAAAAAAAAAGAAATGTGTTTACAAAAGGCATTCACCTTAAGGCTTCTTTCATATCATTCCCCGAGGCAAAAATTTTTAATGACTCTTCCATGGTAGTACAGAATAATAAATGACAGAACAATGAAAATGTAATAAACTTTAGGTATCATCTAGTTCTCAACCCACTCATTTTACAGATGAAGCAGTACAGTGGTAAAGGTCAGAGCTCTAGACTCAATCACTCACAGGATTTGAGTTCAAATACTGGCTTTACTATGTTCTAGTCCAAGTAGGAGTGAACTTCGGCAAGATACTTAATCTCCAAAGCCTGCTTCGTCTTCTAGAAAAGACATAATAGCACCTACTATACATCCTGTCGTTATAATGAGTCGTAAACCACCTACTGAGTTTAACAAAGTGCCTGGCATGTACTCAACACACTCAGTAACGCACAATAAATGGTAGCTGTGATGGTAGTGATGAATGACCTGAGACTCAGAGAAGGTAGGCAACTTTCCCAGATCATTTGGCCACTAAAGAACAGAAACAAAACTAGAAAGAGACTTCACACTTGCAAGTCAGTGCTCTTTTTTCTACACCATTCTACAAACCCCTGGGCTAACATTTGAAACTATCTGTCATCTGGTATAATTGTACCCCTTTTGCAGCTGTATCTCCACCTCAACTTCTATTCATTGATTCACCAAATATTTAGTAAGTGCCTTCTTTGTTACAAACAGTTTCTAGTGTTGAAGATATAGCACAGAACAAAGTAAGGAGAAGAAGTAAAAGCCATCTGTAAGTCCAAAAAAAACAAAGAGAAAGAGCTAAGAGAATGGCGTGCTCAGAAATGATGCAGTACTACCCTCCTGAAATCTCTATCAGCAGGGGATGATGGATTGAAAAGGGCAGATAAAATACATGCAAAATGGAAGAAACTTCCTTTACTTTACTTAACATCCACAGAAATTGCTGTAAACATTCCTGGATTCTGGGTGCCCAGGTGGCTCAGTCGGTTAAGCGTCCAACTTCCACTCAAGTCATGATCTTGTGGTTCACGAGTTCAAGCCCACGTCAGGCTCTGTGACAGCTCGGAGCCTGGAGCCTGCTTCAGATTCTGTGTCTCCCTCCCTCTCTGCCCCTCCCCAGTTCGCACTCTGTTTCTCTCCCCCTCAAAAATAAATAAAAACATTTAAAAAATTTTTTTAATAAAAAAAATAAACATTCCTGGATTCAAGTATTTGCTTCAACACACACCATACAATCAAACCTGAAAGTCCAACTTGTTAAATCTCTCTCCAATCCCTCTATACATTCTAGTAACAGTTTTCTCTAATTCTTAACTATACTAAAATTTAACTATTTCTAATGCTCTTTGTCAGATCAACTTAACCTGGTAGTTTCTGCTAACTTTCCAGATATGTTTTTGACCTCAATGACTCATTTACATTTCCCGAAGTCAAGTTCTGTATCATATTCTTCTTTTAATTTTAATCCTAGCAACACTCAGCACACAGCCTTACAAATACCCTTATCCATGGTTACCCCTTCAAAAGTTTCCTGATGTCATATTTAGATAACACCTGGCACTCAGATGATAACTGGCTAGTATATGCTTTTGTTGAAAGAATAAATGCTCAGTGTTTTCACAATATCAATTTACGAAATTTTATTTTATACCCTCTCTAGAACTCCTCTATAATGAAACATGAAATGTATTAGTGCCAAAAATAACTCTGAAATGTAAGAAACACTGAATATATCCTACTCTCACTGTTGCTTAAAATATTAAGAGGATATCAAAATTAGGCAACTAAAGGAGAAATGGCAATTCAAATCAGTCATGATCTTTTTCTTTAAACATAAGCAGAACTGGACACCTGGGTGGTTTAGTCAGTTAAGCGTCTGACTTCAGCTCAGGTCATGATGTCGCAGTTCAAGAGTTCGAGCCCCGCGTCAGGCTCTGTGCTGACAGCTCAGAGCCTGGAGCTGTCTTCAGATTCTGTGTCTCCCTCTTTCTGCCCTTCCCCTGCTCATACTCGGTCTCTCTCTCAAA
Source organism: Panthera uncia (assembly GCF_023721935.1). Lineage (NCBI taxonomy): Eukaryota > Metazoa > Chordata > Mammalia > Carnivora > Felidae > Panthera > Panthera uncia. The sequence goes on from NW_026057584.1 coordinate 80,732,262, forward strand.
AATAAATAAAACATTTTTAAAAACTGAAAATAAGCAGAATCATATGCTTCATAGAAATTTTGGTTCACTCTAATACAAAAAGGTATCTTATACAAATCTACATATACCTATGAGAAGGGTAATTAACACAAAATAAAAATATTGCAGCCATACCTATGTGTTCAAAATTGTGTATTTAAAGGGGCCTCTGACTCAAGAGGGAAAAAATATATACATTTAGTATTTAGGTACATGTTGTATCAAAGTAAGAAACCAAAAAGAATTCCAAGAATAATTTCCCAAAATCTGCTAATGAATTACACACACACGCATGCACGCACACACAGTGTTTCATAAAAACATAGATCTTAGTATAGAAAGAAAAAAAAAAGAGGCTCATTCAACACTTAACCAACATTTAGCAAACATATATTATGTTCCAGGCACAGTTTCAGATACTCGGAATACATTAATGAACAAAATATGCAAAGATCCTTGTCCTTACATAGATTATATTCTATTAGAATAAAATCTAAACAATAAAAAATAATAGTTTCCCACAAATTTCTTACATGCTTATGGTAACGTAAACATTCAGATAAACATAATGGTACCACTACAGAGAAGCAAAGTAAATAAACTTCTAAGAAAAAAAGGAAAAAGAAACAGAAAATCTGAAAAGCCAAAAGCAAAAATCATACACAATTAAGTGATGAAAAACTACAGTTAGCAATTTACTTATTTGTTTTAATAATTTATTGTTTTTAATGTTTATTTACTTGAGACACACACACACACACACACACACACAGGCCCCAGGGATGGGCAGAGAGAGAGAGACACATACAGAATCCGAAGCAGGCTCCAGGCTCTGAGCTGTCAGCACAGAGCCCGATGCGGGGCTCAAACTCTTGAACTGCAAGATCATGACCTGGGCTGAAGTCGGACACTCAACCGACTGAGTCACCCAGGCGCCCCTAGTTAGTAATTTAATATTCCAATCAAATCAATGTCATCTTTCAAAGTTCCCCAATTACAAAAAGTAAAACAATGTTTACAAAACCTGTAATGAACTTAACAGTTCAGAAGCTAATTTGGGATTCTGTAAGAAGTCAACATGAATCACAGTGGTTATAAGAATGGGTTTTGTGATATTAAAACCAAGGGCATGAATTATAGCCCTGCCAGTTACTAACAGTGAGACCCACAGTTTTTTCATCCATAAAACAGAAACAATAATACTACATAGGCTGTTGTTACAAAGATTCAATGAAAACCAAAAACAGGAAGCAATTCAAATATCCAGATGGATGGATGAATATATTACAACAATCCACTAGAATACTGTTCAGTAATAAAAAGGAATGGACTGATACATGTAACAAGGATGAATCGTTAAAGCATCATGCTGAGCAAAAGAAGCCTGACATGAAAGAGTATGTGAAATCCATTTAAATGTAATTCTAGAAAAAACAATACTAAAATCTATAGGGAAAGAAAACAAATCAGTAATTGCTTAGAACTACTGGTGTAGATGGACTGACTTGCAAAGGAGCACAAGGGAATTTTTTCGGTGTTTGAAATGTTGCTTTATCCTGATTGTGGTGGCATTTCCTTGTGTGTACATGTTTGTCAAAACTCATAAACTCTATGCTTTAAATGAGCACATTTTATTGCATATAAATAACTCAAAAAAGTTAATTTTAAAAAGGATTAAATGAACTAATCGTATGTAAAGTTATTAACATAGTATCTGGGACACAAGTAGTAGTCGAAAAATGGTTCAGTACTGTATTATCAAAAAACATCAACTATCTCTATACAACACTCAAGGGGTGTTGTGATGATCACCTGATCATTCTGGTTTAGATTCTAAATAAACACAAGTTAACAGTATTTGACCTAAATCAAGTGTCACGTAGAGCACTATAGAGACCAAGTTTAGGAGGATGCCTACTGGCAGACCTTAGGCAAAAGACAAGGAAAAAATAAGGAAAGGGAACAAAAGAAGATGCCTACATGTCCAAAAGAAAAGAAAGAGCTAAGAGAATGATGAGAGTGCTACCAATGTCAAAGAATGCCTAGATTATCTCATCTAAGTATTATCAAAATATAACTCAAAACTGAGTCAATGACTATATAAACAAAGTCTAATAATAATCCAATAGACACAGTTTTTAATTTTACCGGGGCGGGGTGGGGGCGGAGTGAGAATGGAGGTTAAGATTCATGAAGGTGGTTCAAGTGAAGTCAAAAGATTCTGTCAATCAAGCAGGAAAGGAGTCATATTGTGGATAGTTTAGAAATGCAAAGCAACAATTATAAATCCACAAGCCAAGGTTGTTATTTTTTTTTACAAGTCTATATAATTTAAAAAATACTTACAAAAGTAACTAGAACATGTTGGTAATGGAAGTTGAATTGAAATACAACTCAGGGGCGCCTGGGTGGCTCAGTCGGTTAAGGGTCTGACTCCTGATTTCAGCTCAGGTCATGATCTCATGGTTGTGAGTATAAGCCTGCTTGAGATTCTGTCTCCCTCTCTCTGTGCCTCCCCTGCTTGCGTGAATGCCCTCTCTCTCTCAAAATAAACGTACATTAAAAAAAAAAAGAAATACAACTCAAATGAAACACATTTATGAAATTTATATTTTACTGCTGCTTAGAACTGCTTTTCAAGGCAGAACAGTTTTTTAATTTTATTTCGAGAGGGAGTGCACATGAGCGAGAAAAGGGCAGAGAGAGAGAGAGGGAGAGAGAGAGGGAGACAGAGAAACTGTCAGAGCAGAGCCCGACTTAGGGCTTGATCCCACAAACCATGAGATCATGACCTGAGCCGAAATCAAGCGGAAGCTTAACTGACTGAGCCACCCAGGTGCTGAAGGCAGAACATTTTTTTAAAATGAACAAATAATTCTGCTTAATAACAGAAGTCCTGTAAACAGGACCAGAAGAACTGAATCGACTGTCACTCATGTAAGCACAAGTCTTCTTACACGTTAATTTAAAAAAGAGGAAAGAAAAAACGAACACCCCAACTGTACATTCTGGGAAGCAAAAGATAGTTATAAATCTTAACTGTCAGGGTTTGTTCAGTTTTGTTTTGATTATAAGTACCACCACTTGTAACATTAAAGAGGCAGAAAGGACCAAAGAGTCAGAAGTCCTGGGTTTCAACTCTAGTTCCACCATAAATTGGATTTCTTCTTCCCTGGAAGTGGGCAACTGAAGCAGGCTACTGAAAATAATCCAATATAATCTGATTTCCAATCTCCAGATTGAAAATCACAACTGTTACTGAAAAAGTTAACAGTAAAAGGGTTAAATTATTTGTTTTTAATACATCATTAAAAAAATAACTAAACTGCAAGTTTTCTTCCTAAATTCAGGTAAAATACCAAGACATATGTGGCAAACTAAGGACCAAAAGCTGTAAGTATATTGCTGCTCAGTTCACAAAAAGTAACTTATCTTTCAGGTTAATTGTTCATTCTAGAACAAGCTTCTTGATTTTAGTCCTTCTCAAACCCAAATAACTGGATCCAAGTAATTACATCACTACTGATACTTGAAGACTCATAAGCTACTTCTCCTCTTGGGTCAAATCCCATACAATAATATTAACAAAAATTTAACTTTGTGGAATACAAAGTTGTGTTTTTTAAAGTCCAATTCAATTCTTTTTTTTTTCTTTTTCTTTTTTTCTTTTTTTTTTTTTTAACGTTTATTTATTTTTGAGACAGAGAGAGACAGAGCATGAACAGGGGAGGAGCAGAGAGAGAGGGAGACACAGAATCTGAAACAGGCTCCAGGCTCTGAGCTGTCAGCACAGAGCCCGACGCGGGGCTCGAACTCACTGACCGTGAGATCATGACCTGAGCCGAAGTCGGATGCCTAACCGACCAAGCCACCCAGGCGCCCCTCCAATTCAATTCTTGTACATACTATAACTTTATTTTAATTATCGTTCCCATGGAAAATTGAGCTGCTAGAAATAAACTTCATTTTTAAAACAAAAAGAATATTCTCATATGACTTAGATCTAAATCTACAGCAAATGTTGGGTTTTCATCTTATTTTTTGAAAAGCTGAATACTTAATGTTCATCCCGATACCGTTGCCATATTCATTTTCTCCTGAAAGTGTAAGACTTTCAAGTAATCAAAGACCAAAGAAAAATGTGATTAAATCACAGCAGAAAGTAGTAATAACAGGGTAATATAATGAGGTCAGAACTGGAGCAGCCAATCAAAGGCATAAAAGCATTTCCTGCAATATTAATAGTCAAAAGAGAAAACCAATCACAGAAACCTCGAGCCTTCTTCTGACAGTCACAGAAGCAAGAGAACCAATCCACGCACACCCAGGGTTGACAATAAGGCGGGACCGCAGGTTCATTGAAGAAATCCTTGAGGGTGCAGTTACTATGAACTTCGCACGCAAGTTAACACCACTCCAGAGTCATAAACACAGTCAAGCCAGACAAAATTCAACAGTATGCCAAATTCCATCAGGGAGAAAAGCAGAATCTTTGCAGAAACCGTCGTGTTATCAAAAATGCAACCGTCAATTTGGATGCATTAAATCCTCAACTTCCAAAAGACCACCCTCTATGATGACAATTCCCGGGGACGCGGCGCGGGGACAGGGCAGCGCCAGTGGCTCGTAGGTGAACATCCCTGTTTGCTTTCTAACGCTGTGTGCCGAACCGGTGCCGTCCCGGCTAGGTGGGCAGCGCCGTCCCTCTCGCCGCCGCGGAGCTAGCCGGTCAACGGCTCTCTACCGCTACACCCCGCTGGGTAGTCGCGGCTCCCGCCCTCCCCCGCCGCAGTGCTGCACCACCTCATCCCGCTGCACCACCGCCGGCAGGGGAGCCGGGATTACCTTGCTAGGAGGAAGGTGTTTGTTATGAACGCGCTTTACTTTCCACAAGTCATTTCAACGAGAACCCAATGCAAAACTAAATTTGAAAGTGGGAGGAGAAAACCTTTCCTAGCCAAAAGATCCCTCGCCCATTAATTAACCCCGTGCCGGAGGAAGGTTCGGAGTGGAAGGTAAACAGAGGCCGTACGCCAAGTGCGGCCAGAACATCCCCTGCGCCATTCCCGGCCGCCGCTTACGGCAAGGCCCCCTTACGGCAGCGTAAGCGGCGCTGCGAGCTAATCACAACACTGGGACGCAACAACATGGCGGCCGCGGGCGGGCGCTGCGCCGGCCGAGAGGGTTTACGCTACTCCGCCGGCGTAGGGTCCCATGCGTTGGAGCGGCAGCGGCGCCCTCCAGCGAGCGTAAAGCGCTCTGTGAATGGCGAGGCCCGACTGACAAAGGGGAGGGGGGAGGAGGGAAGGGGGGGTAATAAACACTCGAGTCCCTACCGATTCCTCCTCCTTCTCCATCCCGGTGGGCATCTGGGGCACGGCCCGGTTGATGGAGACGCAGTCGTTGAGATCAGGCATGTCCTTGCCGCGGTAGATAGGCAGCGGTTTGGCGGCGTCCAGCGCCCGCGCTCGGAAGGAGAGTTTACTCATTGTCTCCCCGCCTTACAGGAACAGCCCGGGCGGCGGCGGCGGGGCGGGCGGGGAGGGGGGGAGGACTCCCGCCGCCTCCTCCACCTCCTTCCTCAGTGCAGCGCGGCCGGCCCGCTCCTCCTCCTCCTCCTCACTGCCCCCGGCCACAGCATGGGCGCCCACCCCGCCCGAAAACAGACCCCCGCCGCCCGCGGCCGCTTCCACACACTAGATCCGCCGCTCGCCCGCCCGATCCGCTCCCTGCGCCATGGCCAACATGGCGGACATTACCACAGCGGCGGCGAGCGATCCCGGCAGCCCGCGCGAGAGCGCGCCCCCGCCGCGGGGACGCGCCTCGCCCTCTCCCTCCCTCCCTCCTTCCTCTCCCTTCCCCTCCCTCGCCTGCCCACCCACTCTCTCCGCGGCGCTGCCGGCCCGCGGGAGCGTGCTCAGCCTCGGGCCGCTCAGGGGAGAGGGGGCGGCGGTGGCCCTCGGCTCGTTGGTCCGCGTCTCGCCGTGTGGCAGGTGCCAGGTGCGCAAGTTAACCCGCGCCCCCGAGCGTGCACCTCTGCCTCCGCGGCCCCGACACCCCGCTCGCAGAGTGCCCCGAGGGAAAGCGCCGGGCAAAGCACGGCCGCGCGGAGCAGCGCGTGTCTGCAGAAGTCCGTGAGCGGGAAAGGAAGATGTCAACCAGTGCACAACAGCCACCAGCGAGCCTGTACTTAGCGCTGTCTCCACCGCGCCCCGAACGCCAGCTAATTCGCACATCCCCGTGAGGTGCGAAAGGTCCACTCCGTCTGCCCACTCAGAGCGGCGCAGATCTGCGGAGTCCCGCCCGCCCCGAAAACGGTCAAGCAGCCCCTCCACCCTGTATCCTCTATTCAGTACCTGCCCGAAAGAGCTCTCCGTGGTAATACATCCTCGCTCATCCTTCGCGGGGAGGATGCTAATGGCAGCAGTGAGGGTTAATGTTTGAGGCTGCCAAATGCAACAAGTGCCCTTGAACCTGTCACCCAAACTTATTAGAGTTGTTTAGTGGATGGTAGATATTATTCTGATTTCAAAAACAGAGTTCTTAAGAGTTAAACTTACGAAAGTTAATCAAGGCAGCACACGTTTCCGAAGTGGCAGATGTGTGTGAAATACTGGGTATTATGGAAGACGCAAAGAAGTTTGAAATAAAGTTCCAACCCTCAGAGATCTTTCACGTTAATGAGATGATAGGTTGGTTGGAAAGATGAGTAACAGTAAGAGATGTAAATAGTTGAAGAACTGGGCAAAAAGTAATATAAATGATGGGAAAAAAATTAAAAGTGTAAATACTTTACACAGGAGATGACACAAGGCAGTAGGACATGATTAGTTGCCAAGTGAGTTGCACAGGCAACAATGGCTATAAGAGAGCAGAGAAAGGAGACACATTACTTTAGCTTGAACTGGGTAGAGAATGTTCTAAAGAGGAAGGGAAATGAAGTTGACACAAATTAAGTAAGTACCAAGACTATTGTTGACATCAATCTTGGTTAGCCAAGAGTTCCTTGGTTAGTCTTTTAAGCATTACAGCTTTCTTACAAAATCCCTAGGAAGACTAACACATTTTACTATTTTCTAATAACTGATAAATATTCTATCTAGCTCAGAGAAAAGTAGGTGGTTGGCTGAAGACTAGAAGTGAAAAAATTGATTTCTACAGTCATTTCTATATGGCATCAAAATTCTTCCTCCATCATTTCCCCCTCATCTACTTGTTCCCCTCTTCCTTTTTCCTCTTCTTCCTCTTCTCATTTCTCACCACATTCCCCTTTGAGGCAAAATGGTAGATATGGACTTTGTGGCACAGTCTAACACATTTGACCCAGCAAGACCTCAAGCAGTATTTAGCAAGGGTTAAGTGTTTTCCATCCACTTTGTTGTTGGAAACAATGGAGATGTTATGACTCACTTCTTGTAAGCAGTACTATTCTCAAGCTTATGGGCATGTCCTGCTCTAGGTACTACCCTCTGGAGCAGTTCTAGTTCTCTGCAAAGAACACGATCTTATTGGTAGTGGTCAACACTGGATTCAAGTGTAAAAGGGGTAGAGGGAGCCATGGTTGAAGAAATGAGTCATCCAGGGTTTTTATCTGGGTGCCTAGCACTTCTCAGATTCAGAAAAGATAACTTTTCCCCCCTATATATTGTTATTCTCTTCCTCTTTTTTTAATGTTTATTTATTTTGAGAGACAAAAAGAGTGCGAGTAGGGAAGAGCCAACGTTTTTCGAGTTTCCTTTTTTACAAGTCTATATAATTTAAAAAATACTTAGAAAAATAACTAGAACATGTTGTTTATAATGGAAGCTGAAATACAACTCAAATGAAACATAAAACATTCATGAAATTTATATTTTACTGCTGCTTAGAACTGTTTATCAAGGCAGAACATTTTTAAATTTTCTTTTAAGTTTATATTTATTTTGAGAGAGAATGTGCATGTGCAAGTGAGGGCAGAGAGAGGGAGAAAGAGAATCCCAAACAGGCTCTGTGCTGTCAGCGCCGAGTCTGACGCGGGGCTCCATCCCACGAACCTGACATCATGACCTGAGCCAAAATCAAGAGTCAGAGGCTTAACCGTCTGAGCCACCCAGGTGCTCCGTTACTCTCTTTCAAGAAAGGAAATATTGAGTATCTATTATATACCAGGCACTACAGTAGTACTTTAAAAAGTACATTATCTCAATTAATTGAATTCCACTTTGTTCTCATTATAACCCTATGGAGAAATGTCAGAATTTTACTAATAAGGAAACAGGCTCAGACAGATAATTTGCTGAGTTTCAACACTAATTATTCACATAACTGGGTTCAAATCCAGGTCTAGCCTGAGTCCAAAACTCTTGTTTTCTCATCAGTGCCACCCTGCTATCGAAGCTCTTCAGTTTACTGATCATTCAACATTCTAAAGTTGCTCTTCCAAAGTCCTGAGACCTCCCAACCAGTGTCTAATACAGTCATAACCCAAAGCCTAAAAGATGCAGTAGCCTTGAGGAGAGCAGGAACAACATCTGCCCCGTTAATCACTGTATCTCTAGTTCTGTGCCTCACATATAGCAGGTCCCTAATATATACATGTAGACTGATATTCCCTGAAGAAATTTACTGATACTGACCCCGATCCATTCCAGCTTGGAGTTCACATACCCTATTGGCCTGTCATTTGACCTAGCCATTGCTGACAATATTTGCTCTTATTATGGCCTACCCTGAATTTTAGAAACAATTAAAGCAGTTCAAAGAAATTCTTTTGAAACCTGAAATTCTATTACAGTAACAGATTTTTGCTGTAGTTATTGTTTTATTCTTCTTTTTCATTGACCATGTAACAGATTTCTTCCCCAAATCTTCACTATCTTCTTGCCCTGTAGTCAATGACTATAGAGCTGGTAATAAAATAGTTTGAGGTTGAAAACACAATATTCTTTTCGAGTGAGACACAGCCTGTGTATTCTTGGCTTCCACTTCAGTACCCAAATCAGAACGCCTCTGTTTCATATTTGGAAAGTAACTTTTATTTGAATACAAATATTATTTTTCATAAAGTTTGTTTCTTTTTAAAAATGTTTTAATGTTTTATTTATTCTTGAGAGAGAGCATGAGCAAGGGAGGGGCAGAGCGAGAGAGGGGCACAGAATCTGAAGGAGGCTCCAGGCTCTGAGCTGTCAGCACAGAGCCCGACGCATGCCTTGAACCCACAAACCATGAGATCATGACCTGAGCTGAAGTCAGACACGCAACCACCCAGGAGCTCCTCATAAAGTTTATTTCTAATCTCTTTGTTAAATGCCTATATACTTGTTAGAGCTAAAAACAGAAAATATCTTTCCAACTTCTGAGGTAGATCCTGTTATAAAATTTTTTGTCAAAACTTGTTTCAAATGATTGTGCTGCCTAATAGCCTATTTTAATTTCCACATACAATGCACTGAGTACAGTTATTCTCTAATCAGTCCACTTCAAATATGCTTTGGACCAATTCCAAATGGCATGCATTTAGCCAAGCAAGTGTAATATATACACACCCAAGAATTAGAAATAGTTTTAAAACTACTGTCTAAATGTAGCCTAGATTAGCATAAAGTTCAAATAGCTGTTAAGTATTGGGATTATATTCCAATTTCCATTTCCCTGCACTGCAATCAGGGCAGGCAGCTTCCAGATAATGAACAAATTACTTTTTGAAAGAAACCTTAAAACTAGTAAACACAGTTGCTATTCAACTATTTCAGAGTTTTGTAAATGTCACGTTCTTTCTAATTGGCTCCCTATTTCTGAAAACCCAATTGAGAGTTAATTGGGTTGGTATGTGAACTGCATCCCTCCCCTCCGCTTATGTTCCAGGAATGAGCCCAGTACCAATAAAGCTTCGTTGTTTTCCATATGTAATCTGAATGTGGGGTCTGCACTCATTACAATCAACTGGAATCAGTGCCTTTGACTGAATCTTTGAGACAACAGGGATGGAGACTGCACTCAGAGGTGACAGGCCAAATATCTACTTCCACCTTTATATTCGCCACAGTGAGAAAACAAGATGCTAAATAAAAATTTGTGCCTGTAGCTCACTCAGCGGCATTGCTCCTCTCAGACCTGGTTGGAATCACAGGGTGCCACCTTGTGTATAAGCTGATGATTTACTTCCCAGTTCCACAAAGGATCCAGATAGACTCAAAAATAATCAGTGCAAAAGCTCTCTATTTTATTAGTCAAGGAAAAATGAAACAGGTGTGGTTAGAGGAAACAGATTTGAAAACATACAACTCCAGGGGGTCCATGACACTCCGTTTTGAATCACACAAACGGTCTATCCCATTTCTTGCCCCACCCTGACCAGAAAGCACACTCAATGCCGCACACAGGGAATAGATTGCTGCTCTCCACTCGAGCTCTTTGATGGGGATACCAGAAATTAGTAAAGTTCTTGTGACAAAGCTAATGAATCCACTAAGACAACTATTTGTGTTCAAACAGTAAGCAAGCTCCATGGATTTAATTTCGGGACTTTTGATTTCTGAGAGGAACTAGGTTCTATCGATGTGATGAATATGATCCTCCTTATTTTTTAAAAAGTGCTGAGTTTGAAACAGGGAAACACAATTGATGGAGCAAGGCCATGGGTGGTAAAATAGGATCCTTTCCAATTCAGCTACCTTGCCCTCGAGAAATTCCACACTTCGCTAAATTCAGTATAGCTGCCATTCAGCTGAAACCACCATTACATTTATGGGACTGGCTGGACCTTTCATATTAGTTTCAGGAGGCAGTTGAAGAGCCTGGGACTTTGGGGCTCCAGGTGCACATCTCCTGTCTGTTTAGGTCTTCTGTAACATCTATTCGTCTCAGTTGCCTTCCCTGGCCCGTTGTATCAGCACTTTTTCTCCTCAAGCATCTCTGAAAGGTAACTTGGAAGGTGCTTGCTCTCTCCTTGTGAAGGCAGTTTAGTCTCGCTGGTGTGCTGGCACATCTCAGACAACTGAAGCAGACCCAGAGTGCCAAGCTAGCTGGGGTCCAAAGTGTTAGCTGAGAGAAGTTCCCTGTCAGGAACCTTGTGTTACTCATGTAAATGTGGGTCCCCTCACCTATGTTTTTAATCTCTCCTGCCACCAAAGGACTAATGTTTATAAATACAGATTTGTGAATGAAGTATGCAGTTGGAGTCCTGAATTAAAGAAAATTAGTGAATTGATTTCGTCACAGCCACGCCTTATTGATCTTATCTTTGTTGTTCCCAAGAACAAAATGGCTTGTTTCCTAAGAAAAGGTTCTGGTATTAGCATACTGAGAGCCCCCTAAGCTCCAGAGTGACTTGTTAGGAGCCAGAAGGGAAAGCAATTTTAAGTCTCCAAGTTAAAAAACAGGTCTGCTAGTCTTTCATCAGCTATTAAAGGTGATTTGGGCAGAGGAAGAAAAGAAACCATTGAACTAAAATACACCAATTACCTAGATATTTACTGGTTCACCCACACCCTTCACCTTATTTTAGAAGGGATTTCAGGTGGCTTTTGAGAGTAGCTAAAATGTGTGAGGATAACATTCGGGCTCTCAATTTCCTGGTAACACGAAATTTCCTAGTCATGTGAAAATAGGAAACCTTGTCAGCTTCACAGTTCACAATGTCCATTAGATAAAATGATTGCTCAGGAGCTTTATGCTTGTTCCCGGTCCTAACCAGAATACCCGAGAGTTCATAAATGGAGCAACTAGGTGGTATGACAGACACCTCAACACTATCCTTACCGAAGACACAAAAGAAGCATCCCAGGGCTGTTTCTTATAGTGATTCTCCATATCAACTAATGGCATCATATGCAATCCAGCACAATTCTGCAGGTATTAGGATGTCTGATGCCATGAACCCCACCCCATGCAGGTCTGGGAGTATGAATGGACTCTATGATCACCCATGCAGATCTGAGAGTGTAAATGAACTCCATGACCTCCAAGCGATCCTCCCTGAACAGTGTTTTTCTCTCCACTGCCTCCTGATAAACTGTGTGGCTGAGAGCTCAAAACTGTGCTCTATTACAATTGCCTAAAATGTGGCCCTTCTAAATGCCCAATTAAGGGTAGACCCCTATGCCTTAAATGACTGCATTGTGCAGTATAGCAGTTAACCCTCTTTTAGAAAGAAAGAGGCTTACCAAGGACTGGTGCCTGAATAGAAAGCTGTCCCTCCTACTCTTGCAGTGAGCTAAGGGTGTATCCACTGGCAGGGCCAAGAGGTAATTTTGCCTTTGCATAAACAAGGTGTGCATTGCTGTCTCAGGTTAGATAGTATGGTTGGTGGGACGCAGAGAAGAGGTGTTCTTGCACTCTATGTCCACATGAAGGCTGTCCTCTAGTGGGTAGCAATAGCCAGCTTTGTTTTCTAGCTCTGACTGCTTCCAGTGCTTACATCAGTGTGCCTTTACTTACAGAGCAGCCCCATCTCTGCTACTCACCATAGGCAGCGTTTGTAGCCCAGCAGCTGTGCCAAGGCTAGTCTTGAAGGAAACTAAGCTTCAGAGTATCTTCTCTTAAATGAAGACATCAGTTTCTCAACTCAGTGCCATACAGGGGATACTTTTGTACTAAGTCCCTCATCTTCCATGCTTACCCACTCCAGCAATCCTTCACAGGATCACTGGGCTTTCCCCTCGCTAGTACACGGGCTCATGCCTACAGAATACCTAGACCTGCCATTTTAGGTTAACTTAGTGGAAGTCCATGAACAAAGGGATTCCAGAAGTAGATGTTGGTTTGAAGGCCCCACACTGATGTCTTTCACTAAGCTTGGGGGCAACTCTACCTTGGTCCAGGGCTTGCTACTTCAAGGCCCTGCTGACTGTCTTGGTCCTTTCTTCTACTGCCTCTCTATTTCATTGGGATAAAATGGCCTAAATAGTATGTTTAACCCATGTATGCAATAGCTCCAGCTATTTAAAATGTACCAGAGTGGTTACCCAAAGAAAACAACATGTGAAACCTGGTTTAAGCATAGAGATGAGTCTGGAATATTCCACCAAAATATTCCCTCTAGTGAGGGAAATGAGATTGTAGGAAAAGAGATGGTAGTAAAGAGAAATCCTTAGTTCTTACTTCATAAAGCCCCTCTGTAGGGTTAAATGATTATAATTCCACATAGATGGTTTAAAAAATCATTTAAAGAATTAAAGTCAGATCGTGGAGCATACTTGGGCTTTGGAGAGAGACAAAGCTTGTTTTTAGTATTCTATGACCCTTACTATATTGTTTAACCTCTGTGACTTTATTTGCAAGCTGGATGTAATGTGCCTGTCTCATAGGCTCCTGATGAGAGAGAAGTGAGATAACATGATATAAATTGGCCAATACGGTGCTTGACAAATTGATAGGCCTAATCAACATTAAAACTACTGTGTTTTTCTCCCTTCCCTCTGCCTTTAAAAATTTTTTTTTATGTTTATTTTTTATGTTTGAGAGAGAGAAAGAGAGACAGAGCATGAGCAGGGGAAGGGCAGACAGATGGAGACAGAATCTGAAGCAGCTCCAGGCTCCGAGCTGTTAGCACAGAGCCTGATGGGGGCTCAAACTCACAAGTAGTGAGATCATGACCCAAGCCAAAGTCAGACCCCTAACCAACTGAGCCACCCAGGCACCCACCTCTGCCTTTTTATTTACATGGCTTGAGATGATTCAGATTAGAGCTGTGGCACATATAAGACAAAACCTTGAGTTTCTACTCTGGCTTATGGTTTACTTTGACCTTTTTAATTTAGAGCTAAACTAAACAGAGCATTTCTCCCAGCCCCACCCCCAATAACACCTCATTCCCTGTCACTATTTTGGTTTCACCCATGGAATGGAACTATTATTCAAATCATTATAGCCATAGGGCCCTGCCAAAGAGGTAACATTAGATTCTTAAAAAAGAGAAGATCTTTATTAAGGATAGACACACTTATATCTAAATACCTAATCTGACTCTCTGAAAAGCCCAATTTATTTTCCATTTTCCAAGAGTTCTGTTCAATAATTATGATAAGATGAATCACATGACCTTAAGACCCAGATTTGAGGGGAAGGATCTACTTTTTCTTCTTATTTCTGCCCACCTCTCATCCTCCCTCCTTCCGTCCCTTGCTTCCACCCTCTTCTTATTTTAGGACATTCTAAAGCTAATTTTTAGAAGTTAAGGTTTCCATCTGAACAGCAACATAGTTAGCTCCTGTTCAAAATCACAAACAAATGGGCTACTTACCTACGAAAAACCCCATCATAATCCATGAGCTAGCTTGTCTCTGAGTTTATATTCATCTGTAAAATAATGCTACTGGGTTCACAAGTGAGATCATAAAGGATATTAGCAGGACTCAAAATATAACATAGTGGGAGGCCTTCCAAAAAATTTTACAAGTGATGTTTGAAGATAATGTTTGTATGATTTTTTCCAACAAATCTGTCAGAACATATCCACCCAAATGTGTGCCCTTCAACACATCCACCTTAGCTTTATAAAAAGCTAGACATCTCTTAAAGTCAAACCTGGTGACTAAAGTGAGCGAACGATTTGAGGGTTTTTTGTTTGGTTTGGTTTTGGGTTTTTTGGTCACAGAGGAAGAAGGTAGTGATCCTGGTGTGCCTACAGGATTTGTAAACTATCTCTGTGGGCTTTTCCATAAGAAGAGTTCCACAAATACTGTAAACTTATCCAAGTCTCCACCTTGGAGGATCACATTGATCTGGATGTTTGTATGTTGGTGTGCATATTAAGCCAGGCCCGTTGCCTACTGACCTTCTCTCCTCTTTATTACCCATTGATACAATTTAATTTAGAGGAAAATATTAGAGCATAAGACTGGTAGCCTTGGTTTTACTAACCTTTCCCGATTCTTGAGATATGAGAAAAATTTCCAGTTAAGAGTTCAGCCAAAAAAGAGCAAATGTCCTTCTCAGTGCTATGTTGCCTGACAAGATATCTATTCTTTATTAATTTTACAACTTTACAAACAGCTCTGAAAGCATTCTATTTGAAAAAGATAAAGAGTATGCAAGCTTGATTTTATTTGTTAAATTTTATATAGCCTTAGTCTATACAAATTTCATCACTTTTAGAGATTCCTTGTCCTAATTGGAAATAATTTGAAATAATATGAAATAGTAAGAAAAGAGGGAATAGCCATAAGATACTTAGAATTGAGAATGTCAACTTCATTTCCATCTGCAAACTAAAGATTTGTTTCCCACCCTGAAAGTTGATGCTTGCTCTCAATAGTATAGCTAATAGCCCAAAGCAGGCACAATTATTGACTTCTGTGCCCTGTTGCCCGATCTATAGCAATAAATTCCCAGGGTGGCTGCGCAATTACACACAATGTGATCACTATCACAGCAGGCCCAGCTACATATGGATACACAACATGATCACTTACCCAGTAGGCACCGTTCAATATGGTTAGACAACATGATCACTACACAGCAGGACCTTTTCAATATGGATTCCTAACATGGCCATGACTGATACGCCAAGCCAATTTGCATGTATTCGAACTGCATTCACTATCCCTGAAGAAACAGTCTGATGGGGATATGTCATATAATAGCTAACTGCAATATACACTCAAGAATAGACACCCTGCAAAGGTTGTTTAGCACAGCAGTTTCTGCTATATGGAGAGTTGACCACGGACCCAGTGGAAATAGATTTGCCCTTGCAGACAACATGTGAGAGGACTTTCCAATGGGACTGCTAAGATGGTGGGCAAGATTCTGACTTTAGCCAAGTGTTAATAAGCAAAAGCTGAATGATGAACCAAAGATCTGTAATTTAGAAAACATCATGAAAAACGGGCCTGAGGGAAAAGGCAAGGAGCACACTGTCTTATGTGGAGTGTGGATTTTCCTGCACCCACACCACCAGTGCCTCCATCAGAAGAGGAGGCCTTTGACATTATCCTGCTACTTTTGTTAGAGCACATCCTTTTGAAGGAAGGTGCTTGTGTCTCTGAGCTGCTTTGATATACGTGAAAATACACCAACTTCTTCGTGTAAATTAATGTTATCAACAGTTGTGCAGAACAAAAAAAGAAAAGCTTTTTAGGCAAATAAATGGAATGCTTCTTTTTTGCAAGCTTTAAAGAAGTAAATGAATTTGCAGATTTGAAATCAAAATAACAAAATCTGAAATCAAATTAACAAAAAGAAGAGTAATTATTTTATCAAAAAGCTTTTCATTTGCTTTTAAATGATTCTACTCCCAAAGATTCCAATTTGACTGATCTGGAATGTGGCCCAGAAATGTACATTTAACAAATATGCCAGGTGATTCTGCATCAGAGTATTTTATATAGCTACATCCCATTGCTTCTCTTTCCTTCCTCATCTTTTCTCTAATTTTCATTTTCCTTTTGCTGTCCCTATGTCTCCTCCCCGTTTGCTTGTCTTTTCTTGCCTTATCTCTATCCTTTTCCCTTAATTTTTTCTTTTTTTTTTTCCTCTAGGTGTGGACAGGGTTGGAGAGGTTAGTTGGAGGGTCATGAGGAAAAGAGAAGAAAGAAAATACTGCCAATTTCATAAGCCTCAGGCCTGTTCCAAAATGATATAATGTCTCGCTGCTCTCCCCCGCACCCCTTTAATTGTAGAACAAAGATCATGGCCCCCTACTTTTCTACAGTCATGCTTAATAGAGGGAGGTCACCAGGAGCCAGGAGAAGATAGGCAGAGATCTTGGACTGAGCCTGCGATTGTCCATATTTGCTTCTACCTACTAGAAGATGCTGCATTTAAAATACTTATAGCAAGCCTGGGATTGGAGCAACTACTGTCTGAATTTCTCACCAGTGGCCTTTGTATATGAGGCTCCTATATTTGTGGTCTTCCCTTTCCTCTGTCCTCCACCCCCATTCTCCACCTATTTACTGGTTGTCTGGCTTTGTTTATTTCTTCTGTGGACTTTTTATCGAACACGAGTGAAGCAATATCGTTTGAAAAGCCCCAATCCAGGACACAGGCAGCTGGTACCCACATCTGGCCCTGACACTAGCTAACCTGGGACCTTGGATAAGTCATGCACCCTCTCCAGTCTCATCGCCCTTGCTGTAAAGTGAGGGTGCCTCTGTAATGTTCATTTAGTTCTAAAACTATACAGGGATGCCTGTGGGGCACAGTCGGTTAACCAGCTGGCTTCAGCTCAGATCATGATCTCATGGTTCGTGGGTTCCAGCCCCGCGTCGGGCTCTGTGCTGACAGCTCAGAGCCTGGAGCCTGCTTCGGATTCTGGTCTCCCTCTCTCTCTGCCCCTCCCCCCACTTGTGCACTCTCTCTCTCTCTCTCTGTCTCTCTCAAAAATAAGTAAAATGTAAAACTATACAGAATAAAAAGAAGTATGATTCCTCTTCTATGATGCTTCAAGATAAATCAGGCTAGGTGTAAATTATAGCAATGTTTTTAGCAATCAGAAGAAGTGATTATTTTGTCCTTAAAAAAAATTAAAACTAGCAGTATCTTATCTAGAGTCAAACTTACATGGCTGCCAAAGTTCCTACTGTTTTTGTTAGAATAAAATCAAAGGTAGTCTGAGTGGTAAAATACAAACTTAAAAAGAGGATAATGTTTTCAATTAAACTACTGGCTTCTTAAATTTCCTTATTATTAATGATATATTTTTATCATGGTTATCTTTTAAAGTAACTACTAGAAAGCTTTTTTAAAATTAAACAATTTGAATGGATTCAAAGAGTGGGTTTATTATTACCACAACTCATATTTAGAGTACTTTTAATTTTTTCTCAACACTTATAAAAGAGATAAGAATATAATACAGAATTAACTCATATGAGTTCTTAGGATACAAAATCTTTCTTCTCGGACACAAAGTATCAGCCTTTATGGTAATATTCCCCAGAAGAAGAGATGGGGAGCAGCAGGGAGGGAGGAGGGAGAGGGAGGACTAACACTTATGGAACAATATCATTTACCAGGTACTATACTAGACACTTTTAGTTCGTTTCATACATAACTATTGAATCCCATCTATACCTAACCTAGGAGCTGAGCATGGAATGGTGAGCAAGAAAGACATAGCCATTGCCCCCCCCCCATTTAATTCCATAACAATCTTTAAAAGCCCATATTATTGGGGTACTGGCTGGATCAGTCAGTTAAGCATCCAACTCTTGATATTGGCTCAGGTCATGACCTCACGGTTCATGAGATCCAACACAGAGCCTGCTTGGGATTTTCTCTCTCCCTCTCTTTTTGCCTCTCCCCCACCTCTCTCTTTCTCTCAAAATACATAAACTTCTTTTTAAAAAGTCCATATTAAATACATTTTTTAAAAAAAGTCTGCATTAAATAAAAGTCCATATTACTGACCCATGTTCTTTGCACCACTCACCTTGCATTTTATTCTAAGTCACAAAGCTTAAAATGTTTCTTCCCATCCCTCACAGGACATAAATATACCTTTCCTCTTCTATCCTGTACCTAGTGTTGTTGATAAATTAAGTGCTATTGAGTAGAGAGCTATTCAGCATCTGTAAGGCACATATTACCTCCTTTTACTCAATTAACCACATTAATAAGAACATTAGTATCCAACTTTTACCATCTATCCAGACAGAGAAATCAATTAAAAAATTAACAACAGCCTGAAATTTCCTTGGATTTCATAGAGTTCTATATTTTTTTGTTTCAATTTTTCATTTTCAATTGTGGTTTTTAATTTAAAATTTATCATCTTAACCATTTTTAATTGTTTGGTACAATCACATTGCTGTGCAACTGGTCTTCAGAACTTTTTCATCTTATAAAATTGGTTTACCATATATCTTGACCCAAGTTGAATGCTCTGTGCCTGGCTGACTTTGTGTAAGTAATTGGGTGACCCCCACCTCCAACCCATAAAAATTAAACGGAAGGTACACTGACTGGGGATCTTTGAACTTTTCTAGAGTATGTTTCTGTTCTCAGCTCTGGAATAAAGAGGGGATTTGGGGGAGGGAAGGAAGTACTAGAAAACAATTTCTTTTCCAAAGATCATACTTTGGGACTTTTACTTTTTTCACTTCATTGATTCATTCAAATATTCAGTAATGCAAACTCTGCTGTCTACTTTTTAAAAAATTTTTTTAATGTTTATTTATTTTTGAGAGAGACATAGACAGAGCATGAGCAGGGGAGGGGCAGAGAGAGAGGGAGACACAGAATCCGAAGCAGGCTCCAGGCTCTGAGCTGTCAGCACAGAGCCCAACGTGGGGCTCGAACTCACAGACCACGAGATTATGACCTGAGCCGAAGGTGGACGCTCAACCGACTGAGCCACCCAGGCACCCCCTCTACTTTCTTACTAAATAAGGCTTTCTACTAAGTGGAAAGGCTGTGATGATTCAAAGATGAGACAGTATCTGCCCCAGGTGCCTACTGCTTGGTAGAGCAGACAAAGCCTGTACACAGTTAACTATGGTGAAACACAAGAAGTGCTAGGTATCTTACAGAAGCCCCACAAAAAGTCTATGGGAAGAGCAACCATGGAGAGATTACTTCTGGCTGATTGGCTGGGCATTATGACAGAGGAAGTTTAAGGGGGAAATATTATCAGAGCTTTGAAAAATACGTGAGCACGTGGAAAAGGGGCAAGGAGTGCATTCCTGGCAGAAAGAAATGTGTGGCAAAGACATGAAGGAGAAAAGGATAGGATGCATTCCAGGATCAGGCACCTGAAGAATGAAACATGGTGAGTGAAAAGGTCTAGGAAACATCAGCAAAGCTTTCAATCTTGGTCCTGCCTATTAATGGCTATTTGGTCAATGTACTCAGTTTCTCTCATCCTCAGTTTTTGTTGTTGCAGATGGCAAAATATCTACAAGGTTATTGTAGATATAAAATATAGCAAAATGTGTGAAAATGATATATAAACCACAAAAATCTATACAAATGTAAGCAGTTTTTACTGGTAGGTTGGGGCCCAATGAGGGAGGGCTTAGGGGTTTGCACGAGCCACACCCAGAGGTTCTCTACCACGAGCTCCTCTTGTTTCCCAGGGAAAGTCTAGTTATCTCTTTTACACAGTGGAATATAATCTGGTACAGCAGCTCTATGTACACATTTGATAACTGGTGTAGGTTTCACACCTGTAACTCTTGTGATTAAATCAACTTGCTACAGGATCAAAGTTTTAAGTACAGCCTTCCCGATTTCCCTGTTTTCCTCTTCAATAGGCTGACAGGCTTGTCTTTTTGCCTGGAGGTTGGGGTTGCCATTTTGGATTTCCTGTTCTCAAAACCACACCCCCTCAGGCATCCACTAGGTCATTCCTCCCAACTCCATGGATTCCTGGAGAATAGGATTCAATCCTGGTCTAAGGCGCAGAGTCCACTACTTACACTGAAAGGAATTCCTACCTCACACAGCAGAAAACAATCTAAGTTAATTAAGGGTGAAGATATTTGTATGCCACAAAATTTCAAAGGATCTGCAGTAGAAGTTTAGTTGTCATTGACTCTAAATTTCAGTTGGTTTTATTTTACGTTTAACTTTTAGGTTGTCATTAACAATGGATTATTTGCAAAATTAAAGCCATTCAAAGTAAAGATAAATTGAATTCCTTGTACGTGCAGTGGCCTCTTCATTCCCGTGGCACACTCATGGGATGTTCTCAGTTGTGGCACCATTTCCCCATGACCAGATGCTTTTTCCTGGACTCTTACTGGTATCCTAATTCCAGTGGTATCCTAACTAGACACTCTTGCTCAGCCTTGCCTTCTTCCCATCCAGTCTCCACAGTGTTTCCAGAATGGTCATTCTGAACATGCAAATGCATCTGTGCATTTCCTTTGCATCCTTAGCATGACACAGAGCCCTCCATGACCTCACCCTCTGTCACCCCTCCCCATCCCTCACTCCCCCAATGTGCACATCTTTTCTGTCATACCACACATCTGCTGTACCTCAAGCCAGCCATGCTCTTTTAGAATTTGCTTGTTTACATTCTATTCCCTGGAGTTTCTGCTTGGTATTCTCATATTCTACCCTCAAGGTTCGTATTTATCAATCCCTTCTCTGTGAAGACACCCTGATGGGGAGAGTCCTCCTATCCTCTCCTGACCTCCAGCATCATTGATTCAGGCCTTCTCTCAGTACTTCATGCAAAATTAAGTCTATCGGAACATTATCACTGTTTCACTGTTTGCTCATCTGTCACCTTAATTTTATTTTTTTCAAGCCCAGATATCTGGGGCAGCTGAGCCCAATAAATAGTTGCTAAATGAATGAATAATGTACCCACGGGCCTGGACTTTAGAAAGTACTCTACAAATCTTAGATACCTTTCACTCTTTTTCCTAACTCCCGTTTCATTTAGTTCCTAAAAATCACATTTTCCATTTCAGCCCAACCCAGGTCATCCTATGGAGATTCCAACGACAAATGTCCACTTTTAGGAAATCATATTGCCAGTCATGATGAAGAGGCCATTTTCTATTTTCAAGCAGTTTTGAGTAAAAAAAAATTTTCAAATCCATTGACTATATTTCACTCTCTTGCCTGAATCAAGTTTTCAGTTACACATACACTCTGGAGACAAATGGTTTTGTCATATTCATTCCTAGCCCTGCTTTATAAAAGAGAATTTTAACCAACAGAAGTAAAGACAAAAGATAAAAATAGAGGTGATATCCCAGACAATTTAAACTGGAAGTTCACTTCAATATTGGATGACTTCTCTGCGCCAAGCTAGGTATGAGATTTGGTCTTTGAATATATTTTTCTCTCTGGCTTACATTTACCTAGTTCATGCTTCTCCACATAGCTACAATTGGCAGTTTGGACCAGATAAGTTTTTGTTTTGAGAGTTTTCCAGTGCATCTTTGGATATTTAGCAGCATCTCTTGCCTCTACCCACTAGATGCCAGCAGTACCCCTACCCCAATTGTGACAACCAAAAATGTCTCCAGATATTGCCAGATGTCCCCTAGGGGGCAAAATGAGTCCTACTTGAGACTCACTGACATAACTGATTCCTGCTTATCCTTCATATTTTAGCTAATGTGTCTCCACCTCTAGGATGCCTTCCTTGGACCCTCCAAGTGGCTTAAATGACCCATTACATATTAAAACATTGTACACCATTCCTTCATAGTACACATCAAGATTTGCAATTACGCATTTATTAGTAGGCTTCCTTGCTTATTATTTTCGTGTTGAGCTATAAGATTCATGAAAATGGAAACTGGGTCTGTTTTGCTCACTATTGTACGGTGTCTGGTTCATACTACGCACTCCATAAACAAATGGCTTGTAAAAAAGAGAATGGGGCTGCAGAGATGGAAGATGTAATCTCTGCCCTCAACAACAAAATTCAAAAAAATTCATAGGAAATATAGGTGTGAACCACGGACTAGAAGTATCTAAGAATTAACACAATTCGAGTGTATGAAAGCTTTTAAATAATATTCTTTCTGTATAACTGAAAGACAGTGGAGAGCAGCTACGAAATTATGTGGCAGGAAAGTCTCAGATGAGACACTAGGGGGGATTGAAGGGATTGCAAGTATTGTGCCATGGGGTTAACGCCCAGAAGGGGCCAAGGCTCATGTAATGGACTACAGGAAGGACTTTACAGTCGCATGCTCAGATAGCAGGCCTCCACCTGCATGAAAGCAACAGGCAGCAGCTATAGCCCTTAAGGGAACCCAGGGCAGGGAGAAGCTTGGGGAACATGTGTACCATCATCACATCCAGCTTCTGATACATTCTGTATCCATGGCTAAATGAAAAGCAAAGTAAACATTTTTTTTCTTTCCTTTCATGTATGAATAACAGACCTTCATGAAGATGTAAGCAAAATAAGTACTAAACTATATATTCTCTCTTTTTTAAACATAACATCTTCAGTGCTCTTACAATGACAGTTAAAAAAATTTTTTTTTAATATTCATTTATTTTTGAAGCAGAGAGACAGAACATGAGCAGGGGGTGGCAGAGAGAGAGAGGGGACACAGAATCTGAAGCAGGCTGCAGGCTCTGAGCTGTCAGCACAGATCCCGACGCATGCCTTGACCCCACAAACCATGAGACCATGACCTGAGCCAAAGTCAGATGCTTAACTGACTGAGCCACCCAGGTGCCCCTAAACTATATCCTCTTATCTGCTGTCAGCACCTTTTCCAAATAAGGGGTCTTAAACTGTTCTCATCTTTTTATTGCACTAAACTTTTTCCTTTGATTTGTTTGTTATCTGTTTAATAGAGTGGTGTTAGAAGCAGGGTCTTGACAGGAAGAAAATGGATTGATAAAGGAAATGTTTACAGGATGTATTAGGAAATCAAAGGCTAGTGCCATGTCTGGGTCTAACAGTGAGGCACTCTTGTCACCTTTAGGCCTGAAGGAATATAGGAGGGGAGAGTGGTTACAGGAAGAGAGAGGAAGACAGAGAGAGCTATAGAAAGAGCCATCTGCAATGAGCAGTGGCCACAGAAGAGGACGCAGCCAGCTTGCAGGGATCAGGCAGGGAGGGAGCGCAAAAAAGAATCACTTCCTAACCTTGCTCTATTTTTTCCCTTTCTCTCTCTCTCTGTCACTTTTTCTCCCCCTCAACTGCTGTTGTTCCTTATTGGTGGCAATCAAGTAGGCAAGGGTTATCTACCAACTCAGTCCACAAAGGTGAGCCTCCTTGGGCCCAGGGCAGGGGGGAGAAGGGTGAGGACATGGAGGGGCAGGCGAAACTGTTCCGCACAGGGTGTCATTACACACCATTTCCAATGGGTGGACGATCACATTATTTTGGACTTAATACCAATGATTTGTAAAATAGCTTTGATTTTGTGACCTAGTTTTTTTACTGGGAGATGGAATATATACACACTTGAAAGTAATAAAGAGTAACACAGAGAAATCCTACACGACTATCTCAGAGACCTAATAATTTTCATAGTCAATGTAGTGGCTCAGATTAAAAACTATGTTGACACCAGCTTCCAAACCCCATTATATTCTTGAACACAGCTATGTGAAAGACTGGATAAAACCTAATCTACCTCTGCCTCTCTCCTGGAGGAGTGTAATGGGACCATACAATAGAGACTTCTTGCCTTTCCCTATGAGGGGAGTAGAAGTGGCTGAAGTGAGGAGAGCCATCATAGCACTTTGAGGAAGTCTGGGAGGTGGGGAGAGAAGCAGCTGTTGGGAGGGGAAGGACCTTAGGGCAATAGGTGGATGAAAAGGAATGTTAGGATGTTTGCTGGTGTGTCGAGCAACATTAGATCTCTCCCCTTGGAATTTTCTGAGAGACCTAAGTAAAGATTAAATTGCTTCCTAATTTTTTATTTGAATAGGAAGCTGTTTAGATAAAGACCCCAAATCATCCCAGCCTTCTGTAGTCTGCAGAAGCAAAGAACAGATGGCCATCTGGACAGGGGCCCTAGAGCCAGAAGGAAAATACAAAGAGCATGGGAACTCAGAGTTGCCAACCTCAACATGATGCCTAGGTGAACTCTCCTCTACCCTCACTCACATTTTCCAGGAGGACAGAGCATTTTCATCAAGGGCAATCTGAAAAGTTCATGGATGAAGAAAGTGGAGCCTAGCTCAGCATACTAATAGGCACCAATGTTTAATAACTGTGATCTTATTGGATCCCCTTTCAGGGTAATGAAGCCTACTAGGGATGATTCTAGTTACCGTCTGAGACCATGCCTTGGCTTATGCCTGCCCCATCTCTTGAGTCCTGATCTGGGCTTGTCGCCCATGCTCCCATCTGTCCTGCTCACTGCTTGGCACTCTCTCCTGTTCATAACCCCAGCCTCCACCTGTCTGTGCCTTTGATGAGCCCATTCTGTAAGCTCTAGCCCTAAGCATGCATGTGAATTAGGAGTTTTGATAACTGCTTCGCTCACCAACATATTTCTTCCAATCTTCTTTGGGATTCTTGACACTGGCTTGCCTCGAGATACATACTATTCTATATAATAACAAGGATTCATTGGGGTCTGATGCTAAACCAAGTCCATGGCACTGCCCTTAGGATACTTCAGCCTGGCCAGGACCAACTACCTCAGTTCCTGCAAACCAATATTACATCACTACTATCAATTGATTTTTCCCCCCATGAGCCTACCACTTTGCATGAATTATCTCATGAAATCCACAGGACATACCAATCTGCAAGAGCATACTACCTTTCCTATTTTATAGATGAAAATACCAAAACACAGAAAGGCTGCATGTCAATTATACTCCAATAAAACATCTTCCCCTTGCCCACACAGAAAGACTGAGTAAATTCTCTGTCAGAGAGCCAGCCAGTAGTAGAGCTGGGATTGAAACCCAAACCATCAGACTTCTGATCTTATGCTCTCAGCTGCTGTGCTACATGTGCCCAGAATTTTCCCAGCCCTCCAGAAAGTAGATGATCCAATACTTTCACAGATCTGTACCATCCAGTCTGGAACAGCCTCCCTCATCCTGCACGTGATGAGCTCTTTCTCACCCTTCAGGTCCATGTTTCCTTCTCAGAGAAGCTTCCCTTCTCACCAGTCTAGAGATGGTCTCCCCTGCCTATAGTCTCCTGTGCTTCCTGTCTCTTTTCTCCTATGTTGCATTTATCCCAATAGATAGTCCTTTGCATGTCTACTTGTCTAATGTACCACCTTACTCTGCATGAGCTAGGATTGGGTCTGTGGGCTCAGCACCATATCCCCAGCACTCTGCCCAGCAACTGACCCAGAGCGGTCAATATCTTTCGAATAAGGCAATAAATGACTAGACTTCCTTCTGGCACTCTTTTCATCCTGGAACCTTGCAAAATTCCATCTATTACCTAAATTGTTGAGACTGTGACAAATGCTTTTTACTGTTTGTTTACTGCTGAGACAGCAAACATCCGGCCTTTGAAGGTCGATTTTATTTTCAGAGATAGATAAGTCTTTTGAGGTCAAATTTGCAATGAACAAGTTTGTCACAATTAGGTAGCCTGATTTTGATTCAAAATGCCTTGTGATTATAATGTAGTAGGACTGGGTCACCTGGGTGGCTCAGTTGGTTAAACATCCAACTCCTGATCTCAGCTCAGGTCTTGATCTCAGGGTTGTGAGTTAAAGCCCCACTTGGGCTCCATGCTAGGCATGAAGCTTACTTAAAAAATTGGAAAATAAATAAATAAATAAATAAAGTAGTAGGAGTGTGTGTGCATGTCCTATAGAAGCTGCAGAAGGGGCTTCTAATGGTTACCCAATGATGGTGGTCCCAACCCACCTGCAATCTACAGGCAACAACTCAATTGGTTGCATACATTCTAACACATCTGTTCAAGATTACCTTTATTGCTTTCTAATTAGATTCCAACATGCCTCGTTTAGTCCAAGTGTTCTCAAACTTTTTGGACCTAAGACCCTTTATATTTTTTAAAAGTACTGAGGATCTCTAAAGTGCTTTTGTAACGAGGGTTATATATCTATCAGTATTTACCATACTGAAAATTAAAACTGAGACATTTTAAAGGCATAATTTATGACATCACTTAAAAATAATATTTCTTTGTTAGGTTGTTTTGGTTGAAGTATATGAGAAAAAAATCCAGCATCACCCAGATATGTGGTTGGAAAAGGAAGAAGTATTATATTAGCCTTTTCAGATAACCATGGATATTCTTTGATACTATTCCAAAACTCAACAATTGGTAGTTTCTAAAAGATGAATTCAATGTGAAATATGAAATGTTTGTTATATTCCCTTATCTTGAACTTTGGATCCATGCATGATTTTATAATATCATATTGTTTGGTCTCTTAAAAAGTCGTGGCTCACTGAGTTATGCACATCTTCCAAATGTTCATGCATTTTATTATGCAATATCAAAAAAAATATCCATTAATATCACTACTGCTATTGTCAGAAAATTCTTTAAGTATTGGGATGTTGTCAAGTTCACATTGGCAGACACAATTTTTCCAAAATTAGTTATTTTGGTAATTTTTGTTCGAGGGCTTGAAGTTTATTATTGACAATAATATTGTCAGTTATTTTCCTTTATAATGTCAGGCCCACTTTGTTAATTTTCAAGAAAAGTTCTACAAAATAACCATGTAAAAGTAGTAGTTCAGCTTGCAATTCAAATAATCAGACAATTGTTTTTTTTGAGCTACGTTGTACTTCAGCATAAGACAGTTCTTTATGCATGCTTCCCATTGTATTAGAATATTAAAGAGACATGAACTCAAGAATCAATATTAAGTGAAATTGATAATTTTTATGATCCCCACCAAGGAAATCCTTAACTTACCTTTTCTTTTTTCTTTTCTTTTCTTTTTTTTTTAGTGTGAATCCATTTTTTCTTTTCTTTTCTATTCTTGTGTTTTCTTCTTTTCTGCCCCGGGGCTACTTACTGTCTTGATTTGTGCAAAGGTACCGGCTAGTTTGACTGCCACTCATCATCAGCGCAGATGTTAACAGAGCAGCAAAGCCAAATAACAGTATTATAATGAAAATAGTTTTGACCTTTCTACTCCCCCCAAAAGGGGCTTGTGCACTCCCAGGAGTCTACAGAGCACTCTTTGAGAGTGGCTGTATCAGTTTATCTGCTATAAAATTTTCCGAAAGACTTCTACAAAGTTGTGGCATTATCTTCCAGTATGATGTGACCAGACAGCACACCTGTAAAACAGTGTAAGCCAGAAACTGGAAAATGGCTCTAAAACCATGAAAGGAAAAATAAGTGGGAGAGTGCAGACTCAGTTATAGAAACATTTTTGTTACAATGCGTTTGGATGCAAACGCATTATGATGGCGCTCATTCTAAAACCTGCTTCGCTTTGCATACAACGTGCGTAAGAACAATCTCAAAGGTCACTGTGTCTTGCCGGCTTCTTCTAATTCCCAATTCTCAGAGCACACCAAGATACAAGTTTGCTTCTGAGGGAAAAGGCAACAGGAATTCAGAGAGATGTCTTATTTTGTAACCAGAATTTGCCTTTAGCACAATTTCGGTCGCTTCCTACCAGTCTGATTTGAGTTCTCACCTGTGCCCAATCTCACTGCATCTTCCCCATCTCCAGGGTATTTAGTGGCTAATTAATAAATGCCTATAACATCCAGGAGAGGACAACTTTGAGAGTAATACAATTGTTTGCGGGAGTAGGCTTTGTTTTTTTTTAATGAAGAGCTTAATTGTTCCCGTACAGAATGTTGCAGCTGTAGAGTTGTTCTGAGGGGAGCAAATGGGTTGTGTTCACAATCAAGGATAGAGAACAGGGGAGCCCATCGCTTAAGACCCTTTGTGTAATGTTGAACAATCTGGGATCCTGTGTTGGCATGGCTGGCCACAGGGGAAGGGATCTTGGAGAGGGTAATACATAGAATCTGGGTGAAGTGGGAGAGAGAGGCAGAGAACATCACGCAGTTTGTTGTCAAGGAAAACAAAGCTCTCTGTCCTTTTGGCATCTTTCTGGCTCTGAATGCTGCAGGCAGAGTTCTCCTGGGCAGAATTCACGCCATCCCTGGACATTAGGCTTGCAACAAAACCTCACACCAGCACCAGGCCAGTGAGCCAGAAACACTGGAAGAGGTTACTGACCAGCTGGCCTTACCTTAAGACTGTGGAGGTAGAGCACTGGGATGGACATGGCAGTGAAATCCCAGAAATGTGACAGCAGCTGCTTCCTGTCCCTGCCTCCATAGTGGATGACTTGGACCCTGCTGGGAACCCTGACTGATGAATTGGAATCAAGAGAATTTTCCAACCTTTCACGTCAATAGGCAGAAGGGAAAAGAATATGAAATAAGAATCATCCAGGAGAAGGGGAAAGGGAGTCAGAATATTTTTCTTCTTGTGAGGGAAGGCTCATTGACTGGAGAAATCTCAACCCGAGCCAAGGTTTTTGTTGAAACAAAAACAATGGTGCCTTACATTTTTTTTCAAAAGCAATTTACTGTTATGGAGTATTTTCACATTTCACACTACCACAGTTGCACCTCACTACAACCAAATGAGGTAGGCAAAGGGAAAAGTGAGTAGCTTTTTGTAGCTCACAGAAAGGCTGGGGAATTTTTCTATTATAAGGAAATACACAAGTTCTGAGAGCTGCCCATGCATTTGAGCCACAAGGCTGTTCCTCGGTACAAAGCTAAAAGTAGAAACGAATGCCAATGTGAGCTCTTTTAGAAAATTTCTTTTTGATGTCATAAAAAACAAGAAGGACCTAACCTTTCTCTCAAATGTAGAACATTCGCAATGAGAACAGAAGGTATTCTGTTTTGAATGTTTCTGATGAGATCGTTACATTTTTCTTTTCTTTTTTTCAAAACAAGAATAAAGGCTTCCAGTGACTTTCAGTTCACTTGTAGTCTTTACTACTCCAAGGGCATTAAGAGTCGGCAGTGCACACAATTCTAGTAATAAGTATTTATTTGGGTAAAATTGCCAGCATCTGGAGCTTTCTCAACCTTAAGCTCCCATGGGTCTCCTGTTGGTACCTATAGTCAGAAGAATTGGGAAAAGATTCAACTTCTTTGATGCCAAGCTTCCCATCTGTGAAATGTGATGATAATATCTACCTCACAAGGTATAAGTAGTAGATTAAAGGTGATATCAAACAGATAAGAGTATACAGCGCAATTGCTTGGGCACATTAGTATAGAGTAGATTCATTTGGTGATGTGCTGAACTTGATTTATACGAGTTCACAAGAGCTCATTATTATATTTTGGGGAAATGTGCTGGCCAGTTGCTAAACCATTGGTAGCTTGAAACCAACCATGGTGAGAGTATTCATACCCTGGAAATCAGCAAACTATAAATCAGCAGCATTCCTCATCAGCCAGTGGCTAAAGATTTATAAGCACACCACTACTGCTCATATGTTTTTCTCGTAGTTTTCAATGTTCTATTTAATATCATTCTAAAAAAATAGGATGAACTAAATACGTATTGTGTTATACATGCCTTGAAAATGTAACACGTTTTCTTTCACTGGTATACAGTCTCTGTTAGGTCAAAGCACCAATGAAAAATAATGGGATCCCAGCCATGAACAGATTTAATGGTTATGGTAGACACTGCTGGCTACCATCCCAACAATCGCTTTCCTTGCTCTTGCCTCTCTTCCCTCCTCATAGAACTAGATTCTTTGATCTCAGGCAGGGTGGACCCCAGTGCTAATTTATAGCTCCAGAGATGGATCACCATTGCTCTAGTCAGTCATGGTAATGTGATTCTCCTTCAATAATGATTGGTTTACCAGAGGGCATATAACTGAATTCCGACTTCTCAGGTTTTATTTTATTTTATTTTATTTTTAAAAAGTTTTTTAATGTTTTTTTTTTTTTTAATTTTTATTTTGAGAGAGAGACAGAGTGTGAGCAGGGGAGGGGCAGAGAGAGAGAGAGACACAGAATCCAAAGCAGGCTCCAGGCTCCAAACTGGCAGCACAGAACCCAACACAGAGCTCAGACTCACAGACTGTGAGATCATGACCTGAGCTGAAGCTGGACGCCCAACCGACTGAGCCACCCAGGTGCCTCTGGACTTCTCAGGTTTTAAAAAACAGACCCTGGGGGCGCCTGGGTGGCTCAGTCGGTTGAGCGTCCGACTTCGGCTCAGGTCATGATCTCGCAGTCTGTGGGTTCGAGCCCTGCGTCGGGCTCTGTGCTGACAGCCAAGAGCCTGGAGCCTGTTTCGGATTCTGTGTCTCCCTCTTTCTCTGACCCTCCCCTGTTCATGCTCTCTCTCTCTCTGTCTCAAAAATAAATAAAATGTTAAAAAAAATTTTTAAAAAACAGACCCTGATTAGAAGAAAGCTCTTGAGTCCTTTATCCAGTCACTTTGGTATGGGGATGTGATGCCATTTGACTATAAGGCAACAGGCAAGCAGGCAGGAAAGTCAACTCCCGGAAGATGTCTGAGGGGAAGACTGGAGAATATCTATTTCTGTGTTAGCATCATTGAGCCACTGATTGAACCATGGACCTGTCTCTTACAAGCAAAATGGTGTCAACCACAATTGCATTTTTTCCATTACTTTGTGGCCAAAAGCATTCCAATCTAATATGGAGAGAGTATATATTATAAGAACAGCTGTCTTTTCAAACTTTCCCAAATTACATTGTGTAGTTGATATCTACTTATAAAGCCCATCCTGGCTCTAATCTCAGCGAGCACAGGGCTCAGAGTGAGAGGGGATCCTATGACGGTGAGGAGAAAGGGGGTATGGAATTGAAAGGTCTGGAACTTCCCCTTGGACCTGTGTGGATTTGTTCAGGAATCAAGCAGAGACGAATATCACTTTGAAGTCCTTAAAGGGACTTGTGCCTCTTGAGATCTTGCTCATAGGGTATTCCTCTAGGCACAATATCATTAAGATCTTTTGAGGATTATTTTATCCTGAGTTATTTTAAATGCTTACCAGAATGGAATTCTGGGAAATTCATTCACAGCTGGCAAATAAATGAAAGGTTTTAAGGGAGTGTTAGAGATGGGGGTGGAGCTAAAAACTACACCTATTACCCTGTCAAACAAGATTTGAAAAGAACACGTCATCATGCATGTGAGAAAAGAAGAACCTGAGGAGGATGAGGATTTTCTAGAGAGGAAATAGTGAACTAGCACATTGTATACTCGCCAGGTGTCAGAATCTGCTTATGACCCTCCTCCCCACCGAAGACTGGGGATTCTTGCCGCCAAGTCAGTGGAATGCCAGCAGCAATGGAGCAGGGAGGAGGACATTTCAAAGAAGTAGGTGATAGAGGTCTTGCTCCTGGAAGCAGCCTGGATGTAGAGTTAGAGAAATCTCTGCCTGTCCGGATGGTTTCCCTGCGTGCCCCCACAGCAGGGTTTTTTCCAGACTCGCTGTAGGAGCACTGGGCACGGGAGACAGGAAGTGTGATTCAGGACGGTATGAAAATAGCCCTATGTGCTTCTTCTCCCCAGTGCCACAGTTCCGGCTCATCTCTTTTTCCACACGGTCTGTGATCGTGTCTGATGGCAACGTCTTCCCATACCCCAAAGGCTATAAGCTTTGGGGAGTTCAGCTGCCAGGCTAGTACCCAAGAGGGACAATGGCGATAGTGAGAAGCCACACTCAGGGCCTTCAACACTGGGAAATGGCAGAGAATGCTAGGAAGTCTATGAATGGCCTCCCAGGCTGCTTCGGGCTTATAAAGTCCTCCTTTCTCCTTTTGCTGAAAACTCCCATGGAAGTGAAAGGAACCTCTGTCTGGTTTATTTCAAAGGGGGGTTTGTAGAAAAAAAAATATTCAACATTATCCAAGTGGCTCCTTACTGGCTAATTTTCAGAGCTAAATATCTCAGCTGCTCCAAAACATTTCTTTTTCATATTAGTCAAAGGGACTGGTGATGGGCTCTGACATCAGATGCATTTTCCATTTATACATTCTGGTTCTCTCTCTTTAGGGAGATAGCCAATACTTAAGCCTTCTCAAAAATGATTTTTATGGAACAACTTCTCACTGATAAGAGTTCATCAGAATAAAATCAACTTCAGGAAGCCGGGTAGTAACTGCTAAATGTTCTTGTTATTTGGGGTCAATGAACTTCAAATCTCTCAAAGCTGTCACAGACCTGTGGAAGAAGCCTGTCCCTCTGTAGAAAAGCAAGCGAGAGCGTGCTGGGGCACTCGAGAGTCATGGCCTTTCTTTGGAGGGTATGAGTGGTATTCCTGAAGCGATGTCTGAGCGAGTGAGAATACAGACACCTCCCTTCCCTCACATCCAGGAAGTTGTGTGTGTGTGTGCCCGCGTTTAAGCTACCATCATGCTACAATTACATCATTCAAAATAAGACTATAAATAGTTTTAGTGACAGAGACACACTCAAATTACCTCAAAATATGTGTGTGGGGAGCAGTACTTCTGCTGTTGCTCTTGGGAACCCAGGAAAAGCCAACCCCCCTCGTGGGAGGAAGAGCAGGAGTTGGAACAGTGAGATGGAGAGGAGGAAATTCTCCCACTGCACACAGGTGACCTGCTGTTCGTGCGCCATTCAGCCACTCTCTCTAGGGCTGAGCCACCATCTTATTTTTGCTTTCTCAGAGTTTTTGCTTCCTCATCTTGCTCACAGTTTGTTTCCCTTTAACATCTCTGCTTGTGTATGGATCCAGCCCTACCTCCCCATTTCTCTCAAAGCACCATTTCAGCCCCCTGCTTCCGTCACCAAGTGTTTCCTCGTTCCAGGTTCTGGGAGAGAAGTTGATGGCCCTGTTCATCTTCTCCTATGTTTCTGGATATCCTAAGGATTGTTAGCCCTTGGGCACAGCCAGTTGTAACCTAGGAATGGGATCATGTGGTTCAAAATAGCAATCTTGGGGCACCTGGGTGGCTCAGTTGGTTAAGTGTCCAACTTCAGCTCGGGTCATGATCCGATAGCCCCACATAGGGCTCTGTGCTGCCAGTGCAGATCCTCTGTCCCCCTCTCTCTTTCTGCCCCTCCCCCATTGGTCCTCTCTCTTTCCCTCTCTCACTTTCTCTCTCTCTCTCAGAATAAATAAATAAACTTAAAAAAAACAGCAGTCTTGGCATTCTCTTGCTTGGGGGTGTAGATGAGGCAGCTAATAGGACGTTGTTAGGGCATTGCTAATAGTCTTATTAATAATGTTGGGTACCATGACTGACGTGTCTAATACAAACATGTGACCGTGCAGTTGAAGTATCTTCTTAATTAAAACTTACATTAAGGAATTTTTCATTTGATTTGTCTGACTGAACTAAAGTTCATGTGTGTGTGTGTGTGTGTGTGTGTGTGTGTTTTATCCTGAATAACAATTCAGAGGGAAAAATACCACAGTGTGTGTGTGTGTGTGTGTGTGTGTGTGTTTTACCCTGAATAACAATTCAGAGGGAAAAATACCACAGATTGTGCATCTCAGTTGAACTGTTGCCTCCTCGTCGAGCCTTCCTTGACCACCCAATCTAAAGGAACCAATAAGCCACTTACACTCCAAACTCCTGTCACTTTATTTCCTCCTTAGTTCTTATTAACTGAATTTACATTGTTTTTAAAGTTTTTAAAAATATTTATTTATTTTTGAGAGAGAGACAGTGCAAGCAGAGGAGGGGCAGAGAGAGAGAGGGAGACACAGAATCCAAAGCAGGCTCCAGGCTCTGAGCTGTCAACACAGAGCCTGACATGGGGTTTGAACTCATGAACTGTGAGATCATGACCTGAGCCAAAGTCGGACGCTCAACCGACTGAGCCACCCAGGCACCACCAAATTACATTACTTTTTAAAAAAGAATTCATTGCCTCTCTCGCCCCTTCCCCCAGGCTATATATAAGCTCCTTGAGGCAAGCACTTGACTGATCTTATTCACTACTTTACTCCCAGCACCTAGAATAGCGACTGACACAAATAAATATTTGTTAAATAAATGAATAAATAAATGGAGTGTGTAAGAGAAAAAAAATCCTCTGTAGACTTTAGATCTCCAGCTTTAGTGTGCACAAGAATCATGTTTCTTGTTGAAAATGCAGATTCTTTGCAGATATGCTGATTGAGTATTTCTGGGGTCAAGCCCAGGGTTCATCAGTGTCCACAACCACTCTGAGTGATTCTGATATGACTGGTGCAAGGACCACATTTTGATTATCGCTGCTGTGGTTGAACTTGCAAGACCTTCGACTTGAAATTTCCCACCCAATAAATACAAGGACAGACATGAGGTTACAGGGGGCCAGCATTTGGAAGATCAGAGCTCACTCCTTTGGTTCTCAAGGGCCATCACGCCCTATGCGCTATCAACTAGCTTGTTGCCCCCAATTAGATCATGGGCTGCTTTTACCAAAAGAAAGAGAAATAGATGCTCAGCAAGTATAAATAGTAGATGTCCACCCAAATATCTTGGCAGGACCGCATCACTCTCAAACTCTTTTGTGTGATGTTGAGGCATTCCATGACCTAATTCCTGATGACCTGCTCAGCCACACCTGTCACAACTAACCAATCTCATTAGTAAGGCAGACATACTGACCCTCAGGCGGTTTCCCCTAGATTACCATGCTCTTCATCACCTCTGGCAAGTATTTAGGATCAAGGGCCCTTAGTGTTGGCAAGTATTTGTCAGCTGGCTCTTTAAGGGCAAGAAGCCCTGGTCAGTAGTGTTTGCCACTTTCTGTGATGTGGATACTCCCACCTCGACTCATTTCAGGTTATCAATGCCATGTCACTGAATGTGGAATTGGGAAAAGAGGCACAGAGTTCCCTCTTCCAATAGGTATAAGCAGGCTCCAGCACACCACTTCCTCTGGATCTTCACACATTCTGCCCTTTTGCAGGTCCTCCTGTATAAGGGTCCTTCACAACACCCCTCCGCGTTGCGTTCAGCCTAATTCCTGTAGAGCTTCAACCTGTGGCCCAGTCGCAGTCGCCTTGCCTGCGAGCCATGCTCCTCCTTCCTGCTTCCAAGCCCCTGGATTCCCCTCCAGTACAGACGCTCACACGTGTCTCCATGAGACCACAAACTCACAGCATCCACACACTTTGCTCAATACCTAGTCCATAATAAGTACTTCAAAATGTTTATTGCATGAATGAATGAATGCATTCCTTGTGTCTCACGAAATCTCCTCCCGTGGGCAGCTGTCAACTTGATCTGGTACAAGACCACACAGAATATTTTTATTAAGGATGTAAACAATGCAGCTTGGATATAACTTTCCAAGGATTGGGCTGGTTGCCGGCTCATTCTCACTTCATTAAGATACTTGTGCCCAAAGGATCAGTAATTCTCTTCTCGGTCCCCAATCCTGCTTTTACCTTCATTATCCGTGAAGCCTGAGGGAGGCATTCATTAGTGAATTGGCTCCTCATGCAAAGATGGAAGGTGTCTGTGTGAGCTGAGTGCCTCTCTTGTTTTTGTTTGAGAGAAATGCTCACCAGAGGGACAATAAAGCCATCAGGATGGGGTGTGTACAGCATGGCAGGGGTGCTGGGGTGATAGCAGGAGGGAGAAGGGGACAAGAGGCACTCAGAAGGGAAATCTGAGAGATATGGGTTCATTCTCAACATATTTTCTGAGTTTAGGGGGAGTGAAACATTCTATATCCAATGAGATTTGAAGGTCGGTTTAATATTATACATTTTTTCTGGCAAATTAAAGACCAGAGCTTTCTGTGGGCTTTCTGACTCTCAGCAATAAATAAAAATTAGAGTAGCATTTCAAAGAGGGTTGGTGTCTCCTCGCACAGCAGGTGGGAAATAAAGCTTTTCAGCCTTCTGGGTAGCCGGTGGGAGAAACGTATATGCTCATGTCGCTGATCTCCGGTATGCCTCCCCAAGGGACAGTAACAATTACAGCGCCTGCATGGGCACACATTTGGGGGCACACTGGCTGTGGCAGCAATGCAGATGGGAAGTGGATGACCAACAGCTACAGCCTTGTGGCTGTGCCTTATAATTATGTAGACTCTGTTGAAGGGAAGGGAATCATTTCTTGAAACTTTACTCCATAACATGATTGTTACTGGAAAAGGTTTTCTCTTCTTCTGCTTCACGGACTCCTTACACACCCTCCAACAGTTTCTACTGCACTTTCACGTAAGAGCAAACATTTCCACGGCTCTATGGCATACCCACCCTGTAGTTAGATGGAAGTAGGAAAACAGAGACCTCTATCTTTAAGAGATTTTCTGACAAAAGGAGTGGTTCTTTACCTGGGCCCATGATCCTCAAAGGAGTCCATGGATGAGCCTCAGAGGTTTTGCATGTGCCTTGACATTGAATGCAAATTCCAGTTGTCTGGTGGGAGGATCCATAGCATTCACTGTGTGTCGGAAAGGTTCCTGAAGCCCACACTGTTAAGAGATGGGCCTTAATAGATGTGACTTAATAGAGTAAAGCTGCAAGGTGTCAGGAAAGTGCTGGGCTCTCTCAACAACCACATGTGGGGGGTCAGAGCTCCAGGGTGATGCCCTGAAGGAGAAAGCTCGGGAGCTTGTGCCTCAGCTAGGTGAGCTTTAACTCCTGGCTCTGCCACTGAGCCACAGGGAGAGGTTGGGCAAGCTGTATAACCTCTGACCTCAGGTCCTCACTCGTTTTGAGAATTCCATGCAGCAATGTACAAGGTGTTTGAAATGTTGGGCAACACAGCACAGATTACTTTTAAACAGCATATCAGTTATATTTTTCAAAATGTGCTCAATCTGTTCTTTTTGTTTTGTTTGGTTTTTTTTTCAATCTCCAGATACCTTTTCAGATAAAGAACCTCCAAAGGTAAAGAATGAGGCCAATTCCTCACCTGGAAAAGTACAGTAAGTACTTATTTTCCCTGTTTCCAGACTTTTTCGAACGCTCTGTAGTGCACTGAAATCTAGAAGAATTTTACCTGAGAAGGTATCTGGAGGTTGAAGAAAAAAAGATATTAAGCATCTCATTTAGAAATGCAGTAGCACACTATTTTAAAATAGGTTTATCCTATATACCTGGACTTTTCAGACACCTTCTATATACAGGTTGTTGAGACACCATTTAATTATATATATTTTTTTCTGTGGAAGAAGCAGAGGTATGTGAATCTCAAAGACACCAGTTGGCAGCATAGATAGGGGTCTCCTAAATCCTGGTCTACGTTTTGTCAACTGTTCACTACCAGCATTCAAGTGCGCATCTGGCCACACGCCCCTGTCTCTCTCTACTCTAGTGGCTTGCAGATGTCTAGCAGTCCTCCCTCATAGATGACTACCTAGGTCTGGCCTGAGGGGGAAGACTGCTGGTCAGAGAGGAGCTCAGTTGCATTTGTTCATATGAACACAGTTTTTTAAAAACGATGGTTTGAGAATAAGAAGCCTGGAGGACTCTTTTTGACCCCTTGCTCAGACTGGGTGCCTCTGCTGTGTGCTCGCAGAGAGCCCTGTACTTTGCCTCTGAGCATTTAGCACTGGGATTGCAATCGCTCCTCTGGTGTCTGTCTCCTCTCTGGCTCACATCCAGTACTTACCAGCCCGGGGCGGTGCTTGCTACATAGCACCAGCTCGGCAGGTATGTTTTTAAACAGTTACTTAAAGAAACTTCATGTCCTCCTAAAAATGGAAAGGGATTGTTACTTGAGATTATAGAGTTGTACCTGGAGTTAAATTTTTCTCAACTAAGAAATAAGTCTTGGGGCGCCTGGGTGTCTCAGTTGGTTGAGCATCCAAATTCAGCTCAGGTCATGATCTCACAGTCCGTGAGTTCAAGCCCCGAGTCGGGCTCTGTGCTGACGGCTCAGAGCCTGGAGCCTGCTTCGGATTCTATGTCTTCCTCTCTCTGACCCTCCCCCGTTCATGCTCTGTCTTTCTCTGTCTCAAAAGTAAATAAACGTTAAAAAAAATTAAAAAAAAAAAGAAGTAAGCCTTGCTAGTAAAGCCAAACATCTGCACTGCAATTCCCCACCTTCTTTTCTCCCATGAAGTTGTGTCATTAACATAGGAAGATACATGGGAAACAAACAAACGCATGAATGTGCTAGCAGATTTTATTCATGAAGCAGAGAGTGCTACGGCACCAGCTCAGAGTCCTAGATCTGCTTCATAGAAGTTTTCTCTGTGTGAGTAGCACACCAAAGGCACTTTGAGGTCTGCAAGCAGTGAAGGAAGTGGTTTCTAGCCCCAACATGTCAAAGCATCACCTAGAAGTTTTGGGGATAATACAGATTCCTGAAATAAACTCCTGGAGATGCTGATTCAGGAGGTCTGGAGCAGGGCCCAGAATCTGTTTTTAACAAATGCTCCCTGTGATTCAGTTGATCAGCCAAGGTCTGAGGACTGACTTCTGAGGAACCTGTACTGAGTAGTCCTGGACATGTGCTCTATGACTCACATCAAGAGCAGTGGTTGAATATGTGTTAAGAATCACCCACAGAGCTCATTAAAAATGTAGATTAAAAAATTTTTTTAATGTTTATTTATTTTTTGAGACAGAGAGAGACAGAGCATGAGCAGGGAAGGAGCAGAGAGAGGGGGAGACACAGAATCCAAAGCAGGCTTCAGGCTCTGAGCTGTCAGCACAGAGCCCAACATGGGGCTCGAACTGATCAACCACGAGATCATGACCTGAGCTGAAGTCGGACGCTCAACCGACTGAGCCACCCAGGCGCCCCTAAAAATGTAGATTTAAGGGATGCCTGAGTGGCTCAGTCAGTTGAGTGCCTGACTCTTGATTTTGGCTCAGGTCATGAGCCTACAAACCATGAGATCTACACCACGTTCTGCGCTGACAGCATGGAGTCTGCTTTGGATTCTCTCTCTCCCTCTCTCTGACCCTCCCCCGCTTTGCCTCTCTCTGTCTCTCTCAAAATAAAGAAACATTTTTCCAAATGCAAATTTGATAGCCAATAGAAAGTGGCTCAAATGACACAGACAGCAGCAAATATCAGTAAAAGGAAAGGGGGAGCAGCTGGAACTCTCATTACATTGCTGATGGGGGTGCAAAGTACAACCATTTTGAAAAGCTGCTAGGCATTTTCTTATAAGGTTAAATATATATGCCTACGCTATGATCCAGCAACTTCCCTTCTAGATATTTGCCTAAGACAAGTAAAAGAATATATTCAGTTGTGCACTAATATTCATAATAGCTAAAAACTAGAAACAACCTTAGTGGATACACTCTAAGTAACCTCGATTATCCACACAGCCTTGTATAAATCTCCTCACCTTGAGACTGGGTGAAATTTGTGCTTCTAATATCTTATTATTTATTTTTCCTTATGTTTTATAAGATTCTGTGTTAGCAGATTGAAGAGTAAGACTCTCCTGCTGGCTTTGAAGAAGCAGACAGCCTTGTTGTAAACTGCCCCTAGAGAGGACCACGTGGCTGGGAACTGCAGCAGGCGGCCAGTCTCCAGCTGACAGCCAGTAAGACGTCAATGTCCTCAGTCCTACAGCTGCAAGGATCTGAATTCTGCCAACAACCATGTGAGTTTGGAAGAGGACCCCCAAGCTCCAGACAGTAATGTAGTTTGGATGATACCATAGTTGCTGTTTGTGAGACTCTGAGCACAGAACCCAACCAAGTAAGTCATGATAGGACTCCTGAACCACGGGATTATGAGATAATAAGCGTGTGTTGTTTTAACTGCTACATGTGTAGTAACTTGTTACACAGTATAGGAAATACACAACTGAGATATCCAGGTGAATGTATAAACAAATTATAACACATGTCTACAATGGAATAATACTTAGCAATGAAAAGCAATGAAACTAACTACTGATACATGTAACAATGTGGATGAATGAAACATGGAGTGAAGAAGAGAGAGTATATGTGGTGTGATTGAAATGAGAATAGTGATTGCTTCTGGCAGAGGGGGAGTAACTGGAAAGGGGCCTAAGGAAACTTTCTGGAGGGTGACAGAAGTCTTGAGTGGGGTGGTGTTTACATGGGGTGTATATATTTATCAAATCCCATTGAACAGTGTGCTTAAAAGATATGCATTTAATTGTATATAAATTATACCTCAATTTTAGAAAATCATAAGTAACTCTACTTCTCAGATTCTGGCTCAGTAGGTCTTGGGCAGTACAATGTAGAATTCTTCACTTCTAATAAGCATCCCCAGACAATCCTAACACATCAGTCCTTGGACCACACTTGGGAAAACATCCCAGAGCAATGGGTCATTTAAGAAGGAAGATGGAAGAATAAGAAACACATGGTTTCTTCTGAGTCAATCTAGCTTTCTCCCCAAATCCTGTATTCTGGTTAGAACAATGTCTTCATTTGTTACTCAGCCAGTCAACAGGCAATTTCATTCAGTTCAATTAATTGAGTATTTTCTAAGTACTTGTTATTTATCTTACCCAAAGAAATAATAAGATATAGCCATTCTTCCAAAAGAGGTAAACATTTAATTGAGGAAAAATGCTCATATATGCATGAAACCAGAAACTGTTCAATTGCAATAGAAAGCAAAGAGGACAATCACCCAGTCTTTCTACGTATCGAGTCTAGTTTTTCTTGGTCACTTTCAAAGTATTCCTTCATGCCAGTGTATCTTCAAAGTGACCTTTTAATGCAATAGTTAATCATTCAGATGTTGTTCCCCTTACTAGGTTACCTCTGTTTTTCAACTCTTAAGAACCAAGGAAGGAAACTTCTTTCCTTCAGAGGCCCAGATGGACAGATGAAATTCAACATTTTCATTCCCAGATGCTGCTGATTTTTACTGAGCTTACCTCACTTGG
Source organism: Panthera uncia (assembly GCF_023721935.1). Lineage (NCBI taxonomy): Eukaryota > Metazoa > Chordata > Mammalia > Carnivora > Felidae > Panthera > Panthera uncia. Next base: position 80,773,405 of record NW_026057584.1, read on the forward strand.
GGAAATTTCTGTTAACTACCTTAGTATCGAACTTTAATCCTAATGAAGTATCACAGTCTATAATGTTCATGCAAGTTCCTACTTCTAAAATCTTCCCGACAATTTTCTACTTCATTTTCCTCAATTCCAGGTCATTCTAAATGATGCTCTCCTACTATGGACAATAGGATGGTCAATGATCCATAAAATAATGTTTATCTTTGGTGATAAAGATGGAAAATTTCTCCTTTATAATGGAAGAATAAGATACTCTGAATTTACAAAGGCCTTTCAAACATATTGTTGTTACAGTAAATTCCCATGTCTCTAGAGTATAAATCCAGGGGCCTAAATAAAACACAATTGAGAAAAGTAACCAGAGAGGAGAATACACAGGGAATCTTTGGTTCAAAGAAGGGGAGGCTCAGAAGGGCTGTCTTCAAATAGAGGATGGGCTGTCTACATGGCTCCAAGAAGTAAAATTAGATGTAATGGCGGAAGAAACACAGTGACAGATCTTAGTGCAACAAATAAGGAAATATTTCCTTACGATGGGTGCCATTCAAAGATAGAGCAAGCTTCTTGTGAAGGTTTATTCATTTTCTGTGGCTGCCATAAGAAATCACCACAAATTTAACAGCTTGAAACAACACCCATCTATTATCTCACAGGTCTATAAGTTTTGGAGTAATTTGTTACAGAGTAATAGAGAACTATTACACAGAGCTTTATCCTTGATGCTTTTTTATTCTTACATTCCACATCTAATTCATCATAAAATCTTTTTGGCTCCACTTAGGATACATCAAGAATCTGACCATTTCTCACCATCTCCACTGCCACCTCCCTGGATCATCATCTTTCTGCTTCCATGCCTGCACTACCTCAGTCTCCTCCTCCTCCTCCTCCTCCTCCTCCTCCTCCTTCTTCCTCCTCCTCCTCCTCCTCCCTCTCCTTCCTCCTCCTCCTCATCCTCTTCCCTCCTCCTCCTCCTCCTCCTCCTCCCCCTCCTCCTCCTTCTCCCTCCTCCTCCTCCCTCCTCCTCCTCCTCCTCCTCCTCCTTCTCTTTTGTTTATTTACTTATTTGAGGGCTGGCAGAGAGACAGGGAAAGAGAGAATCCCAAGCAAGCTCCACTGTCAGCACAGAGCCCAATGCAGATCTCACAGAACCATGAGATCATGACCTGAGCCAAAATCAAGAGTCAGACCCTTAACTGACTGAGCCAACCAGGTGCCCCTCAGTCTCTTCTTAATGGCACATCCATGATCCTTATAAGACATTAATCAGATAATATCACTCCTCTGCTCAAAGCCCTGCATTTTTTTTCTCATTTTACTCATATAAAAGCCAAATTCTTACAGTGACTCTATATGGTGTTTCCTCCCCACCCCAGTCCTGTTGGATGTCATCAACTACGACTATTCTACAACCTTCCCATCCCTTCCTCCCAGTCCTGCCCAAAGCTCCACACTCACCTCTTTGCCTCTATCTAAATGTGTAACCCCATGTATCCTCTACCCATCCCCATATCCTTTGCACTCATGACTATCTGACATACTGTTTAGGGCCCCGCCATTTCTGCTTAGCTCAGGATTCTTCTGATGGGCAGTCTGGCCCCAGAGTTCCCCACTGTGTTGGCAGAGGTGCTGTCAGATCTGCATCATAGTCTGAAGGCTTTGCCTACTCAATCTTTCCTCCTCTTCCTTTCTATCTTTTATAGGCATTACACCCGATAATCTTTTGCACTCCTAATTTCATCTCAGTGTCTGCTTCCCAGAGACCAAAATGAACGCAAGCACTGCCCCTGTGTTAACTCACTTAAATGCTTGGCTTTCCTCCCTTCTAGCTTCTACTCATAGAACTTTCAAAATTTCTTAGGATATAAAATGGCAGCAACATGGGAATTAACTAAGCCTCCTAAATCCTTACCCTTATCAGCAAAAGTCTCCTGGTTCTTAATGTTAAATCATTGCAAGATTTCCCTAATTTTCTGTTTTTAGAAAGGAAATAAACCTTTGTTGGAGCTGTTGGTCCCCCTCTAATTTTCTCTTTCTTTCTACTGCCATACTTGCTAAACAAGCAGTCTCCTCCTTCTCCCTGCACACCTGTGCTGTGTACCTGGCAGTCTGATGTCCCACAGCCCAGGAAGCTGCACTTCCAGAACTCCTGCTGTAGCTGGCACTCTCCATAACTCCCTGCTTGCGACTCTTGCCTCTGTTTGTTAGTGACCCACGTCGCCTCTTTTTCCCTCCTCCACACTCATCTATTTCTTCTGGATTTTCTTTGCTTTCTCATCTTCTCCTTCAATCTCTGCTTTGGATGTTCCCAAAAGCACAGTACTTGGGCCTCCTTCTGTCTATTTCTGCATCCCCTCTTCCAGACAACTCACTTATGCACCTGGTTTCAGTTACCACAGACATTTCCTGATGTTGATCTCTATCCCTTCAATGCTTTGCTACCACTTCAGAAGAGATGCCATAACAGAAAGCTTGACGTGGGAACCAGAAGCCATAGGGCAGACACTAATAAACTTGATGACCAAAAATTTAAAATACCTACATGGCTAAAAAGCTCAGAAATGTGAAAAGAGAACAACCAACCAACCTACCTACCATAAGTAAATTTAACAGATAATCATAAATTGAGAAAGAATACTTATAATTCATATAGCAAGGGACTAATTTTCTTACTGTATAGAAGTCCCTTGAAAATCTGCTAAAAAAATAAGAATACAATAAAAATAATAATAAAAATAATTGGGAAATATATAAATAGAAAATTTGTAGGGTTAAAAAAGGGAAAGTGGATGCTGGGACAAATGGATATTGACATATGGAAAAATGAATTTGGATCCATACCTCATAACATATTTAAATGTTAACTCCAAGCGGATCAAAGTTCTCAAAGTGTAAGAGCTAAAACTGTAAAACTCTTAGGAGAAAACATAAGTATAAATCATTGTGAACTTGGACTGGGCAAAGCTGGGTTTCTTCGATATAATGCCCAAAGCACCACAACCAAAGAAAAAATAAATAGGGTTTTCAAAATTAAAAACCTCTGTGCATCCAAAAGACACTATCAAGAAAATGAAGAGAAAAGTCACAGATGAGAAGAAAATATTTGTAAATCATATTTCTGGTAAGGGACTATTATTCAGAATATATAAAGAACACTTACAACCCAATAATTATAAGTTAAACACTTGTTATTACTTACTTTTTTTTAAGTTTATTTATTTTTGAGAGAGAGTGCACATGCACATGAGCTGGGGAGGGGCAGAGAGAGAAGGAGAGAGAGAATCCCAAGCAGGCTCCATGCTGTCAGCACAGAGCCTGATATGGGGTTCAATCCCAAGAAGGATGAGATCATGACCTAATCCAAAATCAAGAGTCAGACACTTAATTGACTGAGCCACCCCAGGTCCCAAAATTTAAACACTTTTTTAATGGGCAAATAAATAAATTTAAAAATGGGCAAAAGGATTTGAATAGGTATTTCTTCAAAGAAGGTATGCAAATGGTCAATAACCACATGAAAATCTATTTAAACCTCAGTAGTCATTAGGGATATGCAAATCAAAACCATGATGAGGTATGACTTCATATGCCCTACAATAGTTTTCATTGATTTTAGAAAGGAAAATAAATACTGGTAAAGATATATAGAACTGGAACTCTCATATATTGCTGATGGAAATGCAAATGGTACAACCATCATGAGACATAGTTTGGCAGTTTCTAAAATAGTTAAAACATTGCATTCCAATGTAACACAGCAATTCTTTTTCTAGGCATATACTTAAGAGAATTGGAAATACACATCATACAAAAACTTGTGCAGGAATGTTTATAACAATGATATTCACTGGGCACCTGGGTGGCTCAGTCGGTTGAGCGTGACTCTTGATTTCAGCTCAGGTCATGATCCCAGGGTTATGGGATTGAATCCCGCATCAGGCTCCACTCTGAGCATGGATCCTGCTTGAGATTCTCTCTCTCTCCCTTTGCCCCTTTCCCCCATTTGCATGCTCTCTCTATAAAATAAAAAAAAATAATATTTACAATATGCAAAAAATCAAACAACCCAAATGTCCATCAATTGGTGAATGGATAAACAAAATGTGGTCTATCCACATAGTGGAGTATTATTCAGCCATAAAATGAAGTAATGACCCATGCTACAACATGGATGGATCTTGAAAACATTATTATAAGTGAAAGAATTCAGTCACAAAAAGTCATATATTACTTGATTCCATTTATAGGAAATGTCCAGAGACAGGAAGTAAATTGGTGATTATTGGGCTGGGACTTAGGAAGTAAGAGGCTTCTGCTGGGACTGGGGCAAGGGAAATGGGCATGACTGCTAATGGGTATGGGGTTTTTTGGGGGGGTGATAAAAATGTCTTGGAACTAGGTAGAAGTGGTGGTTGTACAAACTTGTGAATGTACTAAAAACCACTCAATTGTATACTTTAAAATGCTGAATTGTACGGTATGTGAATTATATCTCAAAAAAAAAAAATGAAACAAAGCAAGTGGCTAATAAACTTGGGAATAGATGATCAAACTCACAACAATGTTGAATATGTGAATTAAAATAACAGTCAGGATTCATTTTCCCATCATTGGATTGGCAAAGACTTAAAAATCTATACCATACACAGTGTTTCATGCTTGTAGAGAAACTGTTATATCCTTTTGAAGGAAGCGTAATTGGCATATTGTGTTCATACTCTGAATAAATAACTTCACTTCCAAGAATTTATCCTATGCTTATATTTGCATATATATATATATATACACACACACACACACACACACACACACATAGATACATATATGAACAAATGCTTAAAGATGATAGCTGTAGCCTTGTTAAGATAAAAAAAAACATTTAATTGTATAGCCATACAATAAAATATTATGTTATTGCTAGAACAATAAGGTAGGTTTATCAACAGTCCAACACTTAACCAACTGAGCCACCCAGGAGCACCTAAGGTATTTTAAAGACATCATTTTAGAGGAGAAAATAAAATTTTTTAGAACCTGCCATCTAGGATATCCTAAAGTGCTGTTTTCTTTTTTTTGAGTGTTGCTTTCTATGTCCTTATCATCAGTTCATGTTTTTTTTTTCCCCCTCCCATACATTTACTTACAGTTCTTTTTATCTTTTTCTACCTAAAGAGAGAAGAGCTGGAGCTTTGGAAATAAGGGGCTCCTGCTGGGGGATCATAATCCTGCTATACAGAGAATAGCTATGCCCTTGGGGAATGATTAATTGCTAACATTACCATGATTATCAATAACTTCATGGCTAACAAAGAACTTCTGCGCATCTCACCTCATTGAACTGGGGGCCTAGAGCTATTCTGTGTACCTTAAGAGCAGGTTCCTATTTCATTAACTGCTGTCCCCAGGCTCCAGCTTAGGCAAAGTGCACAATAGGTGTTTTCTAAACTGAACTGAACTGGAGCTGGAGAGTGAAAGAGTTGCAAGGATCCCAATTATCCACTTGCATTCGAGGAAATAGAAAGTGAGGAGGAGAATGTTGAAAATAGGAATAGGAATAACCTTTTTTTTTTTTTGAGAGAGAGAGAGAGCGAGCGAGAGAGCGAGCGTGAGCATGGGAGGGGCAGAGAGAGAGGGAGAGAGAGAATCCCAAGCAGATTCCATATGTGGAGCCTGACATGGGGCTCGACCTCATGACCCTGGGATCATGACCTGAGCCAAAATCAAGAGTTGGATGCTCGATTGACTGAGCCACCCAGGTGCTCCAGGAATAACCCGTTTAATTGGATATCAAGTTTCTGCCTCCCACCTCTCTCATCCCACCTTTGAAGAAATCTAGATAGGAAGGCAAGACAGGAAGGCCAGAGGAGAGTGATAAGAGACAAATGGACAATGGGAAATGACAAAGTCGAGTTTCACCTAGTCCTTGTTTTCCGGACCCAGCCCTCCAAGCACAGCGAACCGTTTTGTGTTTTTGTGTTGTTGTTGTTGTTGTTGTTGTTTTTGTTCTTGTTTTTTGGAAGCCAAGGTGTGATCTATCTTCAATATGTGGCTGAGTTACACTAGGTCGCTATTTGACATTGTCACAGTCCTCATACATCTCCATGCGTGACAAACATGGCTCTAAATGCAGGTGGTCCAGAGTCTCCTTCAAACCTGACAAGTTGAGGTTTTGAGCTGTGGCTTGCAGTAGCTTTAAATTTTCTCTTTGCTCTGAATTCTGCTCAGTTCAAATGAAATTAATGCTTCCTACATCAAGAAAGACAGGAACCATGTGAAATTTCCTGAAACACCTGGTGCCAGGCAGGTTGAGGCAGGTGATGCTGTCCCGCTGCCCTTGACAGGTTTGTGATAGCATCTCTTTTTGGTCTTTATGTTATTTACTGGCAGATTCCAGTTAATGTCAGTGCTGATGAATGCAAAACAGCCACTGTGACTGTGCTATCAGTACCCCCTAGAGCACAGGCTTTGATTGATCTAGAGCAGAGTTTTTCAGACTGGAGGTGGTGTGACCCATTGGTAAATTGAAGAAACAATTCAGTTGGACACTTATGTAACACTGTGTTACACTGTGTTTGTGTGTGAGCACCTATAGATGTATATATAAATGTGTGTGTGTGTGTGTGTATAACAGTTCAGTGGATTGTGGCAGCATTTAAAAATAAAACCAAGTAGGATAAAATCAGTTTATTATTCACAGAAAACCCAAGAAACTGAAACTTAAGTTCCTGTATTTGTAGATTATAATATAATATTAAATACCTTTCTTACAGTCATGGTCAAAAGAGGTTGAAAGCCATTGATCTAGAGTAGAAGTTGGCAACATCCAACTCACTGCCTATTGTTTGTATGAACGGCTAGCTCAGTATGACTTTTGCATTTTTAAATGTTTGGGAAATAAATCAGAAGAATATTTCATGACATGTGACAATTGAATTTCAGTGTCTATCAGGTATTATTGGCACGAAACCAAACCTGTTTATGTATCATCTGCAGCTGCTTTTGCCCAGAGTTGAGCAGACTTTATGGCCCATAAAGCCTAAAATATTTACTATCTTTATGGAAAAAGGTTACTGACCCTGATCTAGAGGAGCCATTTTTATGATCTTTTTTTTTGGTCTGTTCATCTGTTTAATTTGTAGAAGAAATAGGGAAACTGTGGTAATTTAGGGGTTGCAGTGGACACCGCTTCTGCTCTCCATATCTCCTGGGATCCCCTGTCCCGTTTTCTGTGGCCCTCCTCTGGAATCTGTGGGTTCTGGTGGCCTGCTCCTGCAGATTTCTGCAGACACTTGCCCTTGTGCTTCTGGAGAGCAGGTTTGCCTACCTGTGCAAGAGCTGGAGGTACCCAGATGCTTCAGCTCTTGCAAGCAGGCCCTTGGCCAAAGTGCAAGGGCATGGAATGCTAATTATCTCACCTCAAATCATGAGGACAAAACTGTGAAGGGTCACTGTCATTCCAGGGTGTCCTGTGGGATCAGGCAGAAGCTCTCCCCCTTCAGATTTAGCCAGAATCACTCTCTCTCATGTGGTTTCTCTCCCTTCTCTGTCCTGGAGTACTTTTTAACAGTTGGGGTCATATGAATCCCAGTCACAGAGTCATCTTCTGGCGATCCCAGCCTCAGAGAGAGGGAGTTGGGGGAGAAGTTTATAAAAGGCAACTATTTGACAAAATTCTGGTTCAGTCCCCAGCCTCTCTTGCTCACTGTGGACTCTGCATGCTGTTGGTGCTTTTCAGGAAGGGGAAAGGTGGTTTTCTCATTAAAGATAAATTTGTGATGTGCTGTAATTGCAAAGAGCTCTGGGATAAGTCAAGAGAATTGGATTCTAATTCCAACTGATCCACTGGGCAAACACTAATCTCTGCAAGACTCATTCTGCCCCACTTGAAAAATAGTTAGACTCGCTGATTTTTTAAGGTTTCCTCAAACTTTGAGTCTCCTTGTGAAGTGGGTGGTTAAAACCATCATCTTGAAGCTGAGTAATACTGATAGAGCCATCTAGCCCACAAACTAAGTTGGGCTCCAGAATTTCAGGCTGAAGTCTGCATATTACCCATGCAGTGGAGGTGCTTGCCCTGTGAGCACCCATAGTGAAGCAGAGCACCCCGGGGGTCCAGTGCTTCCCCCATCACAACCTAGACTTTGATAGCCAGTTAGCAGCATTCAAGACTTGGCTTTCATAACGTGCAGCCACTGCACTAGGTTTTAGGCTTTAAAACTATCAACTCTCTCCTACCCCCTACCCCCCAGTTTCAGCCTGGACTCTGCTGGACTGGGCTTCCTACTTGGCACCAAATCTTGGCACCAAAGCTCCCAACTGTGAGACAAGAGCAGCTCTCACAGGTAAACCCTGAAAAGGAAAACCTTGAAAAGGAAACAGCATAGGGTGGGGTGGAAAGAAGGTAGACAAGAAGGGGAAGAGGGGCAGAGAGAGAGGAGAGAGAATCCCAAGCAGTCTCTGCACTGATGAAGGGCTCGAACTCATGAACTGTGAGATTATGACATGAGCCAAAACCAAGGTTGGTTGGAAGCTTAACCACCTGAGCCACCCAGGTACCCTGTAATACTTTTAAAATTCTCAATTTTTTCTAACGTTTCATTTATTTTTGAGAGTGCGAGAGAGAGAGAGAACGTGAGCAGGGGAGGGGTAGAGAGAGAGGGGGACAGAGGATCCAAAGTGGGCTCTGTGCTGAGGGCAGACAGCCCAACATGGGGCTTGAACTCATGAATCATGAGATCGTGACCTGAGCTGAAGTCAGATGCTTAACCAACTGAGCCACCCAGGCTCCCCTATCATTTCTACTCTTAATTGGGTTTTAGCTTTTAGAGAAATCCTCTTAAAAACTACTGGTATAAGTGCTTCTTATTTAGGCTTTTGTTGGAACTGGTGACAAAATATTTAAAAAGACAACTATAAATTCTCTCTGAAAACACAATTGACTTCTCAAAAATGAAGCTTCCTGTTGCAAGTGCAGAATATTCCCACCTACCCTGGGTCAGCTGAAACTATTCCAAAGAGAAAGTTTACATTTCTATAGTGTTGTGGGGACTGGGTTAACCACCGTTACCAACTCACCTAGCTACCTTCATTTAGAAACAAAAGTTATGACTACTAATAGCAACTCTGTTACTGAGTGACCTGATCATATCAAACATCAGATTTCTGACCACCTTGAAAGCTCCACAGTTTAGGGGACAAAAAATACAAAGCAAATCTAACACTGGTCAATAAGAGAAGTCTCTCTGAAGTATTATCTGACCACTCTTCTCACTTCCTTTAGCTTTTTTTTTTAAATTGAAATATAATTCACATACCATAAAGTTCACCCTTTAAAGTGTACTATTCAGTAGTTTTCAGTGTTTTTACCCATCACCACAACCAAATTCTAGAATATTTTCATCACCCCAAAACAAATCCTCATCCTCCAGCCCCTGGCAGCCACAAATCTACCTTGATCTTCTTTTACTTACCCCTACTTGATAGTGACTGTAGCCTTGGGGAGGCTGTGGCCATTAGTATCACAGGCCGGGGGAGAGTTCTGTTTCCCAAGATGCTTTTCTCTTTCTGCCACCATCAGTAAATGCTATTGACCAAGCACAGACATCCCAGGGAATTCTCCATATGGCAATTATTCTTTGTCATATATATATATATATATATATATATACACACACATAATGTGTGTGTGTGTGTGTGTGTGTGTGTGTGTGTGATGACTAGAGAAGGATTAACTGAGGAAGGAGCACATGCACTACTACCTTGGCTGAAGTGGAGTATTGATTGTCATGGACGGCTGAAGATGACATTCTCCCAAAGACATAAAATAGCAGGGCAATTTCTTTCAGAGTTAAACAAAGACATGTGCCATCACAGAGTCCAAGATTGGACCTTAAGTTTGTTAACATAACACAAAACTCTTAACTTGCTGACAATTTGTATCTGGCATTTTGTCTGGAAAGGGAGAAAGTGGCTCAGGAAAGAGCTACACAGGAAGATGTGAGAAGAAAAGCAGCCTCGAAATCCAGGATTTGATGTGGCACTGACAGCTAGGTCTTGTTCTTTTGTTGAACATAAACAATTTCACAGAACCCTAAAAGCAGACAAGGCCATTCTCTGACCATGAAGGATGAAGAGAAAGCAGAATACTCTGTGATTATGTCTGAACGTGGCCTAAACATGAATGTTGCCCAGACCACAAAAACGGCCCAACATCCTCCTTCCCTGGCTGTGAGGAGTGAGTGCCACTTCCTTACCAACCCCAGTTTTAGCTTATGTCCATTTCTCTCACCTTTTAGATAAGACTTATTAAAATGTCAAGTCACAGAATTACCTTTGCTTTCACACAGCACCCAATCCAGAGCAAGGCTCCACTTCCTTGACCCTCCTCAAAATCAAATAATGCAAGCCAAATCTTATTCATAAGTCCTTTCTAATATCTCTTGCTGAGATATCCCCACAGTTCTCCTTCACTGAAACAAGTAATAGACCCAACTTATTCATCTACAGATGTGTTCCTTTTGGTCTCTGGCTGAAGGACATTGACGGAGAATAGGTCATCTTCTACAAGGATGGTTTCAGGGCACCATACCAGGGCTCCTACCTGAAACTATTTCACCTACTTAACTGCCACAGGAAATACCTGAAATTCCACCATGAGAATGTTATTCCTTTAGGTCAAAACTTTAATGGCTATTAAATCTGAAATGCTCTTAGAAGAGAGTATAACCTGTGAAACACTCGGTGATAGATGTTTGACTTTGAGCAAGACCTTCCATATTTCATTTATTCTTTAAATTTCCCCACATTTTAGGCCTTTGAAATTAGGTCATATCCTATGATTCCTGATGTCTTAAATTCTCTGAGACATAGCGATACTATCTGATCTTCAGTTTCCTCAGTTATGAGTTCTAGTGGTAGGTTAAACACTGTTCCCCAAACTTTAGTTATCTGCATAAAACTCTCACAATTTTTGCTATATATGTGTGCTACAGTAATGATGTTCATATAATATTTGTCTTTACAGCAATTCACTTTGAATTGCTGTAAATGTATCTTTCTCCTCACAATAATATCTATGAAATCCTGGGCAAGATATGCTAGTTATAGCTTTCTCTAAAACATAGTAAGAAATATATACAACTATAACAAAATTATAAAATGGCTGTTCCTGTTCCATCTAAACTCATCTCACTTATCCCGCAGTGGTAGCTGTACCATGGCTGGACAAGCCTGAACTAGCTGATTCCTAGGTGTCTTCCTGTTCCTGTGTTTGGTAGTTTCTATGGTTCTAAGAGGGACACAGTCTATCCCCCAAAGTTTATAATCTAAGGGTCAAGACTGACATGAACAAAAAGAAGAAGAGATACAATCATATACATTTTTCAACGCAAAAATAGGCCCTATTCACTATTTATATGGCTTTTAAGTAAGGATAGTTGTGTTGGAGTCCCCGAAGCTTTATATTGGCAAAAACATCAGATCTCTTGATACCCAGAAACACACATGAAGGATTTCAGATGTGACCTTTGTTTCAAGTAATCTGAGGGAGGATTTTGTCCAGAAGATAAAATAGTTTTGTTTTGAATAGTCTGGGAAAGCCTCTTGGAAGGGAAAAGATTTTAGTAATTAAACAAACTCTTTCTTTTATTGCCAGAGGTCCTCTAAGCCCTTCCTGCTCACGGTATGTTTGGTGGACATTGGCATGGCCGGGGACTTGTTAGAAATACAGGTTCTCAGGTCATAACTGCAGTCCTGCTGAACTGGAATCTGCATTTTTCCTGATCCAGGACGATTCATATGCATAGTAAGTTGGAGAAGGGCTGCTCTAAAGCCACCCAAGCCCACCTTAGCTACTGCTTATCTGAAAATGGTCCTTCAATGACCTATCCCAAGCCAGGTAGCAAGGAAAAGCCTGAGGTCCCTGACAGATGAAATATATCATATTCATGTGTTTCCCCTCTACTGTCTTTGAGGGACACCACATTACACAGTAGACTTAGGAAGCAAACATTTATTTTATTAAGGGGGAAATAAACATCAGTTAAACTAAAATCAAAACCCCAAGCCATAACTTGTGGTCTTTCAGCTGACTGAGGCTAAGAATAAGATTCAAACAGCCTCATTTTCTTCTTTCTTCTGACCACCCCGCCATCTCACTCCCCTGCACTTACTGGTCCAGAACCCATCCATCCTCCATTGCTTGCAAGCCTCAGTGAGAACACCTAAAGTGATAAAGATCCATATAAAAGAAATCTATTCACATGAAAAAGAAAATGTCATTTTTCCACTTGGGAAAGGCACAGGCATTTCTACGAGAAAACATTTTCTCTGGAAAGCTTTACCCCAGAGGACTCCTTCATTGATCATAGGGTCCCTAATTCCTTCCTTCATTCCTTTAGACAAATACTCAATAAGTATTTGTTGAGTGAATGAATGAAAATAATTTCCCCTCATGGGTAATGGCTTAGAAGGCCTCCTTCCCCTCTCAGCCTCTTTGGAAACTGGATTTTTGCCAAAGGCCATTTGATAGCACGTTTTCTGCCATCCCATCAACAGAATTAAATCAAAAGCATTTAAAACATTTTAGTGACTAAGCAGAAATTGTTTATTAAGAAGTCCAAATGAAATGAGCCAATCAGAAAACAAATAGCCAGAGGCTACACTGATTCTTTTTAAGTGAGCTATACTCTAATATTTAGAAATAAATGAAAATTGTTTAGTTTTTAGTATATTCAAATTCTTTATTCCTAGGTTTCCATTCTGAACCTAAAATAAACCAGGTTCTAATACTGTCAATGTTATATTTCTGTGCCATATTTCATCAACATATTCAAAAGTTTTCCCAATGAGCCTCTCAGCAGTGATAAAATATTATTGTTTGAATATTATCTCATGTAATTACATATGATAATGAAAACTGATATATTCATATGAATAAGAGTACAATCATTTATTTGAGCTTATATTTCCCTCAGTATGGACATTTTGGCAAGCACATTTCAAACCCTAAATACTACTGTGCTTTACTTTTCTCCAGGAACTTCCTAGCAAGAAGCAAGAGTGAAAAGGAATAGCCACTTATTGTGTCCCTATTCTGTGTCAGTCTGCTGGGAGCCTGGTAAGAAAAAAAGGTGAACAAAATATTAGAATAAGAGATATTATGGGTGGGCTAGTATGTGCCAGGTATTGTTCAGACTCGAAGTGCCTCAGGCAGAAATTCTAATGTAATGGTTCTCAGAGCTGGTTGTAGAGTAGATTCAGCTGGAGTCTTTAAAAGTATACAGTATAAAAGAATGATATGGACCCCATTCCCAGACATTCTGATACAATTCGTTGAAGTGGGGCTGAGTATTCCAGCATTTTTTTTTAAACTCTCTAGATGATCTGCCTGTGGGCCGAGGTCAAGAACCACTGCTTTGAAACATGTGTATTACAATATTGTAATACCATCCATATGTAAATCAGAGTGGTAAATTTATTGAGATTTCAGTGTAAATAATAGATACAACTTTTCTTTTTTAAAGCCTCTTGGGAAAATGGGCCAAGTCTTTTATCTCCAGTACTTATCACAGTGTACAAAAAGTAAATGTGTGTTAAAGATCTCAACACTGATGATTGGAAAGCTTCTTGAAGCCATACTCAAGCACTTAACATATGTTTTTTAATTTAATTTTTACTTATTTTTAATATTTATTTTTGAGGGAAGGGCAGGGGAAGAGAGAGAAGGAGACAGAGGACCAAAGCAGACTCTTTGCTGACAGCAGAGAGCCCGAGGTGGGGCTCAAACTCATGAACGGCATGATCATGACCTGAGCTGAAGTCAGATGCTTAACTGACTGAGCCACCCAGGAACCCCTTAACACATGTTTATTAAATGAAAAAAAAAAAAAGCTTCAGTTAATGAAGGAATGATGATGAGGGGACATAGTACCACATTACTTCCTTGAAACAAGGAAAACAGAAACTGCTGGCTCTACGGTTTCCAGCTCTATGGAACTTCTACTGCCTATGTCCTCAGCAGCAAATGAATAGCATGAGTTCTTTGCCACAGTTGGACTCGAGAGCCCTCGTCCTTCTCTTGGACCCTCCCCTGCTTCATCTGAGGCTCCTCACTGCAAGACTCAAGTTGTGATCAGGCAGGGAGATCAAGTAGGGAGTGCTTCAGTGCGGGGATTAGACAGGACATTAGCACCACTGGTGAAGAAAGAGTTCCATTGACTCTGGTAGCTAGTAAATGAATTCTGCTGTGGGAGTATCTCTTTTCCTTTCTTACTTGGAGTCAAACATTTGTCCTTTTACAAATTCTTCCCTCTTTGATATGACTAACTACAGTGGGACTGAGCTCTCAAGCATTGAATGAGATTCATAAGATCAAGGGATATTATGCATGTACATGGTCTGTAAGATATGTTTAAATGTCACCTTCTTTGAAAGAGTCCTTTGAACCATTTGTGATGCCAGAATCTATGTAATATATCTTGCTGTCTTAGTACATACTAGGTAAGATGTATCACGTTGTGTTGTTCCCATAGGAGCATCCTACTACATCATAACATTTTATTGCAGAGATTTGGATACATTGAGAAATGAATTGTTTCATGAAACTCATAATGCTATAAAGGACACGTTCGAACATTGTCAGCTCCTTTGGTGGATATTAGTCTCTCCCCCAAATACCAGTATGATAAACAACTATCCACTATTTGACACTAATCTACATATCTGCTGCTGTGTGAGGCTCTATGTAGGATATTCTAGGAGGAGGTCACATGCTGCAGCATTAGTCATTGCAAATATAATTAGAGTTTCCAAGTGTCTCACCTGGGAAGATACTATCTCAAATGGAAGAATACACTGTTTCTTGGACTGCAAAGAGCAGCCACGGGGGATACGCACAAGGACAGAAGGAATTTGTCAGAACTCTGGGAGCCCTGACTATACACATATCTGTTCTATGATACCATCTGGAAAGGAAATGAGGACATTGGCACAAAGAGTGTTCACTTCTGTATGGTACAATCGTAGGAAGATTCTATGAACAAATTAAACAACCTCTTTGTAGCTCTTGCCTCCTTGCTTAGTCCATCTCCCACAAATACTCTTACCCAAAACTTCACCCTGTGTTCTTGATGCATTTAAAAATATGGGGTGCCTGGGTGGCTCAGTCACTTAAGCATCTGACTCTTGATTTCGGCTCAGGTCATGATCTCTCAGCTTGTGAGTTCCAGCCCCACGTAAGGCTCTGCACTGGAGCCTGCTTGGGATCCTCTTTCTTCCTCTCTCTCTTCCCCTCCCCTGCTCACGTTCTCTCTCTCTCTCTCTCAAAATAAATAAATAAACTTAAAAAATACACCTGATTTCTAGAATGAGGTAGAAAATAAATATGTATCTATATTGAATACCATATAAAAATATGTAGATCCAAAGATCTCTTTCCTTGAAGATTGCTTGTTATTACAGTTCATCCCATTTCACCTGTGGATTTATCACCTGCCTCTTTATGAACTTATCTTCTGCCACATTTCTTTACTCCTTCCTCTTGTCACTTACTCTTACTGTTCCAGCATCTCCAAAACTTTCAACTGTTTACCAAACCAACGTTCCCTTTTCCCCCTACTAATATTTAACACTAGGGAATAGTTATGATGAAGAAAATTACATAAGGTGCCAGTCATACTGTCTCCATTTTCCTAGCAAATCTTTCCTGGGATTTTGTTTATAAAATACTAACCACATTGTCTATAGTTTGATTTTTTTTTTTTCATTTCACTTTCCTTCAATTTCTCTGTTTCTGTACTAAAAGGAGACGATTGCAATCACCAAGGGAAATATGCCTGACAATTCAAGTTGGACACCAGAGTGGATATAATAGTTTGCTAGACCTATTGTAACAAAGTATGAGGTAGAATATAAATATGTATCTATATTGAATACCATATAAAAATACGTAGATCCAAAGATCTCTTTCCTTGAAGATTACTTGTTATTACAGTTCATCCCATTTCACCTGTGGATTTATTCACCTGCCTCTTTATCAACTTATCTTCTGCCACATTTCTTTACTCCTTCCTCTTGTCACTTACTCTTACTTGTTCCAGCATCTCCAAAACTTTCAACTGTTTACCAAACCAACTTTCCCCTTTCCTCCTACTAATATTTAACACTAGGGAATAGTTACGATGAAGAAAATTACATAAGGTGCCAGTCATACTGTCTCCATTTTCTTAGCAAATCCTTCCTGGGATTTTGTTTATAAAATACTAACCACATTGTCTATAGTTTGATCTTTTTTTTTTTTTCATTTCACTTTCCTTCAATTTCTCTGTCTCTGTACTAAAAGGAGATGATTGCAATCACCAAGGGAAATATGCCTGACAATTTGAGTTGGACACCAGAACGGATATAACAGTTTGCCAGACCTACTGTAACAAAGTACCACGAACTGGGTAGCTTAAACAACTGAACGCTATTGTGTCATAGTTCTGGGGGCTAGAGATTCTAGATCAAGATGCTGGCAGAACTGGTTGCTTCTAAGGGCTGTGTCAAATCTGTTTCATGTCTCTCTTCTAGTTTCTGGTGTTTTGCTGGCAATTTTTGGTGTTCCTTTGGCTCATAGAAGCATCACCCCAATCTCTGGCATCTTGTATGTGTGTCTATTTCCAAATTTCCTCTTTTTATAAGGACACAATCATATAGAGCCCATCCTAATGGCCTCATTTTAACTTGATTACCTCTATAAAAATCCTATTACCAAATAAGGTTACATTCTGAGGGACTGGAGATTAGGACTTCACATTTGGGGGAGACCGCAACTGAACCCTTAATAGGGGGTTACTTTTCTGTATTGTGTATGGCTGGACTGGGCTATGCCTTGCTTCCTCAACAGCAGACTTGACTAGACAATGGACAGTTATTCCCACCTTAATTCTACCTTTTGACCGCATGACATTGGTCTCACTTGGTATCATCCTTCAAAGGAAATAGTCATTACTGGAGAGTGTGAAAATAGTGACTTGATTTTAAATAACCTGCCCATCTTCCCTATAGGAGAACAAAACCTCATTCATACTCTGCACTTCCTTGTTCCTGTCCCTCCTCATCCCTCCCCACTGCCCACTCCTTCTTCCAAGCTGAAACCCATCTGACCCTCCTCAGAAGTCTCTCTGGCTTAAGCTACTACCTGCTGCTGTGCAGAAAGCCAAAGAAGCAGCTTAGCTGGTTCTCCTTCTCAAATAGCAGAACTGCTGAGCCTTCCTGCCGTGAACCTTTGTCCCTCTCAGCCATTACCACAGGGAAAGACCTTCACTGAACCAGAGATCAGCAACAGGCTTATCAGTGAGTAAAGAGGTCAGTGGGATGAGCTGAAAATGCCACACCTGGGGAGCAGGGGGTGGATGTGTTTAAATGAAAATAAATAGGAGAGTCCACGTGGCCATCCAGAAAATCCTGCAGGGTTTTGTTTGTTTTCCCAGCGCCCATGATGTTTCCTGTAGACCTCTTCCTTCTGGAGAGAGCATACCCCTTGGCCATCTTTCAGGCCTAGGAGAACAAAGCTGCAAAGCCAAGTGGTGGTCCAGATAGTTCTGTTTCGATTTTTCTAACAGAAAAGCTAGCACTTTGCTCACAACTAAACCATTTGCAATCTTTGTGTTCTTCTGATGCTTTGACATCAACAAAAATAAGAGGTACTTTTGCCTCAGGGAAACTTGTAAGCTAACTCAGTCACAGAGACTAGGAAAACTTATTGAAAATCATCTCCCAGTACATATGGGTATCAGACTTTCCAGAAAGTGATTGGTTACAAGGGGAATCAGAAAGACTAAGAAGAAATGAAAGAGGGAAAGTACCTTTTGACTGAGAAATTGTGGCAAAGGGCTTAACCTGGGTATGGAGGAAAGGGTGATCAGTTTGAAGTAAATGCCTCTTAATACCTCTGTGACTTAACCTTTCTGTTTACTTTTAAACTTGCTAAGTCAGGAAAATAGTCCTGCCTCATGGATGACTATTGCGTTGAGATGACACAGAATTACAATGGTTTTGCCTGGGCGGGTCACTTGGAAGCAAATTCTCCCGCCTATTTCAACGGAAAGATTTCATTATAGTTTTGATTCAAAGGCAGGAAAGGAATGGACAAGAAAGTGAGAGACAATAGCAGGAAAAGTAAAGTAGCTCCTTAGAGCCCAAGCAGGCCTCTGTGCAGATCTTGTCTGAGGAGCCCCTCTCATTCTGAGGTGCCAGGCTGGCCAGAGCAGGGCTGAGACAACATTCCTGGTCTCACACTCCCGATCCAGACTCAGTCCCTCCTAAAATTGCACAGAAACACATCCACCTGCACATGCATGTTCACAGATTGACAGGGAAACTTTATGATTGTTCTGGTGTGGGAGTTGAGGAACAAAAAAGACTTTCTCTGATGACTACAGCTCAACTCAAGCATCTCCTCTCCTAATGGTGTTCTCGTTCTGTAGAGTGCTGTAACTGTTCCATATACTGTCCTCTCTCCCCACATGAAGGAGAGATGGGGAATATGTCTTTTATTCCTCTTTTATGGACTGAAGCTCCACTGAGTAGATAGTAGATAATTAAATGCCTTATTAACTGGATTTCCACTCTGGCTAAACAGTCAACTTGTATGAGACCAACTCCACTAAACACAACTAGAATAGCTGGGTTTTTGTTCTTAGGTTTATTTATTTATTTTGAGGGGGAGCAGAGAGAGAGGGAAGGAGAGAGAATCCCAAGCAGGCTCTGCACTGCCAGGAAGGACCTGATGCAGGGCTTGAACTTAGGAACTGTGAGATCAAGACATGAGCCAAAACCAAGAGGGGCTCGAACTCATGAACCATGAGATGATGGCCTGAGCTGAAACCAAGAGTCAAGTGTTTCACTGACTAGGCCACCCAGATGCGTCTAGAACAGCTGGATTTTTAAAAAGATCCATCTGTTTGAAGTCACAGAGTTACCACAGCAGGCAGAAATTAGAGGCACAGTCCTGGAGAGAAAGGAAGTACACTGCGAGGAGAGCCAGCATGGGGCTCCTTCTCTGCTTCAGGTACTTGCTGACTCATAGGAGGGATGGGGCTGAGAGCTGAGGATACAGTCCATCGGAGAGGGATAGCTAATCAATTCTATATCAGTAAAGCTGGGGAAAATCCCTCCCCCTCAAAACAAATGTTCTTAGAACTCTAAGAAGAATTTTTTTTTTAAAGAATTTTTTTTTTTAATTTTTAAAAAATTAAAAAAAATTTTTTTTAAAAATTTTAAAAAAAGAAGAATTTTTGGCTAAGAAACAGAGAAGCTGAGCAGTCTCATAAGGTTGAGGAAATAAAAACTGGGGCTGTGGGCTCATCAAAGAGAAGGGGCCTAAGTCAATGCTTCAGGCTCGCAGTTGTGATCCCTGAAGGGCTGCCCCAGGGAGTAAGGGGGAAATGGGAAATAGTGCTGTTGTCAGCAACACTGCAGCCCAATTCAGTTCAGATCAGTCCAAGTCTAGATTCAGGTGAATGGCCCTATCTGTTGTAACTGCCTTCCAGAAGCAAAAGTAGATCCACTCTGGAGGAAGGTAACATCATTTAAAACTGCTATACTTTCTCATATAGTTGTTTAATGATATTTATCTTTATGTATCTCCTCTACACTCACCTTTCAAATTCTCTTGGGAAGGTATGGAAAAGGTATGGAGAGGCAGAAACCTTGGCCTCTAGATCTGTTTCCTTATTTACAGGGTGAGACAGGTTTATCCAGCTTTGAAATTCTCCCTGTCTATGTATGGAACTGGACTCTGCCTCACCCTGCTTGTATTGCCTCCTATTTTTTTTTAAGGTTTATTCATTTTTAAGAGACAGAGAGAGACAAAGCATGAGTGAGGGAGGAGCAGAGAGAGAGGGAGACACAGAATCCCAAGCAGGCTCCAGGTTCTGAACTGTCAGCACAGAGCCTGACACAGGACTCAAACTCATGATCCGTGAGATCATGACCTGAGCCAAAGTCAGACGCTTAACTGACTGAGCCACCCAGGTGCCCCTGTATTGCCTCCTATTTTAATCACTTCTTATTTGCCCCACTGTTTGGGGAGGATTCCTGCCTAGGGTTCTGGGGATGACTGAATGGGGGATACCCAACACAAATATACCCAGAGCCTCATATACTCACCACCCAGGGAAGACAGACAGGACACTGCATGCCTTGCAGGGCCACATGTGGGCTGTGCTTGAGAACAGAGCAGACCAGGAATCAGGGCTTTGGGAAGCAGGCTTTGTGGTGTCAAATGGGGGAATGACCCCTGGCTCCCATGGAAAGAGGTGATTGGTCTGTTTGAAATGTTCCATGGGCTAGTAGGGAAGTGGAACCCACTTCTCAGGGATAAGCAGGAACTGTGCCTGGTCCCCTTGATAATGAGGGTTGCTGGCAAGAGAATCTTACCTGTGGGAGCAGAGTTGGGGAGGGGAACTTGCAGATAGGCCATTTGATACTTTCATGATTTTACCAATTGATAGGGCAGCACGTAATACTGAGCCTTCCTTTTAGGCCTTACACCACACCTCCCAAGGGAGAAGGCCGTATACTTACACCCAGCGCCCAGCTTCTCCTCCATTGTCTTGACTTTTTGCCTATCTTTACATCTCATACTCCTTTCCTGCATGCTATGGCTCACACTGGACTTTGGGTCCTCGTCATCTCCCATCTGTTGTGATAACATCATGTAACAGATTTCTCTGCCTCTGTTCTTTCCCGATTGAATCTATTCTTGTCACAACTGACATTATTAGTCTTCACAAGATACTACTTTAACCACTTTGGTTCCTGGTAGCTTCTCACAACCCATCGATAACTCCCTACGGGGAACTTGTATTTGGCTTCCCCAGGTTGTGTGAAAACACAACAGTGGCTAGCACAATGGCAGGCTGACCGAGCTAACCGTGATCCACTGAGCTTGGGGAGCCAATTCTCTGACTTCAGCTTGAAACACTAAATTCCCGCCTCCATGCTGCTACTTTCTAAACATGATCACATAATCAAACTTAAAAAGTAAAGGGCTACCTGGGTGGCTTAGTCGGTTAAGCATCCAACTTCAGCTTTCAGCTCATGTCATGATCTCACTATGGGGATGGTGTGGAGCCTGGAGGCTGCATCGGATTCTGTGTCTCCCTCTCTCTCTGCCCCTTCCCTGCTTGTGCTCTCTCTCTCTCTCAAATAAATAAATAAACTTAACAAAAAATTTTTTAAAAATACAGTTAGTGCCAATTTTCTTAGTGACATCTTTTTCAGTAAAATAGGTAATCTTGGTTATAAGAATATGCTTTTTTACTTATCAGAGTCAAAAAGAGCTCTTTTTTTTTTGGAGAAAGGGAGTACTTTTTATTTTTAATTTTTTAAGTTTATTAAAATTTTTTAATGTTTATTTATTTTTGAGAGAGAGAGAGAGAGAGAGAGAGAATGAGGGGGGAGGGGCAGAGAGAGAGGGGGACACAGAAACAGAAGCAGGCTCTAGGCTCTGAGCTATCAGCACAGAGCCTGACATGGGACTTCAACCCATGAACTGTGAGATCATGACCTGAGCTGAAGTCTGGAGCTTAACTGACTGAGCCACCCAGGCACCCCTAAAGTTTATTTTGAGAGAGAGTGAGAGAGTGAGTGAGCAGGGGAGGGACAGAGAAAGAGGGAGAGAGAGAATCCTAAGCAAGCTCTGAGCTGTCAGCACAGAGCCCGATGTGGGGCTTGAATTCACCAACTGTGAGATCATGACCTGAGCCTAAACTAAGAGGCAGACACTTAACCAACTGAGCCACCCAGGCACTCTATTTTTCATTTCTAAAAAGTAAACTCTACCCCCAACATAGGCCTTGAACTCATGGCCCTGACTGAGTCAGCCATGTGTCCCAAAAGGAACTATTTTCATTTTGAATGATTAAAAACAATGGCTATAACCTTTAAAATTTTTTTCTGAGTTGATTCGTTTCAAGAAAAGATTGGGGAAGATAGGCCCATTATAAAGACTTTCATTTTTTCTGCTTACTCCCTGGATGCACTGCCTATCACTGGGTCCACACAGGATCCCCATCACATAAATTCATCACTCATTCATCTGGCTCACTTTTTAAAAAATAGAATGTATATTTTTAGAGTAATTTTAGGTTCATAGAAAAACTGAACAGAAAGTATAGAAAGTTCTTATATATGCCCTGCCCCCACACATGGGCAACCTCCCCTACTATGTTCATCCTGCCCCATAGTGGCACATTTGTTTTAACAGATGAAACCACATTGACACATCATCATCACCTAAAGTCCAGGTTTTCAGCAGGGTCTGTGCTTGGTGTAGGTTCTATGGATTGGACAAAAATGCATAATGACGTATATCTACCATTGTAGTATCATACAGAATAGTTTCACTGCCCTCAAAAAAATTCTCTGTGCTCTGCCTATCCATTCTTCCCTCCCCACTAACCCTTGGAAACCACTGATCTTTTTACAGTCTGCATAGTTTGGCCTTTTCCAGAATGTCATAAGTTGGAATCGTACTGCATGTGGCCTTTTCAGTTTGGCTTCTCTCACTGTATTTACATGCCCTCCATGCCTTTCAATGGCTTGATACCTCATTTCTTTTCAGCACTGAATAATACTTCATTGTCTGGATGAACCACAGTTTATCCATTCACCTACTGAAGGACGTCTTAGTTACTTCAAAGTTTTAGCAATTAAAAATAAAACTGGGGGCACCTGGGTGGCTTAGTTGGTTAACCATCTGACTCTTGATCTCAGCTCAGGTCTTGAGCTCAGTGTTGTGAGTTCAAGCCCTGCATTGGGCTCTTTGCTGGACATGGAGTCTACTTAAAAGACAAAACAAAACAAAACATCTGGCATCTGTGCCTCTGGCACACCTTTTGCCTTGTAAACAAACCTATGTGGGCTGTCTAGGCCAAACAGGACTGAGATGGGAATCTCCATTAACAGCAGCTTCATTAAGTGTGGCCATATGGGGTGTGTTTGGGTAAGATACCAGCTAACTGCACCACACACAGGCTGTATTATAAATTCCAGGGACACCAGATTTCCCCAGTAGAAATCATTCAGGGGGCTCCTGGGTGGCTCAGTTGGCTAAGTGTCTGACTCTTGATTTCAGCTCAGGTCATGATCTCACAGTTCATGAGATTGAGCCCTGTATTGGGCTCCACGCTGGAACCTGCTTGGGATTCTCTTTCTCTTTCTCTTTCTCTTTCTCTTTCTCTTTCTCTTTCTC